>NW_027069863.1:158096-688736 GCF_002906115.3 Quercus suber | reverse complement strand
AAGTAGAAATTATTTGTCAATTTCAAGTCTTATTAATTTTTTTTAATTAATTCACCAAGACCTCTATGAATTGCCTTTGAGATTATAGACACTGCAAATATCTAACGAAGTCTTTAACAAAAAATATCCTTCTCTATTAAGATGATACATCTTACCACATAGCAATAAACCTTATCACCTCACAATAAATATGTGATTTTTATACATTACACTAAGTACAGCTATATAAGGTTACAATAAGTACAGCTCTCTGGATATCAAGACTAGGAAACTGAATATAACACATTATTCTAATTACAATTATATTTATATATAGATACGCATTAGAGATCATTTGTTTTATTTTACCATTTCTACTTTTTGTAGTTGTACTCTGATTATGTAATTTATTATAAACCCAGTTTAAAACACTAGTATTACTTTTTTTCATGTGTGTTCTAATAAGTATTACTGTTTGCCAAAAAAAAAAAATGTATGGTTTGTTTTTTCTATTTTAAACCTTATAATCTTATAAGGAAAGTAAAAGAATATATAACAAATTGTGATAGGTGGTGTATAAAATAAAATACAAAAATGACAAATGATTTCTATATTATCAAAATTTTCACAATACATTTTTAATAAACTTTTACTCGATAGCCCATTTATTAAATCAAGATTTAAAAATCAGATTCTTCATAAATTAATGTTCGAAACACAAGAAATAGTTTTTCAAAGTCCTGTTTTTTTTTTTTTTTCTCAAAAAAAAAAGTTTTTGTTTTTGTTTTAACATTAAAGGGAAAACTGATTAGTCTTATGTATATGGTTGCGTTGCTAAAATTACTCCGAAAAATATTTTTTAACTTTTAACTCGTACCAAATATATATATATATATATATTATAATAAAAACTTTAATTCATCACTCAAAAATATAAATATTAAACATCTAAATAATACTATTGATAATTACAATTATATTCACAATCAAAATAATAGTGTAATATTTAAGAGCCTTATAATTTATTTTTTTAGTGTTTCTAACGAAAAAAAAAAAAAAAAAAGGGGTCAAATTATTGGGGAAATTACACTTTACCACCCTAAACTATACACTAGATTATACTTTGCACACTAAACTATTTGAATATACACTTTGCACCCTAAACTATTATACTTATCACACTTTGCACCCCCGTGTTACTTTACCATTAAGTTAGACAAAAATTAATAGTACATGACTTGTACATGATTTTTACTTAGATGACACACTGTTTAAAGACCAAAACACCCCTTTCACAAACAATTAAAAACAAATGCTTTTTTTTTTCAAGTCTTTCTTTCTTGCGTGCATACATACAGGTATTCCCTCTCTTTAGCCCAGCAGCTCTTCTCCTGTTTCTCATTGTTCAGTTGCTCCTCTCCCCAAATCAAACATACAAGTTATCTTTAAGTCCAAAACAAAATCACTAGTGGAATCAAAACAAAGTATCATAACATTTTCAGTTTTGCAAATTAGATATTAAGTATTATGTGAGAGTGACTACTACTGACACCACCAAATGATAAACATTGACAAAGTAGAACCAAAAAATACTTAAGAGGCTGCACTAGTACTAAGGCTAGTCAAATTCAGATAGTGAACAAACAATAGGAGAACTGTAAATTGTAGTATCATTACATTTTTGGTTTTGTAAATTAGTTTAAATACCACATGAGAGTGACTACTATTGACACCACCAAATGCATTAACAAGATTTAAACTTACCAAACATTTTTTGCAGCATTTAAACCAAAATTGATTACTAAAACAAATATACATAACCCATATTCCAATTTTATCACATAGCTAACAATCAAAATACAGTAAACAAAAAACGACCCAGATACAAAAAATGAAAAACAAGGAGAACCCAATTGAAAAAATAGCGAAAAAAAGAAATGGGTCATCAATGGTACCAAAACAAAGAATCCCATTTAATGAAGTTATTGCAAATGCCTCGATGATTTGGGGACGTAATTTAGGGCTTTGAAAAAATTTTGATTTTGGGACTTAGAGATAACTTGTATGTTTGATTTGGGGAGAGGAGCAACTGAACAATGAGAAAGAGGAGAAGAGCTATCGGGAAAAACTGTACACACGAGAGAGAGAGAGAGAGAGAGAGAGAGAGAGAACTATTTCTTGTGTTTTTTTTTTTTTTTTGATTTACTATTTCTTGTGTTTCGAACATTAATTTATGAAGAATCTGATTTTTAAATCTTGATTTAATAAATGGGCTATCGAGTAAAAGTTTATTAAAAATGTATTGTGAAAATTTTGATAATATAGAAATCATTTGTCATTTTTTGTATTTTATTTTATACACCACCTATCACAATTTGTTATATATTCTTTTACTTTCCTTATAAGATAATAAGGTTTAAAATAGAAAAAATAAACCATAAATTTTTTTTTAGCAAACAGTAATACTTATTAGAATACACATGAAAAAAAGTAATACTAGTGTTTTAAACCAGATTTATAATAAATTACATAATCAGAGTACAACTACAAAAAGTAGAAATGGTAAAATAAAACAAATGATCTCTAATGCGTATCTATATATAAATATAATTGTAATTAGAATAATGTGTTATATTCAGTTTCCTAGTCTTGATATCCAGAGAGTTGTACTTATTGTAACCTTATATAGCTGTACTTAGTGTAATGTATAAAAATCACATATTTATTGTGAGGTGATAAGGTTTATTGCTATGTGGTAAGATGTATCATCTTAATAGAGAAGGATATTTTTTGTTAAAGACTTCGTTAGATATTTGCAGTGTCTATAATCTCAAAGGCAATTCATAGAGGTCTTGGTGAATTAATTAAAAAAAATTAATAAGACTTGAAATTGACAAATAATTTCGACTTTATACCAAAAAAAAAAAAAAGGGTCAAATTATTCGGAAAATTACACTTTATCACCCTAAACTATACACTAGATTACACTTTGCACACTAAACTATTCGAATGTACACTTTGCACCCTAAACTATTATACTTATCACACTTTGCACCCCCGTGTTACTTTACCATTAAGTTAGACAAAAATTAATAGCGCATGACTTGTACATGATTTTTACTTAGATGACACACTGTTTAAAGACCAAAACACCCCTTTCACAAACAATTAAAAATAAATGCTTTTTTTTTTTCGAGTCTTTCTTTCTCGCGTGCATACATACAGGTCTTCCCTCTCTCTAGCCCAGCAGCTCTTCTCCTGTTTCTCATCGTTCAGTTGCTCCTCTCCCCAAATCAAACATACAAGTTATCTTTAAGTCCAAAACAAAATCACCAGTGGAATCAAAACAAAGTATCATAACATTTTCAGTTTTGCAAATTAGATATTAAGTATTATGTGAGAGTGACTACTATTGACACCACCAAACGATAAACATTGACAAAGTAGAACCAAAAAATGCTTAAGAGGTTGCACTAGTACTAAGGCTAGTCAAATTCAGAAAGTGAACAAACAATAGGAGAACTGTAAATTGTAGTATCATTACATTTTTGGTTTTGCAAATTAGTTATAAATACCACATGAGAGTGACTACTATTGACACCAACAAATGCATTAACAAGATTTAAACTTACCAAACATTTTTTGCAGCATTTAAACCAAAATTGATTACTAAAACAAATATACATAACCCATATTCCAATTTTATCACATAGCTAACAATCAAAATACAGTAAACAAAAAACGACCCAGATACAAAAAATGTAAAACAAGGAGAACCCAATTGAAAAAATAGCGAAAAAAAGAAATGGGTCATCAATGGTACCAAAACAAAGAATCCCATTTAATAAAGTTATTGCAAATGCCTCGATGATTTGGGGACGTAATTTAGGGCTTTGAAAAAATTTTGATTTTGGGACTTAGAGATAACTTGTATGTTTGATTTGGGGAGAGGAACAACTGAACAATGAGAAAGAGGAGAAGAGCTGCCGGGAAAAACTGTACACACGAGAGAGAGAGAGACTCTCTCTCTCTCTCTCTCTCTCTCTCTCTCTCTCTCTCTCTCTCTCTCAGAGAGAGAGAGAGAGAGCATTTGTTTTTAATTGTTTGTAAAAAGGGTTTTGGTCTTTAAACAGTGTGTTATCTAAGCAAAAATCATGTGCAAGTCATGTGTTATTAATTTTTGTCTAACTTAACGGTAAAAGATACGCGGAGGTGCAAAGTATGATAAGTGTGATAGTTTAGGATGCAAAGTGTGCATTGGAATAGTTTATGGTGCAAAGTGTAATTTTATGTATAGTTTAGAGTGAGAAAGTGCAATTTCTCCCAAATTATTTAAAAAGATACAAGTTTCAAAAATCGGATGCCCATCATTTATTGGTTTCATGAAATCTGTTTTCCTTCGCAAATCACCCTCTTGATTTTTAATGAAAACTAATTTCCTCCTATGCAAATCACACAAGTTTTTGCTTGTATTATTAAAATGAGCACAATTAATATGTCATTAGAGTGATATTAGATTAGTACTACATAATTTTATTACATGTATAAACTTGTGTCAAAATTTAACACAAAAATAAAAATAAAAATAATTAAAAATTATATTTCTTATTTTTTTATGTAACACCAATCACATAATTTATCATGTGTTATTTTATAATCATTTCATTAAAAAACAATAATTCCTTCGACATATTTTATATATCCATTGAACAAAAAACTTTTGCACCGATATCCACTAGTACTTAAAATTCAATTACCATGTGCCAAATGGGAAAGGACTATTTCCCTTCGTTGGGTTCCAATTATTTAATTTAATATCAAGACCAAAACAAATAAGCACACAAAATTCAATGACACTTTCTACCGATCCAAAGCGAAAGTCATTACAATTCTTCATGCATTGGACAAAGTGATGTAGTAAATGCGTGCTTTCTAGCAAAGATGAGTAGAATTTCACTATACTCTAAGAATATTTAAGAAATTTTCAAAAAATATATGATAGAATTTATTACAAAAATTAATAGTTACCTAAAACAGTTCAGCCAGTTAATTAATAGGTTATCAAATACTAAGAATTACTTGATCAATCGCTCTAGATGTGGTATTCCATCTTTCATAATAGCTTGGCCTCTCTTTGAATTCATATATATATATATATATATAAATCAAATAAACGAACTAGCTAGTTTTTATTGTTGCAGAAGCAAAATCAGAAATTATGCAATGGTTTCGTCCTACAAATCAAACATGCATAAGAGCAAATTATATACCATGCAGTAATACAGTTTTTTAGAGACTTGCCTGCAAGTGCAATTCATGGACCAATAATTTACAATAAGAGAGGACCTTCTGTTTCTTACAGCCTTCCTATATAAATTCTGTTCTGTAATTAAAACTTTCAAATCTCACGTAAGCAAAGTAGGATCCTAGGCACATTAATATTGGAATTAGAATGTAGGGCAGCCCTTAACTGATATACCCTTCATAGTGGGGCAAGTTGCTAGTTCACAGTGCTCAGGGTCAGAACCCCACCAGTGCAAGTTTCTGTTCTCCATGCCGAATGAGAAGTAAAGCAGAACTGCCATGAATGCAACTCCAGCATCCAAAGCTGCTGATAGGACATAGTTATACCTCTGCCACCAGTTCCTTCGATACCTGAACACGAAAAAGTTGAAGATTGTTCCAACCAAAATCCAGGAAGTATAGTTCAATGCTGTTGCTGGTGGCATATACCCAGCAGTTGCTCCTAGGAGTACTGGTAGATTAATGAGAGGAATCCAAGTTTGAGTTGGAAAAGCCTTGTGTAAGAGCCATACTGCAATTGGTCCTAGCAATCCTCCGAGGAAGAACCAGTTAAGTGCTGAGTAGTTTCCTTGAGAGCCAAAAATGCGCTTAGGCCCTACTAAACCCCAGATAACAGAAGCATCAAAGAAGACTCGATCACTGGGACATGTCCAAGGACTATTTTGTGGAAGGAGATTTATTTGCATATGTTTTCGACAGAGTTCAAAAGCCACCGTGCTACACTAAGATTAACTGTTCCGGCTAAAATGGTTCCAATGAACTGGAAAAAAATGCAAAAGTAAGACCTCATAAGAGGGTAATAAATGTATGATGTAGAAAGAGTGATTTGTTTTATTTTTCAAATCATTTTCAAACAAGAACTATCTACTTATACTGTTCCAAGTTTTTTTTTTTTTGCTGAATATGTTCCAAGTTATTAAGTTCTTAAGTCATATGTCTGCAACAATTTATGAAGTTAATAGACCAATTTGATTATGATATAAGATTCTCATAATGATGGTCAAACTGCCTAAAATTAAAACATTGAATTCTTAATCAGGCGATTTCTTACATTGTTACCTGCAATTTGTATATTAGATTTACTAAAATTCAGAACAATTGCTTACAGTAACTGCGTACAATTTGAACACACACACACACACACACACACATATATATGTATACATATATATTCTATTAAAATTGTTTTAAATTCCTACTGAGAGATTCTTTTTTGAATATAAGTTTGTTTTTGTAAAAGTTTGAGCATGCTTGTATTCGTGAGGTTTGTAAGTGTTTTTTCATAAAGTTTGGTTTAGTGTGATTATAATCCATATTGTTAATCATGGATTTTCAGTAATGTTGCCCGAATGCCTGGTATAGGCATGAAGAGTTGGAAAAGCGATGTCAAATTGTATCGTCTTATGTGCATGTTCTAAATTTTTTTCCCGTGTTAATGAGCTTCTGCTAGCCCCAAATTTCGACCACTGGTACTGGAGTAGGCCATCTATGACAACAATTTCTAAAGATATTAATGAATTATGCTAGTATAGGAAGAGAGAACAGTGCACATACCTGTACTAGGAACATTGATCTTGGAGGGATCTTCATGTAATGGCCCAGCTTAAAATCATTGAGAAAGGAGATTGCTTGACTCATGCTCATATACCCATATGTCTTGAAACAGACATTGGCTATGGGCCTTCCAGGCAATATTACTCCCATTATGTACTCTGTGATGATTTGTAGCCCTGGTGTCTATACAAGAAGTATAGTACTTAGTGGATAATGATTCTTGGAATAACCACAAAGAAACGAAAACTAATAAAGCAGTCTCTCTTCATATTGATTTGATCTTTTAAAATAACAAATTTTCTCTATAATTTGCTCCCATTATGCAATTAGATTACCCGATTTGTGGTGGCAGTTATGATGCTGATGGGAAGGGTGAAGATGAAGGCAAGAGCAGCTGCGAATATAAGCCCCCACCATGGCATTTGGACCTCCTTTTTCAGGAAGATACAAAGTACAAGCGAGACTGAGACAGTAACAGTCAGAAGCAAATGAAACCACCATGAAGGTATGTCTTTGTAATTCTTCATCAGTCTTGTGTGAATATCCTCCTTACCCTTGGAAGAAGCTCGATATCGATCATAAATCTCCCTACAACATCGTGGTTCATTCTCAAACGCAACCTTGCGTGCCAAAAAATTTATATAGAGAACATTATTGCTTAACAACAAGTGGGCATTTGCCTGCATTTTTTTCCTTTGAACTTCCAGCTTATTTGATAATTTACAGCTATTTCACTTATTTTTTTAGGCACAATGTACAATTATATATTAACCAACTTTTAGCCAAAAACAAACAAACTTTTAAATAAAAATTTCATCAAAGCTCATACTTATAATGAGTGATGCATCATAAAAAAAATAATGAGTGATGTTATGGATATTACAAACTTTAAAACATAAGCATTAATATGTCACAAATTACAAAAGAGTAATTAAACTACTCCTTTATTATGTTATTGAAATGACACCAACCAATCATATTCTTACCACAATAAGTTGTTAGTTTTTTTGTAGTAAAATCTGTATTTGCTATAACATTTTCCATTTATAATCTACCTCAATAGCTTTCACAACGTAGGCAACAAAACATAATGTAATAACGCATGTGCGAATGAACAATGAAGAAAAAAATTACCTTCCATAGAACAAAGCCACATGAGAAAGTGTAGATGCAATAGTAGCAAAACCGAACCCGTAGGTGAGAGCAAATAATGTGCTCAAATGGATCTTCCCTAGCTGCTTATACTGTGCAGTATCTAACTCAAACTTATCATTGACAATCAATGAAATATTATAATCCTGACCTTGAGCAGTAAACAAGTCAGCTGAATAAATGGGAAATGTTTTAGCATTGTATGCGTTCATCCCCCAGTAGGCAATGGGAATCACAATATAGATAATCAATACAAAGCCTACGAAGACATTGACAATTGCAAAGAAGGGACTTATTAGAGGGCTGAATAGGAATGAAGCCACTGTTGTCCAATCCAAGGTCAAGGCTCCAACCGCAAGTCCATGCAAACCTGACCCAATTTGGTGAGCAGTCACTGACTTTGGGAAGGCCCAGCAGACCCATGAGATGCTTTGTAAGGTTTGAAAGAGGTATCCAGGGAACAATTGCCAGCAAAAGCTACAAACTAGTGCGATCACAAAAAATTTCACTCTTGATAGACTGGGCTTCTTGCCATCCTCTTTTATTTCTTTTTCATGCAATGTCCTACACTGATATCAGTAAATGTAGCATTAGTTTATCTTTTGGTTATTGTAACAATTGGTATGGCTAAACTTGGATATAATAGTATAGGCTAAATGACACATTAATTAATTAATTAATTAAAAGATGAATATGATAAATCTTAAATAACAATAAATGGGAGCGAATTATAGTGGAAGGGGATGCAAAAATTTGTATCTACTCCAAGGTTATCAAAATCGGGATCCTACGTAGGATCATGGGAGGTAAGTAGAATCGTGGATCGTAAGATCCTATATTATTTGAGAAAAAAAAATACACATTGATAAGTTAAATAATCACATAAATTATATATTCATTGATATAATTACCATATATCACTACATCCATTTGTAAGCATCATTTAAAGAGGCTAAAAACCTCAAAACATGACACTCTATTAGGATATTTTTTATTTAGGTCCAATTGACACTCTCTATATTAGAGTGGAAAAACTTGGTCTATTGAGATTTTATTTTTCATTTGGGTCCAATTGAGCCTTCTGTCAAGTTAAAGAAGATTAGAAGAAACTAAGGTCATTTGGGATCATCAGAATCATATGATCTTACAGATCTAGAACGATTACAAAGATTCTTGAAAGATCCGGATCGTTTTGTTTAGGTGGAATCGTAGGATCGTAGGATTCAGATCGAGATTTTGACAACCATGATCTACTCTCTAGTGCCTATGAGTTCAAAGGAAAGCAAGTGCACTAGTCCATTTCCACCTTAATAAAAAATAGTTTATAAATTAGTAAGAGTTTTTTGAGTTGTAAATTTTGTTGGATTAGTAGAGCCTGTACTTTTATTAAGCTGGCTGGTAGTCTTAGAAGGTCTTTTTTTTTTTATTTTTTTTTTTTTTTTTTTTTTTTGAGAAGCTCCCTAGGAACAGGGAATATTATTAAGCATTTAGTTGAAGATCAAAGTTGTAAACATTAAAAGTGTCAGAAGGAACAAACTCCATCCAGACAATGAAAGGACTAAAAATAGCTCTTCTAGCTAATCTATGAGCGATACAATTACCTCACCTTCTAAAATGGCGAAAAGATACATAAGTAAAAAGAGAACTAAGAAAAGTAATGTCTTGCAAAATATGCCCAAACTCGGAGTGGAACATATTAACACCCTTGATCGAGTCAATAATGCCCAATTGTTCTTCTATGTTCTTTAATTTTTTCCGTTAAAGAAAGTCCAGTTTATAATAATAATAATAATAATAATAATAACAATAAAGGTTTGCACCATCCCCCAAGGTTTATAAGAAACGATTGAGAGAGGCAAGTGACATGAAATTAGGTTAGTGAAGTTGTATGCTTGTATAAGCAATGCTAGGAGAGAAAAATTTTGAATTCTTAAATGAGTTTAATTTGAGGTTTCTTTTTCCACCAAAAAGAGAGGGAGAATTTTCACAACTTGTTAATGTGATATGTTATTATAGGAGCAACATCACTTTTAATTATATTTGTGATTCATAAAATTTATTGTACTTTTATCTCACCTTCCCTCCAAAAAGAAAAAGAATAATAATGTGCATTTTTCAGTTGGACAAAATTTTCCTCCAAATTAATTGGGAGAATTTTTTTAGAACCTATTAAATCTAGATCAATAAAACCATTTATATATATATATATATATAGGAGTAAGGGCCCAAATTCGTATATTGGGCCTTGGGCCTTATCTGAAGACAGAGATATGTCCGAGGAGAATTAAATGATTGGGAGAAGCCCTAAAATTTAGAATTGCTCGAAGAAAGAATGGAGGAATACATTCCGAGGAGTAGCTCCTTCTTGGATACTATGAATATTGATCAAATCTGTATTTGGGCGATTTGGGTGACCTCTTAGGAAGTTTCGACAATAAAGATGAGATCCAGGCACGTACAAAGGCAATAGGAACTTAGAAATATCTAAAGGAAAAGCTGATACCTCCACATTAAATGCACTGCAACAACTTTCCTGACCACATTTATGTGGAGAAGACCCCTGAACAGTGTAGTCTTAGTTATCACAAATTCATCGAAAGCCAAAAAGGATGTCTGATTGGACATGCACTCAAGTGAAGGTCTAGATGATTAACAAGTATAGGATCAAGATGGTCTGAAAGGAACTACATAAGGGAAAAAATGTCCCATGAGAGGGGGGGAGCAGAAAAAGAAGAGAGAAGAAAGAGAAAAAGACTTACTATAGTATTAAGAACTGTATTAACATTCAGTTCTATCTGTTTAATTCATAATCCATCTCCTCAGACAATCATTTCATTGAAGTTTCACGTGTGTTTCATGCTTGTTTATCTTTTAAATCCTTATTAGCCATTGTCCAATCTAGAAAAAACTCAGCTCTTTCACCCACTCTCTACAAATTTATTATACTGGGCTCATTGGGCGTATATCTCATATCTTTAGGACTTGGGTTACAAATTGTGACCCTATATATATATATATATATACACACACTATTTAAGTAACTCACATAACGATGATTTTATCAATGATCATGCAGTTGAGGCGTTTTTTTAAACTAATTTTAGAGGTAAGCCTTTCCATTTTCAATTTGTTGGTAGTACAACTGTACAGGGTGATGTTAAATTAATTATGACCTATAAATCAAGTAAAAATATGTATGACTGAAAAAGATGTTAAAATTGTATGATGTCATGCTTGAAGTCTATATGTATATGATCATGAAGTGAAAAAATAATTAAAAATCTTGAGAAAAATTCTAATGGATATTAGTTTTCTAATATCCATTTGTATTTTTCTCAAGTTTAAACTATAGAATTTCACTGTTTCCATTTTCTCTGTCCTACAAGTTGATTAGGCTGACGGAGGACATTGACAAAGTAGAAATCAAGGAAACAAAGATAAAGAAAAGTCTTTTTGCGCGTAAATTATTGGCTATAAGCCTATAATATTGAAGATTGGGAAGACATGGACCTGCTGTTGTTTCCAAAAGTTAAAGATAATGGGACTGCACTGGAATTTGTGCAAGGTTTTGAGATTTAGACCATTCATTGAACCATAAAAATGAGAGATTCAAAATTTTGAGGTCAAATTGAGATCGAACCGTGATGACGTTATAATTAATATAATAATTATTTAAAATATAAATTAATATATTAAATTAATATAAGTAGAAAAATGAACTAAAATAGTCTAAATAAATATAAAGATCTAATTTTCAAATTTCTTTTTTATATTACAACCTTCATAAGGCAAATAAAATATATGAAATCTTAAGCAAACATAAATATTATTTGATAAAACTCAATATTTTACTTTTTTAAATCTTTTTATAAAAATTTATGTCTAAATTATCTAAAGTTATGCTCAAGCCTATTAGAGCATCCAATCAATTGTTTTATGTCAAAGCCCATTTGAATATTCAACTTTCTAGGAAAATTTTTAAAATAAAAAAATAAACAAAAGATAGAGGAGTGGCCGGATAAAGACTTAAAGCTTTACAATATTTGATTAAATAAGGAGCCCAACGAAATTTTAAAAAGAGTGGTTGACAGAAAGCAAGCTGTCAATCATCTTCAAAGCCTATTCAAGCCTGCATGCTTTACTTGACTATATACATGGTATGGGGTTGTAAAGAATAGATGGCTGCGTCGTATCAAAAGTAAAGAAACACCGGTACTCCAAACAAACATATATTGGATGGTTACTTATCAAACTTATCACCACAGTAAAATTCAGCCCCAACTTATCTCAGTTTTCAACGGGACCGGTAATATTGGATGACTACTTATCAAACTTATCACCACGGTAAATTCAGCCCCAACTTATCTCAGTTTTCAACGGGACCGGCTTTCTCAGTTTTCAATAGGACCGGTTTGTGTTTAGTGAAAGTTTTCACTAGACACGTTAGATCTTGAACATATGTCCACTTTTAGATATGTGTTCAAATCTTGCCGTGTCCAGTGAAAATTTTCACTAGACACAAGCCTTGCCCATTTTCAACAATATTAATATTCATGTTGGGGAGGGGCAATGAGTCAGAAACTTTCAAATTCATTTTTGTCATTTCCAAGGCTTTGTCATGTCACACGTGCTAGGCTCACCAAACTAAAAAGCAAAATAACGTTGAAAGAAGTCATCTACTTAAACTGAAGGCAGGAGACCATGAAGAACGAAAGAAGAAGTAGTGAAGAAACAAAGAAGAAGAAGGAGCTATGTCGTCTATGATGGGTTAGGTGTTTTTATTTTTATTTTTTTTAAAGAGCTTGGCCTGAGTTGTAAGAACCGCTCTCTGTTTTCTTGGCTCTTTGTTTTCTTTTTCTCTCTCGCAATTTGTTTTTGTATTTTTTATATTCAAATTCTTAATGGACTAAGATTAGTTTTCCGGCCAAATATAGTAAAAAAAACAAACCATGAGAACCTCTAAAATTGGCCACGGTTCTCAGAACCATACAGTTTGACCGTGGTTCGAGCGGTTTCATGCACTTTTCACATAGAGAAGTTCTTAGAGTTAAAAGAACTGAAATGATGAGGGGTTCGTGATTAACCAGGTCGGATCGTACGGTCTGGTCCTGGTCTAAGAACCATGATTCTATGTATTATGTATGCATGTTCACACATGTTGGTGGACATATTAGAGGCTGTTTTCTAGGTCAATATCACAGCCAGTGAATTAAAGATGGAAAATGTCTAATTAAATTTTTTTTTAATTAACTTATGACATCCGTTATATGATGAATACTCTTTATCATTAAACTAAGATATTAATCAATTTTTTATATAGACAGAATTTGAATTTTAGATCTTTTGTTTGACGACATTTGATGTTACTAGCTTAGAGGGAGTTTCACCATCACCACCCCCAGTTGGGAGATGGGCAAGGTAAGATATGGGCATGGGGGTAGAGCTAGCTAGCTGTATGCTAATATGAGAACATTGAATTTGCTTATTAATAATGTGCATTTTTCAGTTGAACAAAATTTTCCTCCAAATTAATTTGGGAGAATTTTTTTAGAACCCATTAAATCTAGATCAATAAAACCATTTATATATATATATATATATATATATACTATTTAAATAACTCACATAACGATGATTTTATCAATGATCATGCAGTTGAGGCGTTTTTTTTAAACCAATTTTAGAGGTAAGCCTTTCCATTTTCAATTTGTTGGTGGTACAACTGTACAAGGTGATGTCAAATTAATTATGACCTATAAATCAAGTAAAAAAATGTATGACTGAAAAAGATGTTGAAAATATATGATGTCATGCTTGAAGCCTATATGTTCATGATGTGAAAAAGATAAATAGAGATCTTGAGAAAAATACAAATGGATATTAGAAAAAAGAATAATCAAATTTAAAAGTTCACTGTTTACCATAAAAAAAATAATAAAAAAAAGTTCACTGTTTCCATTATCTCTGTCCTACAAGTTGATTAGGCCGACGGAGGACATTGACAAAGTAGAAATCAAGGAAACAAAGATAAAGAAAAGTCTTTTTGCGCGTAAATTATTGGCTATAAGCCTATAATATTGAAAATTGGGAAGATATGGACCTGCGGTTGTTTCCAAAAGTTAAAGATAATGGGATTACACTGGAATTCTATGTACTATGGATGCATGTTCACACATGTCAGTGGACATATTAGAGGCCTTTTTCTAGGTCAATATCACAGCCAGTGAATTAAAGATGGACAATGTCTAGTTAAACAATTTTTTTATTAACTTATGACATTTGTTATGTGATGATTACTCTTTATCATTAGGTTAAGATATTAATCGATTTTTTATATAGACATAATTTGAACTTCAAATATTTTGTATGGTGACATATGATGTTACTAACTTAGAGGGAGTTTCACCCTCATCACCACCCCCAGTTGGGAGATGGGCAAGGTAAAATATGGGCATGGGGGCAGAGCTAGCTAGCTGTATGCTAATATGAGAACATTGAATTTGCTTATTAATAATAAAAATGATATTGCACCGCTCAAAGGGGATTATGTATCTCTCCAAATTAGTTTAGAGAAAAACCCTCTAAACTTATCTTATATCTTTTTATTAAATGTGAATTGGATTACATAATCTTTATGTTCTTAACTTATACATGTTAAATTTCGTTCAAATCAGATATTATTTATTATTCAATCAATAAACCTATTTTTTGTGCATAATTTTTTATTACAAAAACTTGAAATTTAAACAAGTCATAGATAACATAGCTATTAATTTTTTATCTTTTTGAAATTTTGCAAATATGAAAAATAATAAGAGCATGCAATTTAAAAGTTGAATTTTTAAAATTCATATCCAATAAAAATACATAAGAGAAATTTAAAGGGTTTTTTTTCCAAACCCCTTTGGAGATAAACATTTTTTCGCTCAAAGATATGGCCTGGGTTTGGATACAGCTTAAAGCTGCGGCGCGTTTTGTTGTTCACGTTTTCTCCTTCTTTTTTTTTTTTTTTTTTTCCTGTGCAGTTGTTGACTTT
Source organism: Quercus suber (assembly GCF_002906115.3). Lineage (NCBI taxonomy): Eukaryota > Viridiplantae > Streptophyta > Magnoliopsida > Fagales > Fagaceae > Quercus > Quercus suber. Next base: position 673,711 of record NW_027069863.1, on the reverse strand, counting down.
GGAGGACAAAAGTTACTGTTCACGCACTGTTCATGCAATATTTAATATTAAAAGTGGGTCCCACAATACTATTCACACATTTAAAAATTATTTTGCTACAGTGTTTTCAGCAACAATCAGTTTTTATCAACTTTCAGCAACAATAAGTGCTATCCAAACGGACCAATAACATTCGCCTTCAAGTCATTCCTTGAGGTTCGACTATTGTAACTTCGTCGGCCATTTGGGTTGTAGGACTATAGCGTAAATTACTAGTTTTATTAATATAAGCATTTTTAAGCAAAAGACATTTTTCCTTGGCTTATTATCGTGGTCCAATAATTCCAAGTCCAAACAAGTTGCTAAGGGTAACAACAGTTTGGCCTTCGGACTCATTTCATTAGTCACGGGGCATAAAAATTGGAAAATCAAATTAGAAGACCAAAATTTTTTAACAAGTGTACGGTACCTGAAGAGTGATATTTGAACAAGTGTATTTGGCCACCACATATGAGCCGGCTCCACCACATACTTCCTCAACAGCCCAGCCCAGCCGTATCCCAAGACCTACATATATATGTCACCATACACATGATCATGTTAGTACGAACCATGAACCACCAAACGACAGCTTCATATGATGCAAGTGTTGGTCTTCACTCAATAATTATCCCAAAGTTGTACCTAAGACTCATATCATATATTATAAGCGAAATACAACATATATCATATAATATGGGAGTAAAAAATACTTAAAAACCCATTTTCTCTGCGGATAATAGCAAGACATAGAGGAAGATCCCATTTTCTGTTGTTGTGTCTTAACCAACAACAGAATAACCAAAAGGCTAATTAAAAGGTTGCAGGGAAATATATTAAGGTATTTATACAATTATACATATAAAAGGTACGTATACAAGCTTAGTTTAGGCTAGAATTCTGTGTATTTGTGTGTGTGTATATATATATATATTCCTCACTTTTCTAGGCTACCAAACAGAGTAAAAACCAAACCAATAATATTAATTACGTAACTTTGAAAAACATAAATAAACAAATTTAAAAGAAAAAAGAAGAAGAACCTGGGTTGTGATGATAAGAATCCAAGCATAAAAGAAAGAGATATTCCTTCGATAAAAAGCCTTTATAATGTCAAAGATATAGACAGCATAAGCTGGACCATTCCCAAAAGCACATCCAGCATTAGCAAATATAGAGATGAGAACGTGTTCCTTCATGTTAAAGGGACCTGGGTTGAGCGAAAACTCGCGGGACCCGATGCGAAACTTGGTTGTGGGAAGAACAGAGGCCATGAGTCGTCCGATGGGGAGGGTGGCAACTTGGACGGTGATCTGGGTGATGATGAGGGTCTCTTTGCGGTAAGAGAAGAATTGGTTGAGGAAGGAGAGGAGGGCACAAGAGAGAAGGCCTAGTGTCCACATTCGAAATGTCCATACAGGGAGTGAGGTGTCGTCGGTGGTTGGTACAGTTAGCCGGACTTGCTCAATTGGTGACTGCTCATCTTCGTCTATGGTGGACTCTTCTCGTAAGTTACTGCTTGGTGGTGCCTCAGTTTCTGAAGTTGCCATTTTGAGAGTGAGAGATTGAAAGTTGAGTGTTGTTTCGAGGTAGAATATAGTAGGAGAGTTTTGTCTACTATATACAGTGAGAAAATTATCTTATCCGCTAGACATATGGAGCACAAACCGTTCACAAGTATGTGGGTCTATATGAGGGGCGGCTCCATATGTTTGGTGCACAAGATCCTATGCATGGAGAACACCTCTCACAAGTATGTGGGTCCAAATGAGGAGCTGTGTTTCATATGTCTGAAGCACAAGATACCACATATGGAGAACACTACTTACAAGCATATATATGAGTTAATATATATGAGGAGCGTACTCTATACGTCACATAAGATACCAATTTTATATAATGAGGTTTACTTCATATATTGAATCGTAATAATCTTCTTTAAAGGTTACTTTTAACATTCATTTTATGTATATATTTTATGTGAAGGTAAACCTTAAGGGTAATACCATCTAATTAAGTTAGTTAACCAAGTACTTGCTCTTAAGGTGGTGACAAAAAACTAGTCAAGAAGCTTGCATGTATTGAGTAAATTATTCTCACACATTTGTTGATGAATGCTCCAAACACATAATGTCTTTAATTTCATAAGTGATATCCATGTGATAATAAGGAGTGTGAGAATAAATACTCATTATGATTGATTGATATACCCCAATCTCTTGATAAGGATGATGTATTAAGCCATGTTAAAGTCTATATACCCCCAACTATTTCAATTTCACAAGACTTTTCTAAAATGATAAATTATTAGTGGTTGATAAAAACAAAAATTGAAGTTAGTGATTGGGCCATGTTCACAAGTTATGTTTCTCCCAATCACAATCAACTGATTATTAATTTGTTATGAAGAGGCTGAGAAATACAAGATGTTCAGTGTTCCTTCCATTGCTCTTTAAGTAATTTTTTTTTTTTTTAGAATACTAAGTATTTAACACACACGCAGAAAGATGGGAAAATGTCTTAAAGAAACTGACAGTAATATATATCCAAAAATGCCTTGCCCTTTAAGTAATTTGATCATTTAGTTTAGCTGAATTAGAACCATTGTCATTATCATTTGTAACAAGAAAATAGAGGACTCAAGAACTATTTGATGTGACATTATATATACATTTATACTTTTAATAATGTGAATGCCAGCTCACCTTGATTTAATTGCACTTGGAGTAATTTTAACTGCACATTGACAAAGCAAAGAAAAAGACCGTTAGAAACTGTGTTTTCCCCCTAAAGAAGAGATTGTATTAGAAACATCAACCAGGTACCATCTACCTCAATGGTACACATCACACAAAATGGAATTGAGAAGATGCAATGGTTACATCCAACCTAAAAAATAGTGGGTCATAAAAATTTGTCATATTAGTTTGGTTGAGTGACTATTTAGAGTGGAATATGCTAAAATTATTATAAATTTTACAACATAAAACTTACAAATTGATGAGACAAGTATTGATGGTCATTTTGAAAGCCAAAAAGAAAGAGGGAGCCTAGCAACACAGATCGAAAAGAAGTTGGCAAATAAATAGAAAAAAGAACCATTAAACCCAAGCGGCAAGAATAATGAATCACAGGTTCATAAAATAAATAAATGGGTCTTGAGGAAGCAAATGAGCTCAAAGGAGCCCAGAAAGAGAGAAATAGCAAATAGCAAACCCATAGGCAGTGTATGATGTAGAAAAGTGAGAATAGACCGCGACAGGCCCAAAGCAATGCAAGCAAAGAGAGTAAGGGATTGATGGTAGGCCCACAAACCCTAAAGATGAGTATGAGGTAATTGGGCCGGGGAAGCCCAATGAAGTTAGTAAAAATCCATGGGAACACAGAGTTAGAAAAAGGCTGAGGAAGCCCAAGAAAAGCAAATGGGCCGAGGATGCCCAAGAGAGAAAACAAAAGGGACACAGGAGCCCATAAGTAAGAAAACCCATGGCCATGCTCAGCCACTAGGGAAAGAATAAATGGCAGGCCTGAAGAGGCCCAGCAAGATCGAGTCATTACAGCAGAATGACAGAGTGATATGGCAGGATATGATGGTAATCAAGGAATAGGCTAAAAGAAATTTAAAGCCTAGTATCAAATAAAGCCCAGCCCTAAGAGGAGTGGGAAATCATAAAACAACCCACGTAAAAGGTCAAAGAAGGGCAGCAGACTGTGTAGGCAAGCCTCCAGACCACGACAAACGCATGAGCAGTAGACAGATTTTGGACATACATGAAAAGGAGGCACGCGCAAGGCCCAGGCACCACCAGCCTGTACCCAGCTTATATGGGACATAGTGGGGTCATGGGTCAAAGGTAAGAGGGCATGGTTTGGCAGTGGTGAGAGGATAAAAAACCTATTCTGTGATTCCTGCCCAAGCTCTTTTGGGGGGTACGTCTTGCTGGGATGACATTCCACCCAAAAGAAGTAAGGTTGAGTGGGAATCACTAGGTGTATGCCATGAGGAATAGAGAGAGAGCACCCACACCATAACAGGAAAGGGTGCCATGGCAGACTAATAAATAAAACAACTCTCTTTTGTTTGGAAATGGGGAGTGGCACACAGACGGACCAATAGTGGTCGGCAAGTACACCCAGACCAGACAAAGGTGATTAAGGGCTAAAATAGTAAAATCTAGTCACGGCAGACACTATTTAAAGAGACCTTTGTCGTGCCTAGAGGGGAGGGGAGGTAGCAAGAATCTGGGGAGAGGAATCACAAAATAGAAAACAAGAAAGAAAAGATAAGAGGAAAACTAAAAACAAAGAAAGAAGAAAGGAAAAAACAGAGAGTTAGACTGGCAGACATGCACCAGTAGGTCAATTTTCCTCTCTCCCTCTCAAAATCCTGCTCTCTGTCTAAAGCAAGAAAAAGGGGTTTTTCTCCGGGCACCAACCATTCAAATCCGCTTCCCTCAAAGTAATTAACTTCCACAGCAAGATTTCCCTGGGAGGTTGATTGCGTTGAGAAGAAGCATTCTTCCCTCTCTGGTCTTGGTCTTGCAAACTGGATTTGCTCTAATTTCATTCTTCTCTTGATTAATCCATGAGCTGACCATTTATTAACTTACTGTCTTTATTAAAAATAATTATCATTATTGTGATCATTTCTTTTAAATTAAAGATTAATTGTTTACTTTAGTTGAAAAGTTGAAGTATTCCTTTTTTTGTTTTATTATCATGTATGCTTGCCATAACCCATCTAAAATAGCTCTGCCTACCGTAAGCATGTTCCTGGCAGACAAGGCATAATTTGCGCACAAGCTAGACCAAGTTAAGTTGCAGTTGGATTAGTCTCAACTCCCTTACTCAGAACATTTGGGCCTAATACCACAGGAGGCAACCCAGCCCAACATAACAAAAAAGGCCCCTACAACAAGAAATATTATGGTGGACATAAAAAAATATAATAAATTAATTTTAGAATTATCTTTTTGTAATTAGTGACACATCAGTTTGTAAAGTTTATGAAGCAAACTTTATATTATTCCTAACGCCACTCATTTAGAAATATCTTTTTTTATTTATTTGTTTATGTTGTTTCAAAATAATAATAAAAAATTTATTTCTTATGTTCATCTTTTTAAAACTACTTTATATAAATATAATTATATTTAAATAATATTTTATTAATAAAAAAAAGTTTTGATCAAAATCTTATGTCCAACGTACAAACTAGTTAAAAAAAAAAAAAAAAGACATTGGCAGCAGGTATATATTTGGAATTTAAGTGTAAACTGTGAACGCATAAAAGGGATATTTCCAGCACAGAATGGTCAAATCTCAAATGCAAGTCACATCTTGTCTTAATGGGGGTGAGCTAATTACGAAGTATCTCTATTAATATATAAAAAGAGCCAGTAGCTTAGGAATATTGTTTTGGTTTAAGAATAACTTACGTAGTTGGCGTAAAAGACAACTTTTATCTGCCAACCAATACCGAAATGCCACATCAGCAAATAAGTGCCACGTCAATTTAAATATAAACCCTTGACTCAAGCAAACTCAACTATGGTTAACCGTACAATTTACTCTCAGCAATGAGCAAACCCATCTTATCAGAAAATTTTAAAATCTCTCTCTTCTCCAACCCATCTCCAAGCCTCGCTCTCTCAATTGCCATCGCCGCTACCACCAAGACCCTCGTGACAAGCCATCGTTGTCCACGGCCACGTCTCATAGCCCAACATTGCCAGACTACTTGCTGGCTTAGCCACTGCGTAAGTTCTCTCTCTCTCTCTCTCTCTCTCTCTCTCTCTCTCTCTCTCTCTCTCTCTCTCTCTCATTTTTTATTGATAAGCTCTGTTTGGTTGCTGGAAAAACAAGGGGAAAAAAACTTTGATACGCAATTTTTTTTATTAATTTATTGGTGCTGAATCTGGCTTCTTTTTTGAGTGGGTATTTTTAGTTGTTGGTTTTGAGCTTTCAGGATTGATTGTAATAAGCTGGTGACTGTTTTAGCTTTGTGAGATATGGGTGTTTCGATCCGAATATGTTCTAAAAGCTATCGGATTTATGCGTTATTTTGATACCACACCCAAGTTTCTTGAGACAAGGATGAAAAAAAAGGGGGGGGGGGGTGGGGAAACCATAAGCAAAGCTACTGTGATGAGTGAATATTTAATTATTGAAAAATGATCCATATGCTTTGCATAAGTTAAGAAAAAAGACACGAAAATGACAACATATCAAAAAAGCATGAGTGATTTTTTTAAGCACCTATTATGATTTGCTTGTATCATTGGTGTTTATGCATATACTTGGCAAAAACTCTTCCCTTTGTGTGCCTTATTTTCTAATTTGCTACATTATCTTAAATTTTCATTTAGTTGTTTGCAAACTTTCGAAATGATTTTTTACAAGTCAAGGGAAAAAGAAAAAGGAAATTTTTGACAATTTTTATTTGGTAAGCATGAATAAGTGCACTAATTCACCTTATAAAAGCTTAGAGCATTGTTTGTTATTGTAAGGTCAATCATATTGGCTTGAGGATGCATAGACTCAGATGTATGATACTACGAATGTTCAATTTAGCTTTCAATGAGTTGTTAACTATTTTCCTTCTTGTAACCCCCCCCCCCCTAAAACATGGTATTGGATTGTGAGTAACCATCAAAATTCAAGATTAATGTTTTACTTGATCTGTCCAAATGCCATGGAATGGTTAAATTTTGCTCTGCTTTGCCTATTTCAAACTCTTGGTGCTCATTTTCATGACAAATACGGTCTTTCATCGTCAAAATATCGTTTCCTTTTACCATTTTTGCTTGGAGGCTGAATTAAACCTTATGCTTTCATTGGCAAAACATGGTTGATTTGATGCAAAAGGTTCTTCTTTAAATTTTTTTCCAATTCTTGGCTGAACCACTTGAATTCTTATGCTTTCATTGGCAAAACATGGTTGATTTGATGCAAAAGGTTTTTCTTTAAATTTCAATCCAAATCCTGGCTGAGCCACTTAAATTCTATGCAGTAAGCAAAGCTGATTTGATGCAAAAGGTTTTTCTTTTAAGTTTTTCATGGCTAACTAGTGCTTGAATTTGTAATTAACATATTAATAAAGAAGAAATATTTTTCTACTAAAGGCCTAGGTTCACTTGGGTTGGCATTGGTAGAAGTGTTCACTTAAGCAAGTGGCATCTCTGAAGTGGAAGATGGAGGAATAGAGTAAAGGAAGATTGAACTTACTGTGATAGGCAGAGATGAGGTAGATTCTACATAATGATTAGGGGTAGACCACTCAATAAAGGTAGTCATGGAAAGATCCAGCTCTCCCTGAAAGATGGAGGAATAGAGTAAGGGAAGATTGAACTTACTGTGATGGGCAAAGATGAGGTAGATTCTACATAATGATTAGGGGTAGACCACTCAGTAAAGGTAGTCATGGAAAGATCCAGCTCTCCCTGAAAATTAGGAACACTAGAAGATGGATTAGCATATGGATAATGGCTTTCATTAAAAACAACATGCCTAGATATGTATACACGTCCAGTAGGAGGGTAAAGGCAGCAATAACCTTTGTTAAATTGACTATAGCCAATTAACACACATGGTAGAGACTTAGGAGAAAACTTGTTATTGCCATAAGCCCTAAGGTAGGGAAAGCACTGGCACCCAAATGTTCTTAGAGAGGAGTAATCAGGATCCTTTCCATGGAGCAATTTAAAGGGTGTTTCCATATTTAACAATGATGTAGGGTGGCGATTAATCAGAAATACTGCAGTATGAAAGGCATTAATCCACAGGTTCTTTGGCACTTTACTATGGAACAATAATGTGAGTCCCCACTCAACTATATGGCAATGTTTTCTTTCAACTGTTCCATTTTGTTCTGGAGTTCAAGGACAAGATATTTGTCGAACTATGCCATGATCAAATAAGAAATTCAAAAACTCAGTTTTGCCAAACTCACCGCCTCCATCACTTTGAAAGATTTTTATTTTGTGATTGTGTTGTAATTCCACCGTATTCTTGAATTTTTTTAAAGCATGCAAAGAAGTCTGACTTGTATTTTAAAGGAAACATCCATGTATAGCGAGTGCAATCATCAACAAAGGAGGCATAAAAGCGAAAATTCTAGACAGAATTAATCGAGGCAGGTCCCCATAAATCATAATGTATTTTATGGAGTGAAAAATCACTTTTGGTATTCTCATTAATAAAAGAAAGCTTACAACTTTTACCCATTTGACAACTTGTGCAAATAGGATTTCCTTTATTGTGACCATCAACAGAGATAAAATTCCTTCGACTAAGAAATGAAAGAACCTTTTGTTGGGAGTGACCTAGCCATTGGTGCCATACTTCATCAGAGGCTACCTTTTGCCTTGTAGAGAACAGGGCATATGTGTTTCCTCCAATAGTATAGAGACCACCTTCCCTACGACCGCTGGCCAATGTCTTCCATGTTTTCTTGTCCTTAACCACAAAACCTTTAGATGAGAAAAGTATTACACATGACAAATCATCTGCTAACTTTCCAATAGAGAGTAAGTTCTTTGTAATATTTGGTACCAACAAGACATTTTTAAGTCTCAACTGTCCATATGGAGTAAAAATAGATGTGTCCCATCCAATGAAAACTTGTGGAAAAACTAAGGCTGGTTTGCTACATTATAATACTCCTCCTTCTATTCCCACTGAACCTCGTTCTTTGAAATCTGCTCTTAGGCACCTTGATTGGGTTGCTGCTATGAAAGAGGAACTTCAAGCTCTCCATGATAATCACACTTGGACCCTTGTTCCACATCATCCGTCTATGAATGTTATTAGTTCAAAATGGGTCTATCGAACTAAATTAAAAGCAGATGGGAGCCTTGAACGCTTGAAAGCACGGTTGGTTGTGAAAGGCTTCAATCAACTTGAATGTGTGGATTATGATGAGACCTTTAGTCCAATGGTAAAGCCTCAGACAATTCGGATTATTCTCACTATTGCTCTCACTTGTAGATGGAAAATTAAACAACTTGATGTTAAAAATGCATTTCTTCATGGTTATCTCAAAGAGTCTGTCTTTATGGAACAACCACCTGGGTTTCAAGATCAACACCATCCCGAGTTTGTTTGCAAACTATCTCGTGCACTCTATGGCCTAAAACAAGCCCCAAGAGCTTGGTTTGATCGATTTAGTACTTATCTTGTTCACTTTGATTTCCTTTGCAGCATTATGATCCATCCTTGTTTATTTTACATATTCCACATGGTACTATTGTTCTACTCCTATATGTTGATGATATTATTCTCACTGGCAGTAATGAGCACTTCCTTGAATCCTTTGTTCATCAACTCAGTTCTGAGTTCGCCATGAAAGACCTTGACCTTTGCATTATTTTCATGGTATTGAAGTTATTCCTACTCCTACTGGTATGTTCCTGTCTCAAAGAAAATATGCTCAAGATCTTATCCAATGTGCTCACATGTTCGATTGCAAGGCCATCTTCACACCCATGGCATTGAAATCTACCACTGACTACCTCTCTAATGCTTTCCCTAATCCATCTCTCTATCGCAGCATAGTGGGGGCCTTACAATACCTCAACATAACACGTCCTGATCTCTCTTACACTGTTAATAGTGTTTGCCAACACATGCATGCCCCTACAGTTGGACATATGCAACTTGTCAAACGTATTTTGTACTATGTATGTGGCACTTTCAAATTTGGCCTTCATCGCACACTTGATCTTTATGCATTTTCATATGCTGATTGGGCTAGTTGTCCTCCTACTCATCATTCTATGACTGGTTATGGTGTTTTCTTGGGTTCCAACTTAATTTCTTAGGTTGCTAAGAAACAACACACAATGTCTCGCTCAAGTGCAGAGGCCGAATATCGAGCTATGGCTGTTGCAACTACCGAAGTCACTTGGATCTCCTTTATACTATGACATCTTGGCATCCCTTTACCTACTGCTGCTACTCTTTTTTGTGACAACATTAGTTCCTTATACATGTCAATTAATCCCATTTTTCATGCACGAAGTAAGCATATAGAAATAGATTACCACTTTGTTCGTGAGAAAGTTGCTCAAGGAGATCTTATCACTAAGTTTGTTTGTACTTCTCATTAAGTTGCTGATGTGTTTACAAAGCCACTTCCTCGTGACAGGTTTCAAACTCTTCGATCCAAGTTGGGAGTTTTGTCTCCTTCACTCCTCAACTTGAGGGGGAGTAAAGAAGAAGAAAATTCAGCAGTGCACAAAAGGAAAGAATAACAAAGCAACAAATTTGGAAATCATTCATCTCTAGAAAAATCACACAAAATCCTCTGCCATTACTCAATCAACACCATATTTGGCTCTTTTACTGTTACTGAAGCTCAGCAAATGATTTGGCTCCAAGAGAAAATCACTCCACTCATAATTACACACTTTGAATTATTTTGAAATTCTTCCATGTACAAACACTCAACATTTGTATATAAATACCTATGTATAACTTCTCTCATCACAAAGAGAGGGGGCCCTTTTGAATAAAACAATTACTCAATTTCTTCTTTAATTAAAGGGGGTTTAAAACATTGAACATTTAGCTTAATGCATATAAAAGCATAAATATTTATTTTGACATACACAATACATTTGATTTTTCTTTTTGTAGGAAATGAGTTGGAGCAACCTATCATTAAAAAAGGTCTGAAGACAAGGGTACAAGTATTATTTGTTATGAAGAAAAGGTTTTGAAGTATTCCATGACCGATTGAAGATGATGTATCTTGAAGTTAGCAACATTAAATTCACTAATTTTCAATTTAAGTAAAGATTGAGATTTGATGTATTCTAGCTTGTAGGACAACTTGGACAATTATTTACAAAGTTTTTAGCAACTTTTTGGATAGCGTTTGTAGTTGGCTTATGAACATACTCAAATATGTTGAATTTTATATGTGCATGTTTGAGTAGGTTTTAGTCAAACAGTGATCATATATGTGATATGTTATTAACATTATGAAAATATGTTTAATGAAGTTCTACTTTCTATTTAATTTCTTAGAAGTCTCATTTGAGGATGTTTGGGCCATTTTTAACTCTTTAATCTTTTTGCAATTTTTGCATTTCTCAATAAAGGTATTTCCATATCTTGAAGAGTAGTAGTATAAAAACTGAAAACTTAGACATATATAGATACACTTTAACATAAATGCTCAAAGTTCTTGAATGATTGAAACTAGTATTTACTTGTGTTGTGTTTAAAAATTATTCCCACTTATGTGTTGTTTTGAGGAAACCAAAAATTGAAGTCCAAAAGTTGAAGGAATATGTATCATTTACTTGAATATGAGTTCTCACTTCTCAAGGCATCATCTATAGTAAGGCAATTGTTTCAAGTTGAACAATTCCAATGTTGCATTACAATTAAAATTTGATCCAAGAGAGTAGTAGACAAGAAAAGAATTTGATCCAAATATGAACAAAATTTTATTAAAATGTACACTTTGATCACAGCCATAATAATAAGAGTTCTATTGAAATACACTTTGATTACAACGTCATAATAACATGATAGTTTTGCAGTGTCTCTCGCTTCTTGACAATACATTCCCTCAACAGTCTGCAATTTTCAGTCATAGCTTGATCACTTTGACTGGTCTCATGTTATACAACTTGTCTCACCCTTTCCTAGAATGATATCTCTTCATTATGTAAGTTCTTTTGTTATCAAAGCTCTAGAATCCCAAGTTTTACGACACATGAAATGCAGTCACCTGATGATGATTCAAAATGTAGAATATCTTACACTTTGACAGTCTATTCCCTCAAGTAATTGGTGATATAAAATAATGCAAGATGTATACAAAGAATTGATGAAACCTATAGGAAATATCCAAAAAATGTCAATCCTTCATATATTCAAAACCCCGATCACTCTTTCTCTCCCCGTGCCACTTAACCAAGCACTCTAGCCGCTATCCCTCTACCCATTTAACTCTTCACTCCATTGCTCTCTCTTCAAACCAAAGATTCAAGGGTTTTTGGGTTTGGTTTAAGATTTCGTTTGCAAAATCTCAAATCGAAGCTCTATCGGTGTTGGGGGTTTTATGTCCTCTTGATGATGCAACTGTCTCCCATCATTTAGGTCAACTGGGTTAATTTTCTCAGCTTCATCATAGTGGGTTGTCGCTCTCTGTCACAGGATTGGATGCTTCAGGTGGTCACTGATTGTTTGATTCAGAAAGCTTGTTCATATGTTCAACTTCAATTACCAGTAAATTCTTGGAATGGGTTTGGATTGGATTTTTTGGAATGAGTTTGATTTTGGGTAGGATCTGATGGGTGTTGTCGTGGTAGTGGTGTAGGTTGTTGTCGTGGTGCTATCTGGTGGTTGCGAGATTGGCATGGGTTTGGTTGTTGTTGGATTGATGCGGTTCTGGTTGCGAGATCAGTGCTGGGTTTTGGCCATGAGTATAGGTGGTGTTGGGTTTGCTTGTTAAGAGCATCTCCAGCAAATTCATCAAATTTTTGTACTGTTTGGAGAATGAACAGTGACTTTTACCTTTATCTACCCACTTTTTCAAATACACTTTCCAACAGATTCTCTATCTCATTTAAATATTATTTCTTCATTCATTATTTATTCTTTTTTTAATAACTACACATCTTCCAACACTTTTTTATTCAACACCTAATTATTATAATAGGAAAAAAAAAAGCATTTGAAGAATGAACAATAGCCCATCAGACTTGATGGGCTACTGTTCATGATCCCAAAAAAAAAAAAATTCCAGGTATACCGAACCGGTTGGAGCATAAATAGTGCACAGATTCTCCAAATTTTAGCCAAAAAACCCGGATACAGCATCTGTTGGAGATGCTCTGATGGGTTTTGGTGATGTTTTGGTCGTGGGTGGTGAGTTTGATCAGTGTGGGTGTGGTTGGGTTTTTTTTGGTGTTGCTAATCGGTTAAGGTTTGAGGTTGTTGGTTGCAATAGGGAATAGAGAGAAGAGAGGAAAAGGAAGAGAGAGAGAAATAGTAAAAACAAATAAAAAAGAATATTTTAATAAAATGGCAAAAAAATAAAATAAAGTTTGGGATGTTTGGTGTGTTGTAAAATGATATAATATAATTGATAAAGTAACTTTTAAGATGGTAAAATATGATAATTTGTAGAAACCAGGTCTAAATGCTCTCAAGGTTTTAAATAATGTCATTTGGAATAATTCACACTTTATCAGAAATATCTAAAATTTTTAGACATCTAGTGGGAAGTACATTGAAATTTGAACTTTTACAAAACAATTGCCCACATTCAATTTCAATACTTGTTAAATATGTTTATTCCTCCTCAAGTATTCATTGAGCCCACAAACTATAAGAAACTATATTTATTGTCTCACATATAAAGTTTACAGAGCATTCTGTGGACATATAAAGTAACACAAATACTAATACATAAATAAATTATATATATATATATATATAAAAGAGAATTAGAATATATAAAGTAACACAAATACTAATAAATAAATAATATATATATATATATATATATATAAAAGAGAATTAGAATATATAAACATGTAGCACTAAAACATGTGCATACGTACATGATCAAGATTGAATGTTATTTTTAGTTGATTGGAAATTGGAATAAGTGAGATGTACTAATTTGTGGAGGGAAATGCTAACGAATGCTTTTAGGGTATTAGTTAATAATCCATTTAAAGAAAATTTTTATGAAAAAAAAAAAAAACTAATATTTTGACAATTTTTTTCATTTTCCATAAAATAGTATTAAAATTTTCTTAAAATATATTGTTAAGCACTCGTTTAGCATGACACATTCAAAATTGCAATATTTTTTCTAAAAACTGGTTCCCACACTGTTTTCTCAAATAATATTGTTTGTTGACAGAAGCATTTGCATAACACATGACTAGCTAGCTACTTGGCAACATGAGCACGGTGATCAGACCATGCAAACCCACCTAGCATGCCACACAAATCCAATCATGCAATAACCAAACCAAAAGCAAACAACAATTAAACCAGACATAGCTACCCCACCTTCCACGTACCTAATTACATGCAGAGCCCAAAATCCTCTACAAAAACCTCATCACCACCACCAATTCCAGTCACCAAAAACAACCCAATTAAGGATTATAGTCATGGCTAAGCTCACTATCTTAGCAGCTACTTTCACAGTCCTCCTAGTCATGATTGCCAACACCTGTGCCTACAGCATCACCAACATTGAGGTCGATGGATACAGGGATGCAGACGTGCAAGCTCCGGTGAGGTCGACATGCTGTGAGCAAGTCCAAAGGCAGGACCTCAACCAGTGTGTGCAATACTTAAAGCGTGCAAGCGAAGGGTACCTAAGCCTGCGAAGAGGATGTGATGAAAAGGAAGAGCAGCAGCAGCAAGCAGCTCTGCTATATTGCGAGCAGCTGAGGCAATTGGATGACAACTGCCAATGTGAAGGGGTAGTTGAAGTGTTCAAGGAGCAAATACAGCAGGGACAATTGCAAGGCCAAGGGATGAGAGAGATATTCCAGAGGGTTAGGGAGTTGCCTGAGATGTGTGACTTGGAAACCAGCACTGTGAAATACCGTCTGGGTGTGGTTTTGCCTTCTAAATTAAAGCAGTGCATTTTCAAGTTTACTCCAGTAGAGTTATGATATATAGGACTAGGAGTGAAAAATATGCTAGCAACTAGAAAGCACTGACACTACTGTGTGCTTTGGAGTTGAGAGGCTGTAGTGTAATTAAACCGCCTTTATACTCTATATGATAAAAGTGATATAATGTCAATGTTAAATATTAGTTATAGGCTTGTTTTGAGCCTTCCAACAAGGTTCGGTAAGTATTGTCACAATTTTCAAAAAGAAATAAAAATATTTACAACTATTGAGACGGTGTAAAACAATATATTATTAATGATAGATAATAGATAAAATGATATTAGTTTAAAATTTAGATAAAAATTAACAATGATAAATAATAAAGTAATATTATTGATGAATTCAAGTAAAAATTAATATTAAAAATAGACCGTAAAATGATATTAGTTATGAATTAATAATAGACAGTAAAGCTATATTAGTTATGAATTCATATATATTATTAATGATAGCTAATAAAGTGATACATATTATTAATAATAGATGATAGATAATAAAGTGATATTAGCAAAGAGAATTCATCTTTTCAATCGATTGGTTAATTCCTGTTTTCAATTATTTTTATCAAGACAATTTTTTCGAAATTTCAATTGGCCATATCCATTTCATGGGATGATGCATAAACACTTGAAAAGGAGATCAAGAATTGCACCGATGGATGATGTAGGACTTTAGTACACGCAAAAGGGCTCGAAAACGCTTCCATTATCCTGTCTTTCACGTGACGGCTGGGCTAAGAGAGTAACCAACTATAGACCATCGACACAACGCGATTCAGTATTTCAAGGAGAGGCAGAAGCATTCGAGGAGCATACTGTTCCCTTTGGATGGTTCATAAACTCTAATCATTCAATAATAGATAAGTGCTTGGACTAGCCTTGCAAACTCCACACCATAATCGAACACCATCTTACTACAAGCATAGAATGGAATGCCTGGATCCAAATTCCATGGCAACTTACATTATATATCAATGCATTCCCATCCAAATAATCAACCAAATGATCTCATCCAAACATCTATGCAGACAAACTTGTATTTCTTATTCGTAAATATGAAGCAGCATAACAATGAAAAGACAGTTCAGTGCTCTAAACAAGCAACGAACTAATCACACATGACAAACTAAGATGAAATTCTAGGGGCCTCTATATTTCCAAACGCAAAGGCTACCATCAACTAACTGCTCTAAAGTCTAAACCAGCAAAACCAAATAATAAAGAACAGCATACCAGATAGACAGGATAATCATACACGAAAGAGGAAACTTTATTCAAATTACTTAATAAAATGACCAACATATGGCCATTCAACGAGTTTAAGATACCACGACCATAACCAAACAACACTAAATTAAAGCAAGTTTAGAACATATTAGGAGCCATTATACAATGGCAAGTAAACTGTGAACAGATAGACAAAAACCAAAAAGCACCAACATAGAAATACTCGAGACAATGGACTCGAACACAGAATCCCAACCATCCAAGCTTAGAAACCACCACGGAGGCGTAGGACAAGGTGCAGAGTAGACTCCTTTTGGATATTGTAATCAGCCAGAGTCCTTCCATCTTCAAGCTGTTTGCCTGCAAAAATAAGCCTCTGCTGGTCTGGGGGAATTCCCTCCTTGTCCTGAATCTTTGCTTTCACATTATCAATTGTATCAGAACTCTCAACCTCCAAAGTAATGGTCTTCCCTGTCAAGGTCTTAACGAAAATTTGCATTCCACCACGAAGGCGCAGCACCAGATGAAGGGTAGACTCCTTCTGGATATTGTAATCTGCAAGAGTCCTTCCATCTTCAAGTTGCTTTCCTGCAAAGATAAGCCTTTGTTGGTCTGGTGGGATACCTTCCTTGTCTTGTATCTTAGCCTTGACATTGTCAATAGTGTCCGAGCTTTCAACCTCCAGGGTTATGGTTTTTCCAGTCAAAGTCTTCACAAAAATCTGCATTCCACCACGCAAACGCAGCACCAAGTGAAGGGTTGACTCCTTTTGAATATTGTAATCAGCTAAGGTCCTTCCTCTTCCAACTGCTTGCCAGCAAAAATCAGCCTCTGTTGGTCCGGTGGGATACCCTCCTTGTCTTGGATCTTAGCTTTAACATTATCGATAGTATCTGAACTCTCAACCTCCAAAGTAATTGTTTTGCCAGTCAAGGTCTTAACAAAAATTTGCATTCCACCTCTAAGCCGGAGCACCAGGTGGAGGGTGGATTCCTTTTGGATATTGTAGTCGGCTAGCGTCCGACCATCTTCAAGCTGCTTGCCAGCAAAGATCAACCTCTGCTGGTCTGGTGGGATTCCCTCCTTGTCTTGAATTTTGGCTTTGACATTATCAATGGTGTCGGAGCTCTCAACTTCTAAAGTAATGGTTTTACCGGTCAAGGTCTTCACAAAAATTTGCATTCCACCTCGAAGCCGGAGCACGAGGTGGAGGGTGGATTCCTTTTGGATGTTGTAGTCGGCAAGTGTGCGACCATCTTCGAGTTGTTTGCCGGCAAAGATCAACCTCTGCTGGTCTGGTGGGATACCCTCCTTATCTTGAATTTTGGCTTTGACGTTATCAATGGTGTCAGAGCTCTCAACTTCCAGAGTAATGGTTTTGCCAGTCAAGGTCTTCACAAAAATTTGCATTCCACCTCGGAGCCGGAGCACCAGGTGGAGGGTGGATTCCTTTTGGATGTTGTAGTCTGCGAGGGTGCGACCATCTTCGAGCTGCTTTCCGGCAAAGATCAACCTCTGCTGGTCTGGTGGGATACCCTCCTTGTCTTGGATCTTAGCTTTGACATTGTCGATGGTGTCTGAGCTTTCCACCTCAAGGGTGATGGTCTTGCCAGTGAGTGTCTTAACAAAGATCTGCATCTGTTTCATTCAAAATTACAAACAAACGTTATATTAGCTGGGTTCAGACAGGAACAACCCCACATACATTCCATTCAAAATTGAAACAAGAACTTGAGGAATAATCAGTTTGATAACTCATCAAGGTTGATGGAAACAGCAACTACGTATAATATTCAGGGGATAGTATTTGTTATGATTAGCCAAGACCAAATCTTTTACAATATCTTCGTCATCTAACACAAAACACAGACAAAACCCAATTCACAACTACGTAAAAATTGCACAACTTCTAAATTCCCCACAAAAAAAACACCGTTCATATAATCAAAATCAAAAAAAGGCAAAAAAAATCAATCTCATATTAACCCAGAAGGCTAATGTTCGACAATTTTTCTCAAGCTAATAAAAATTCATACTTTTTCTCCATCTAGAAGTCAAAACAAATTCTTCTTTTAAAATTTAAGGGAGAGACCAAACAAAAATTCCAACAGATCAAGCAGTTATCAATAAATCACATATCACAAATAATAAATCAATTCTAATAGATCCAGCCCTAAAAGTTGTAGCTAGTATTAATTTCAATAGATAAAAGATCGACCATAAGATTACTACAGGAAACCACAAAGGTCAGAGAGAGGATCTGAAAATACCTTGAGATTGAGAGAGAGAGAGAGAGAGAGGCTTTTGAACGATCTGAGCTTGTTCAAAAAGTTTGAAGAAGAGGCTCCGCTGTGTTGGTTTGTGAGAAATTTCTATTGAGTTTGTGTTGGGCTGGGCTAAAGGGATGGGGGTGGTGCTGCTTTTATAGGTGGGATTGCCTTTTACATTAAGGAATTGTTGAACGGTTCAGCCATCAGGGTTGTACCACGTGGTGGTCCTATTTACATGCCAAGATTGACTTCCTTCTCGAACCCTTCGCTCTCTTATTTCTGGTAGTAGATAAAGATTGATGAACTGTTTGTTGCTTTTTGGGGACAGGTTTTCCTCACGCCACGCCCCTTTAACCACGCGCATCTTCCATATTTGTGGGTTTTTTTTTACCCTCTATTTTTAGTAGAATTTGGGATTCAAAATTGCTAATTTAGATTTTATTCAAAATTAAGTTTTAATGGCTGAGATGCACTATCACAAATTGAGTTTGACTATATGTGATTATGAACAATTGATTCCAATTAATTATAATTATAATCAATTTGAGATTAATGACGTGTTATAATTTGATTGGCTAGGACTGTATTTTATGGTAAGGTTACACGCATTTAATTAATTAGATAGTCAAACATTAATTATTCAATGAGTAATTTTTGCAATTATCTTTTAATTAGGATAAATTTTTAGGTATGCAATTTTGCCCCATCTTGCTTAACCCACCTCTCCCTGCTTCGCCTCGCGCAGATTTTCCCCGCCCCGCAAAGGTGATGGGGCAAGATTTTAGCCCCGCGCCATAGGATGGAACGGGGATGAGTTTAAACTTTTTAGACCCATCCCGCCCAGTCCCGCGTTGCTAAGGGTTATAACTGTAAATTTTTCATACTCTAAAATCCTACTATTTAAACAAACATATTAATATTAGCTTATTTTATTCTATCCAATGTGGTTCTCTGCCTTTATTTTGTTATGTATTATAATATGAGTTTTTTTTTTTTTTTTTTTGTGATTGTCTTGTTAAACACTTGGATATATTATTCAATATTTTCTAAAAAATTGATTTGATTGGATAGGATAAATTTAGTTATAATTTCAAATATATTTTTATTAATGAAATAGGTTTCATTAAAAAAATTATACTTGTTGTAGGGAAAATTAACAAAAAGTAAAATTTTATGGAGTGGAACGGGGCTTCGTGGGGCCCTAAGGGTGGGGTGAGAAAATTTTTCCCGTCATGCAGGGTGGGGTGGAGATGGGGTAAGACAAAACCATGCGGGGTGAGGACAAAGACTCTATCCTTCGGCCCCATCCTGCCCCATTGCCATCCCTATAAATTTGTAACTAATTAAGTCTGAAATGAGAATGATTGGATCCTATTAATGTTAATTGAAAACTAATTTGGGACCTATTAATGTTAATTATGCTGAAATTATTTTCTAACAAATAACCTCTACTCACTATTTCGTTGATATCTCTCAGAATATTTTGAATCTATGATTGAGGTTAATTTTCCCAAAAACTAGACATCCGGTGCTTCAATTTGATCACAAAAATAAGACAATTCCGATCAGAATTGAGGAAGATATGATTTTTTGAATTTGGCTCTACAAACTGTTACAATAGTTACGAGAAAACCGAATTTTGCTTACTCCTCATGCCTATCAATTTTTGAATTTAATGCACCCGATTTTCCTAAAAGCTAAAATAAGGTATAGGTTCGTGATTTTTTGTCAACCCTCATTAAATGACATCCATTCATATTTTCTCCACCACTACTATATAAACTCCTTATCTCCTCTATTCCAAAGCACACAAAAACCCCCTCTCTTCTCATCTCTTGAATTCTAGTGAAGTAGAGTAGTCTTATTATATTTTAATCTTCTTGAGACTCAAAGTATTGAGTGAGACTCACACTCTCTCTTCTAACTCTTCTTTTCCTCCACCCTTAGGACCTCCACCAAGAGTCTCCTCCTTTACCATATGAATCTTACATTGAGGTATAATCAATTTCTCTAACTTGTCTTTTTATGTTGCCATGATAAGAATTTAAGATTAAAGCATGATAGTAATTATTCAAATTCTCTTGAATATGTTTTAATGTTCTTATGTGTTCTTCACATGTTTTTGATTGTTCATCACATGTTCATGCATAACACTAGTTTTGATCTTAAATCCACATCAAAAACATGAAAAAGATGTTTGTTTAATAATTCTTTCAAATCATTGAATTTAGAATATCACCATCCACACACATTCATTATAATGTATTTTTCAATCAAAATGAAATACTTAATAAATTGAATTTGGGTTTATCACATGCACACATATTAAATTCAATATGCAAATTGATAGATAACATATTGGATAATGTGATATGAATGTTGGTCACTATTGTCTAGAAAACAGGTTTCACCGAGTAAGGTGGGTGCCCAACATTTTCCCACTTTATAACATAGCCTCCGAGCTTAGATCAAGGGTTAATAGATAAATGTTTATCCTTGTAATTTTATATTTCTAAATTGTAACTAGGAAATAAAGCTATGTACTTTATTTTAGATTGTATTTAGGACCAAAACCATGTAATTTTCCTATGATCAATGTAAATTTAATTTCAAATTAATAAAATGAGGAATTTTTCAATTTTGGTTTTCTTATTTATTCCAATAATTAAGTAAGCGGCAACTCTATTGTAAAACTTTTAATCTAAAGGGGAAAATATAATTAGTCAAATCTTTATTTTGAGAGGCAATAACACNCGCATGTTTTGTCTTACCCCATCTCCACCCCACCCTGCATGACGGGAAAAATTTTCTCACCCCACCCTTAGGGCCCCACGAAGCCCCGTTCCACTCCATAAAATTTTACTTTTTGTTAATTTTCCCTACAACAAGTATAATTTTTTTAATGAAACCTATTTCATTAATAAAAATATATTTGAAATTATAACTAAATTTATCCTATCCAATCAAATCAATTTTTTAGAAAATATTGAATAATATATCCAAGTGTTTAACAAGACAATCACATTTATATATATATATATATATTTTTTTTTTTTTTTGGGTACAATTTTGGAACCTTTTGTTTATTTAATGGGATCATTAAAACCTTTTAAAAAAAAGTTTAAACAAAAAACCTAAGCCTTGAATTGGCACTGTTTCATTTTGTACTATAAAATTAGCCGAGTCCTAATGCATGAGATGGTATCTTAGGAATGACTCATATGCATTATCTCTCTTATAATATATTAGTCACACAAAGTTATGAGGACCATATATGAAGTATATGCTAGTTTTATGAGATGATTATTATCTCATTGTACATACAAACGTTGGCTATAAGCATTTTGATATCCTTTTTTTTTTATTATTATCAATAATGTGCTAAAATACAATTCTCTCATTTTAAAATGATTATATACAATTTTAAGAAATCTATGTAGAATTATCTATAAACACAAAATTTCAAATTTGAAAATCAAACAATTGGAAGTGTTTAACAAATCCAAATTTGTATTGATAAATAACCAAGTACAATTCTATGTATTTTTATTATATTACTAAATAATAATCCTTTACTTCAATCACCTTTAAAATGTCTTCAATTCAAGAATTGCGTCAATGCAGGCTTAACTCAAACAAAAAGTATCTTATACTTAAACTAGAAAGTGGTTTGAAAGATCTTTGACCCAGAATTGTGAGAAATCTTTGATTGTGTGCTTCTTTGAGACTATTTGCTCTTTGCATTTTTAGCATATAGGTAGAAGTTCTTTAGGGTTTTAGTCCTTGAATCAAACTAATCTTCACTTGATTAGAGTTCCTTGAGTTTCTAGATGCTTTGGGACTTAATTACAGTAATACTCTGAGACTTGGAATGATGATTTGAATGAATGTTTTTCGAATATTATTGTAATTGAAGATTCTAATGTAGATGTTGTGGGGCCCGTGGGCCTGATAGCCTCGGCCCATCGAATGGTAGGCCCAAGGACAGCGCCAAGGAGGACTGACCAGCTAAGGCTAAGTCAGGCAAAACCTCTGTTGTGACCCACGCCGAGGACCTGTTTGTCCTCGGCATTCTAAGGATAACTTTCGGGAGGGGACAAGCTCAGAGCAAGCTGTCACATTCGCACTTAATGCATTCACCTAACCCCTCTGGCCGCATTAATGGGGATATAACCCCTTGGCAGGGCAACGTTGATCAGAGTGAACCACTTGAGTATTGATAAGGTCTCTGATGGGACGGACGGCCAGAAGAAAGGCAAATGGATGATCAACAGATGGAATAAGGAGATAGGCAGATGGGAACTATATAAGAAAGGCAAGTAAAGAAAGAAGGGGGGGGGAAAAAAAGAAAGAAGAAAAGGGTCTCCTCGGCCATGGGCCGAGGAGCATCCCCCCATTTGTAAAGAAACTCTCAGCATTTTTCTTATATAGAAAGTCCATGCATGGTGATCGACGGCCAGCACCTAAACCTTTAACCCACTCTCTATAAATTTATTGTTTGGGCTTGTTGGGCTGAAAACCCAGCAAAACTCAGGGTCAATCCAAACTGAGTCCCTACAGATGTTATTCAGGATTTTAGAACTTGATCTAATATAGTTTCAAAAGTTAAAGTTCTTGGAGGTTTAAAGGTTGATTCTTTTAGACCTTTAAGACTTTTGAGTGATGAATGTTCATATTATCTTTTAATTTTGTGAAATTCAGGCTTAAAATTTAAATCATCAACCTTTTAATATAATTTATTTATATATAATCATTATTTAACTGCATATTTAATATTGTTAAGTTAGATGTGCCAATATAATATACCCCCTGAAAAAAAAAAAATATATATATATATATATATGCAATACAATGGTAATCAACCTCTGCTGGTCTGGTGGGATACCCTCCTTATCTTGAATTTTGGCTTTGACGTTATCAATGGTGTCAGAGCTCTCAACTTCCAAAGTAATGGTTTTGCCAGTCAAGGTCTTCACAAAAATTTGCATTCCACCTCGGAGCCGGAGCACCAGGTGGAGGGTGGATTCCTTTTGGATGTTGTAGTCTGCGAGGGTGCGACCATCTTCGAGCTGCTTTCCGGCAAAGATTAACCTCTGCTGGTCTGGTGGGATACCCTCCTTGTCTTGGATCTTAGCTTTGACATTGTCGATGGTGTCTGAGCTTTCCACCTCAAGGGTGATGGTCTTGCCAGTGAGTGTCTTAACAAAGATCTGCATCTGTTTCATTCAAAATTACAAACAAATGTTATATTAGCTGGGTTCAGACAGGAACAACCCCACATACATTCCATTCAAAATTGAAACAAGAACTTGAGGAATAATCAGTTTGATAACTCATCAAGGTTGATGGAAACAGCAACTACGTATAATATTCAGAGGATAGTATTTGTTACGATTAGCCAAGACCAAATCTTTTACAATATCTTCGTCATCTAACACAAAACACAGACAAAACCCAATTCACAACTACGTAAAAATTGCACAACTTCTAAATTCCCCACAAAAAAAAACACCGTTCATATAATCAAAATCAAAAAAAGGCAAAAAAAAATCAATCTCATATTAACCCGGAAGGCTAATGTTCGACAATTTTTCTCAAGCTAATAAAAATTCATACTTTTTCTCTATCTAGAAGTCAAAACAAATTCTTCTTTTAAAATATAAGGGAGAGACCAAACAAAAATTCCAACATATCAAGCAGTTATCAATAAATCACATATCACAAATAATAAATCAATTCTAATAGATCCAACCCTAAAAGTTGTGTAGCTAGTAATTTCAATAGATAAAAGATCGACCATAAGATTACTACAGGAAACCACAAAGGTCAGAGAGAGGATCTGAAAATACCTTGAGATTGAGAGAGAGAGAGGCTTTTGAAAGATCTGAGCTTGTTCAAAAAGTTTGAAGAAGAGGCTCCGCGGTGTTGATTTGTGAGAAATTTCTATTGAGTTTGTGTTGGGTTGGGCTAAAGGGATGGGGGTGGTGCTGCTTTTATAGGTGGGATTGCCTTTTACATTAAGGAATTGTTGAACGGTTCAGCCATCAGGGTTGTACCACGTGGTGGTCCTATTTACATGCCAAGATTGACTTCCTTCTCGAACCCTTCGCTCTCTTATTTCTGGTGGCGTGAGGTAGTAGATAAAGATTGATGAACTGTTTGTTGCTTTTTGGGGACAGGTTTTTCCTCACGCCACGCCCCTTTAACCACGCGCTTCTTCCATATTTGTCGGTTTTTTTTTTTCCCCTCTATTTTTAGTAGATTTTGGGATTCAAAATTGCTAATTTAGATTTTATTCAAAATTAAGTTTTAATGGCTGAAATGCACTATTACAAATTGAGTCTGATTATATGTGATTATGAATAATTGATTCCAATTAATTATAATTATAATCAATTTGAGATTAATGACGTGTTATAATTTGATTGGTTAGGACTGTATTTTATGGTAAGGTTACACACACTTAATTAATTAGATAGTCAAACATTAATTATTCAATGAGTAATTTTTACAATTATCTTTTAATTAGGATAAATTTGTAGGTATGCAATTTTGCCCCGTCTTGCTTAACCCACCTCTCCCTGCTTCGCCCAGCGCAGATTTTCCCCGCCCCGCAAAGGTGATGGGGCAAGATTTTAGCCCCGCGCCATAGGATGGAACGGGGATGAGTTTAAACTTTTTAGACCCATCTCGTCCAGCCCCGCGTTGCTAAGGGTTATAACTGTAAATTTTTCATACTCTAAAACCCTACTATTTAAACAAACATATTAATATTAGCTTATTTTATTCTATCCAATGTGGTTCTCTGCCTTTATTTTGTAATGTATTATAATATGAGTTTTTTTTTTTTTTTTTGTGTGATTGTCTTGTTAAACACTTGGATATATTATTCAATATTTTCTAAAAAATTGATTTGATTGGATAGGATAAATTTAGTTATAATTTCAAATATATTTTTATTAATGAAATAGGTTTCATTTAAAAAATTATACTTGTTGTAGGGCAAATTAACAAAAAGTAAAATTTTATGGAGTGGAACGGGGCTTCATGGGGCCCTAAGAGTGGGGTGAGAAAGTTTTCCCCGTCATGCGGGGTAGGGTGGAGATGGGGTAAGACAAAACCATGCGGGGTGAAGACAAAAACTCTATCCTTCGGCCCCATCCTGCCCCATTGCCATCCCTATAAATTTGTAACTAATTAAGTCTGAAATGAGAATGATTGGATCCTATTAATGTTAATTGAAAACTAATTTGGGACCTATTAATGTTAATTATGCTGAAATTATTTTCTAACAGATAACCTCTACTCACTATTTCGTTGATATCTCTCAGAATATTTTGAATTTGTGAATGAGGTTAATTTTCCCAAAAACTAAACATCCGGTGCTTCAATTTGATCACAAAAATAAGACAATTCCGATCAGAATTGAGGAAGATATAATTTTTTGAATTTGGCTTTACAGACTGTTACAATAGTTACGAGAAAACTGAATTTTGCTTACTCCTCACGCCTATCAATTTTTGAATTTAATGCACCCGATTTTCCTAAAAGCTAAAATAAGGTATAGGTTCGTGATTTTTTGTCAACCCTCATTAAATGACATTCATTCATATTTTCTCCACCACTACTATATAAACCCCTTCTCTCCTCTATTCCAAAGCACACAAAAGCCCCTTCTCTTCTCATCTCTTGAATTCTAATGAAGTAGAGTAGTCTTATTATATTTTAATCTTCTTGAAACTCAAAGTATTGAGTGAGACTCACACTCTCTCTTCTAACTCTTCTTTTCCTCCACCCTTAAGACCTCCACCAAGAGTCTCCTCCTTTACCGTATGAATCTTACATTGAGGTATAATCAATTTCTCTAACTTGTCTTTTTATGTTGCTATGATAAGAATTTAAGATTAAAGCATGATAGTAATTATTCAAATTCTCTTGAATATGTTTGAATGTTCTTATGTGTTCTTCACATGTTTTTGGTTGTTCATCACATGTTCATGCATAACACTAGTTTTGATCTTAAATCCACATCAAAAACATGAAAAAAGATGTTTGTTTAATAATTCTTTCAAATCATTGAATTTAGAATATCACCATCCACACACATTCATTATAATTTATTTTTCAATCCAAATGAAATGCTTAATAAATTGAATTTGAGTTTATCACATGTACACATATTAAATTCAATATGCAAATTGATAGATAACATATTGGATAATGTGATATGAATGTTGGTCACTATTGTCTAGAAAACAGGTTTCACCGAGTAAGGTGGATGCCTAACATTTTCCCACTTTATAACATAGCCTCCGAGCTTAGATTAAGGGTTAATAAATAAATGTTTATCCTTGTAATTTTATATTTCTAAATTGTAACTAGGAAATAAAACTATGTACTTTATCTTAGATTGTATTTAGGACAAAAACCATGTAATTTTCCTATGATCAATGTAAATTTAATTTCAAATTAATAAAATGAGGAATTTTTCAATTTTATTTTTTTATTTATTCCAATAATTAAGTAAGTGGTAACTCTATTGTAAAACTTTTAATCTAAAGGGGAAAATATAATTAGTCAAATCTTCATTTTGAGAGGCAATAACACAACTCCACTCATTCACGTGGATTTGGCCCAACACCATAGAAAAGGGGCCGGGGGCACAATCTCTCACACATATTAGGGTTTTAATTGTGTTAGGTTACTATTGACTCTTTTCTTTTTTCTTTTTTTCTTTTTTTTTTAAAAAAAGAAAAAAAAGGTTACTATTGACTCGATATTTTGGAGCATTCTTGGAAGTGGGGAAAAAAAATGCAAAACCCACATATACTTTTTAAAAAATATGTGCCAATTCTAATTTTTCAATTTTTAGATTTTTTTTTTTTGGGTACAATTTTGGAACCTTTTGTTTATTTAATGGGATCATTAAAACCTTTAAAAAAAAAAGTTTAAACAAAAAACCTAAGCCTTGAATTGGCACTGTTTCATTTTGTACTATAAAATTAGCCGAGTCCTAATGCATGAGATGGTATCTTAGGAATGACTCATATGCATTATCTCTCTTATAATATATTAGTCACACAAAGTTATGAGGACCATATATGAAGTATATGCTAGTTTTATGAGATCATTATTATCTCATTGTACATACAAACGTTGGCTATAAGCATTTTGATATCTTTTTTCTTTTTTTTTTTTTTTATCAATAATGTGGTAAAATACAATTCTCTCATTTTAAAATAATTATATACAATTTTAAGAAATCTAGGTAGAATTATCTATAAACACAAAATTTCAAATTTGAAAGTCAAACAATTGGAAGTGTTTAACAAATCCAAATTTGTATTGATAAATAAACAAGTTCAATTCTATGTATTTTTATTATATTACTAAATAATAATCCTTTACTTCAATCACCTTTAAAATGTCTTCAATTCAAGAATTGCGTCAATGCAGGCTTAACTCAAACAAAAAGTATCTTATACTTAAACTAGAAAGTGGTTTGAAAGATCTTTGACCCAGAATTGTGAGAAATCTTTGATTGTGTGCTTCTTTGAGACTATTTTCTCTTTGCATTTTTAGCATATAGGTAGAAGTTCTTTAGGGTTTTAGTGCTTGAATTAAACTAATCTTCACTTGATTAGAGTTCCTTGAGTTTCTAGATGCTTTGGGACTTAATTACAGTAATACTCTGAGACTTGGAATGATGATTTGAATGAATGTTTTTCGAATATTCTTGTAATTGAAGATTCTAATGTAGATGTTATTCAGGATTTTAGAACTTGATCTAATATAGTTTCAAAAGTTAAAGTTCTTGGAGGTTTAAAGGTTGATTCTTTTAGACCTTTAAGACTTTTGAGTGATGAATGTTCATATTATCTTTTAATTTTGTGGAATTCAGGCTTAAAATTTAAATCATCAACCTTTTAATATAATTTATTTATATATAATCATTATTTAACTGCATATTTAATATTGTTAAGTTAGATGTGCCAATATAATATACCCCTTGAAAAAAAAAAAAAATATATATATATATATATATGCAATACAATGGTATCATCCCTTAAAAAAAAGGTGATATAGCATTTTTTTTTCTTTTTCTTTTTAAAAAAAAAAATGTGGAAGAGGAGAGTGGCAACCCCTATGCACCCAGGGAAATACAAAGGAAAAGGAACACCAAAGCGCTCACTAATGGGGATCAAGGGGACTCGAACACATGACCGAAGTCATGCTAGCCCAATACCCAGTCACTAGACCACCTGCAACGTTAGTGTATCTCATTTATTTATTTTATGATAATAAATGCCTTACAAAATAACCTATATTAGTAAGATCTAATTAAAATAACCTACATTAGTGAGATTATTAGTAAGATAATTAGATTGTATAATTAAAAGGTTCTCCCATCTCTCTTTCCCATTTCAAGGGTATCTTAAAATCATGCTCAAACAGAGAGAGAGAGAGAGAGAGAGGCTAAAATGCAAAACTTACCCTCCAAATTCAATAGAATTCATTTCAGTTTTATAATTTTTCTTTCATTTATTTTAGTCGTTTAAAATTTAAGTTTATTCAATAAAAGTTTTTCCATAAACTTTTATTAAATGTCGCCATTAATTGTCTAAATTTTTTATTTTTTTATTCAAATTTTCTAAATTAGAAAAATTCAATTAATAATTGAAAAATATTTTCAAATTAAAAAAAAAATTAATAAAAATCGATTGAGAGACTTTAATTGAATAAACTTGAAACTTAAAGGATTAAAATGAATAAAAGTAAAATTAGAGTACTGAAATAAATTCTTATGAAACTTAGATAATAAATTTTCATCATCAAAAATATATATAGTTAGCACGATCAATGCAAAGGGAGTGTTACTGTTCTCATCCGCATGTTGCTATTGAAAATCTGAATAAAGTAAGCAAGAAGAATAAATTCATCACATGGAGACATGAGTTTTTAGACACGCGCTCTGTAAGGGACTGGGTATTGTCATTGTGAAGAGACCAAATGGGTCATAAAGCCGTGGAGGTCAGTTTTGGCGTTGGATTATTTTGGCGGTATTACTTCATGTTCTTCCCCCAAAAACATGATTGCCTAGAAAATAAGAAATACACGATCAGATCAAAAACAAAATACCAACACTATAAGCCAATCATCATCAATAAAATACACCAAAACACAATTATGAGCTAGTTAGATCAAACCACGGTGACCATCTGGTTGAGAGAGAGAAATGGGGTTTTGTTCTAGTAGATCAGAAGGTTTAAGCTTAATTATGCAATATGCTAACATCAAAGGTTGAAAATCTAATAGGTGGGGGTTTTGTTCTGGTAGATCATAGCTCCAAACATTACCAACGAAAGAAAGGAGAAAAAATTAAAGGAACTCATGGTACAAAGTGGTAATGCCTATACCTTTCTAGAGGGGATGCTCAAAGACAAGTCTTGAAAATTTGAATATCTGGACGTGTGGGATATTTCAAGCCCCAGCCACCGTTCACATCCCAGCACCACTGAAAACAACGAACCCACATCGATTCAAAAGAAGCTCTAGCCACTAAAACAACATAGCACCACGAAAACCCACATCGATTCAAAGTCGAACAAGCCCCAACCACCGAAACTAACCCAACACCACCGAAATCAAGCTAATCCGACACCGATTCAAACCAACTCACCATCGATTCAAGCAAGTCCCAGCCACTGAAACCAACTCAGCACCACCGAAATCAAGCTAGACCACCACTGATTCAAACCCAAAATCACTGAATCAACATCTATTGAAAGCCACAACTTCAAACCCAAAACACAACAAATCGGAATCAAAGCAACCACAACGGTAAATACACCGCCTGTCTACCAGATTCAAACCCACGACGGTGAGGGTGATGGTGATTTATGAGAGAGAGAGAGAGAGAGAGAGAGAGAGAGCCTCCCAAGAACTTGCATAAGTGGTGCATCAAAAATAACTCTGAAATTTTTTAGCCTAAGAGTAGCACTCATTACAACTAGCTTCCGATCAGGTCTATTTGTCAACACTTGCTTCAGAGTCCAAACAGAACATCAATTGCCAACGATTCTTTCTGAGCCCTGGTCTTCTCTCGCTCACCCAGATGGTTCACCGCGGTTTGATCTAACTAGCTCATAATTGTGTTTTGTGTATTTTATTGATGATGATTGGCTTTGAGTGTTAGTATTTTGTTTTTGATCTGACTGTGTATTTCTTATTTTCTGGGCAATCATGTTCTTGGGGACAACATGAAGAACTTANTCAATAAAAGTTTTTCCATAAACTTTTATTAAATGTCGCCATTAATTGTCTAAATTTTTTATTTTTTTATTCAAATTTTCTAAATTAGAAAAATTCAATTAATAATTGAAAAATATTTTCAAATTAAAAAAAAAATTAATAAAAATCGATTGAGAGACTTTAATTGAATAAACTTGAAACTTAAAGGATTAAAATGAATAAAAGTAAAATTAGAGTACTGAAATAAATTCTTATGAAACTTAGATAATAAATTTTCATCATCAAAAATATATATAGTTAGCACGATCAATGCAAAGGGAGTGTTACTGTTCTCATCCGCATGTTGCTATTGAAAATCTGAATAAAGTAAGCAAGAAGAATAAATTCATCACATGGAGACATGAGTTTTTAGACACGCGCTCTGTAAGGGACTGGGTATTGTCATTGTGAAGAGACCAAATGGGTCATAAAGCCGTGGAGGTCAGTTTTGGCGTTGGATTATTTTGGCGGTATTACTATTCCCTTTATCATTTGTTTGTTTTTTGATGAGGTATTCTCTTATCTAATCTTTTTTTTTTTTTTTTTTTTTGAGAAAGTCTTATCTAATCTCTACCTCGCAACCAGTTATGCCTTTGGATCATTGGATGATGCTACCTAACCCACGTCAACAAGTTGTTGGGTCAGTTCGTGTGAGGGCCTTTTAACTAAAATTTTTAATATTTTTATTTTAAAATTATTGATAACTAAAATTTTATTTTATTTTAAAATAAAATATTTTTAATATCTTTTTAATTCTGTTGTTTGCTACGTGTGCATTTTCTATCTCTAATGTAATGACAGGGACTAAAACGGAAAGCGTTTTTCAGGATAGGGATTAAAATCTGTAAAAATAAAATGTAAGGACTAAAATGAGAATCGCCTGAAAATATAGGGACTAAAAGTGACTTTTCGCCTTCTTTTTATCTAATTCTGGCACATTGTGCCACACTGTCTTAAAAACGACGCTATTTTGGAAATCCAAAAATGTCTAGTTTTAGGAATCAATTATAAGAGAAGTGAACGAAAGGACAATATTGAATTTTGGACAATTTGTACTTTTAACCTATATTTTTATATAAGGCGGTTTCTTTTCAGTGATCAGCTTCATTAACTTATTGTTTGGAGTCGTACATATTTCTTTTACCCAAAAATACTTTCCCTCAAATACAGTAAATAAAATACATTGAGAAGCCGCGACTATCACTATCGCATTAAAAATATGAATTAGTCCCCATATTGTGGGGAAAAAAACTTAGGTAGTGCTCCGGTCATCCCGGAGCAGTGCCTTATTACAAGTAAGTACTAATTTAAGCACATTTAAAGATGTAATTTCTTTAAAAGTAAGTACTGACACGCAAGGACGGACCCATTCATTGGCATTGCTCCCTCACTCTTTCATTTTTTCTAAAATAGTTGGTATAATTAAGGTTTATTTAGAATTTGAATCCAACAAAATAAAACTTGCCCCTACGATTTCTAAAACCAAAAAATAGCCCAAATAATAACTACAAAAATTAATTCAAATAAACTAAACAACAACAAAAAATTTATCAATAAACCCATGGTTTAAGCCTTTCATAAACAAATATAAACACAAAAATAAAAACCAAATTCCAGTATGTAAAATCTGTTCAAATTTACAAAAGGGAAAACCCTAAAATACCAGTCAAATAGCAAGTGAGACTACGACAGAGTGTCTCATAAGTTGCAACTCCTTTTCTCTAGAAAGTGATGTCATGCCAGCATGCCACAAGCAACTACAAGCATCATCTCATCATGCCTAGCCCAATCTAATCTCCTTCTTTGGTATTTCATCTTCCTCGCCTCTTTTTTTATTTTTTCTTATTTTTTATGAACATCTCTTTTTTGTATGAGTTGAGAGATATTTCTGTCTAAAATCTCTCCATATATATATATATAATGTAGATTTTCCTACTTTTTGATTAATGGTATCTGATTTGGTTTCTTTAAAAAAAAAAAAAACAAGTATAAAATCTTGACCTATTTCAAGGATAGGGAAGAGGATTAAAGGGATGATGATGCTGAATCCTTTGGTTCATAAACACTGTTGAGGGTCATTTTTGTAAAACACAAATAGAAGGAAGGAAGCCCAACTCAGCAACGCAGGCAGCAAATAGAAGTGGCAAGCATAGAAAGAAACCATTAAGCCTAAGCGGTAGGAATAATGGGTCACAGGTCCATAAACTAAATAAATGGATCTTGAGGAAGCAAGTGGGCTCGAAAGGCCCGGAAAGAAAGAATAACAAACCCATGGGTAGTGTATGATGTGAAAAAGTAAGAATGGGCCGCGGCAGGCTCAAAGTAATGTAAGCAAAGAGAGTAAAGGATTATTGACAGGACCACAAACCTCAAGGATAAGTATGAAGTAATTAGGCCGGGAAAGCCCAATGAAGTAAGTAAAAGCCTATGGGAATACAAAGTTAGGAAATGGGCTGAGGATGCCCAAAACAAGTAAATGGGCCGAGGATGCTCGAGGGGACATAGGAGCCCCTAAGTAAAAAAGCCCATGGCCATGCAAAGCCATTTGGGGAAGAGAGTAAACAGCAGGTCTAAAAGAGGACTAGTAGGACCAAGTCATTACAACAAGAATGACAGAATAATATGGCAGGACATGATAGCAATTAAGAAATGGGCCAAGAGAAATGTAAAACCCTGTATTAAATGAAGCATAGCCCCAAAAGGGAATAGTAAATTATAAAACGGTCCACATAAAAGAACGAAGAGGTGCGACAGACTATGCAAACAAAGCTCCAGACTACGGTAAATGCATGAGCAGCAGGTAGATTTTGGACATACATTAGAGGGAAGCATGCGCAAGGCCTAGACACCACCAGCCTGTACCCAGCCAATATGGGACGTGGTGGGGCCATGGGTCAAAGGTAAGAGGTAAAGAGGGTATGGTTTGGTGGTGGAGAGAGGGGAAAAGACCTATTCTGCGGTACCTACCCAAGCCCTTTTGGGAGGTACGTCCTGCTGGGATGACAGACCGCCTAAAAGAGGTAAGGTTGAAGGGGGAACCACTGGGTGCATGCTATAAGGGAGAGAGAAAGAAAGTATTTACACCATGGTAGGAAAGGGTTCCACGGCGGACTAACAAACGACACAAACCTGCCTTTGTCTGACGAGGGTAAGTGGTACACAGATGAACTCTTTAGTGGTCGGCAAGTATGCCCAGACCAAACAAAAGCGGTTGAGGGGTAAAGTGGTAAAATTCGTTCACGGCAAGCCCTATAAAAGGAGAAGGGATCGAAATATAGAGGTATTACGAAGTGAAAAGAAAACAAAAGGAAAATAAAGGAAAGAAAAAAAGATAAGAGAGAAAACAGAAAGTAAAAGAAAGATAATATAATGGGCATGCACCAGTAGGTTGGTTCCCTTCTCTCCCCTCGAAATCCCTCTCTCTTGGAGGCAAGTAAATAATAGAGATTCCTTTTGGCACTAATCATTTAGGTTTGGTTCCCTCAAAGTCATTAATCCCCATGACGGGATCTTTTCCTAGGAGATTAGTTTCACTGAGAAGTGGCATTCTTCCTCTTTGGTCTTTGCCTCTACAGATCCAAACTTAACTTGATATTATTTCTTTGATTAACTCATATTGTCACTTAATCCTTCACTTTTGTAAAAGCTATTGTTATTACTGTGATTGTCATAAATAGGGATTACTTGGTCATTTTTCATTAAGAAAAGGTCACCATATTTTTGTTCTTCTGCTATTGTTATATCTACTTGCTGTAAATCATTTTAAACAGCTCTGCTTGCCATAAGTACACTCCTGGTAAACGAGGTCTAATTTGCACACAAGCCAGCCCAAAGTGAGTTACAGTTTGGCCGATCTCAACTCTTCTACTCAGAATACTCGGGCCCATCACCGCAGGAGGCAGCCCAGCCCAACGCACAACATAAAAAAGACCCCTACGAACACTATAATCACTCAATATACTAAACTAATAAATAAATAAAAAATACCTTGTTAACCAATGCACTAAGGACATATATTAAAGATTAATACATTCTTAATTATGAATTGTAATGCACAATTTTCATAAAATAAAATACAAATATTAATAATTCATTGGCTTACAAGAAAAAATTTATTGTGGTTGTATTTGCTTTTTTGATATATGTGTGTATGTATTAAGAAAAATATTTAATTAAGCATTAAATGCATCTTAACCACTAGCTTTAAGTCATTCATTAACAAAATCCATTAAGGAAAATATAAAAGTACAAGTACTATGTTTACAACATTTTCATAATACTTTCACAACAAAATTCTAAGTAGTAAGTTGTTACTAACTGTTATTAGTAGGTAAAAAAATCATTTTAGTGCTGATTTCAAATTAGAACTAATAATAACTTACAACCTAAAATTTGTTGTGAAAATATTATGGACTTAAAACTTCTTATTCTTATATAAAAGCCATAAATAAAATGCAAATTCTAGAATTGGGTTCGCTTCAAAGTTCATGCTTCTTAAAATCTTGAAGGCCAATAAGCTCTCCCTAAAAGCCTCAATCAGACGCTTGTTTGATAAATCATCCAGCATGATGCTACTGTACCCCCTCTCTAATCTAAACTCTAAAGTCGCATCAGCCTTGTTCTATCCCTTTTTTTCTATTATAAATTAAAATCATAGGTCCTAACCATATATACATAGACATGCAAGCCCTAGCATGCCCACAAATCCCAATCCCCTGGCCCTAGTGCTTCGGCTAGCCTATACAGTATAGGCCATATATATAAGAGTACAATGCATTACTATCCAAACCAAAAAATCCACCATATGTATTTCTTATTCGTAGATGTATAGGATGAAGCAAAGCATAACGGGGAAAAGGGAGTTCAGTGCTCTGCACAAGCAACGAGCTAAGCAGCCTAAGCTAATCACACGTGACAAAACTCTGATGAACTTCAAGGTGCCGCTATACACTACAAAAAACTGGGTCTATAGCCGCGTTTGAAAAACGCGGCTATAGACCCCAAAAACGCGGCTACAGCCTGTAGCCGCGTTTGTAAACGCGGCCTAAGTACCGCGGCTACAGGGCTATAGCCGCGTTTTAGAAAAACGCGGCTACAGGTCTGACCTATAGCCGCTTTTTTGCCTCTGGCACAGGAACCCGGCAGAGCACGCCTATGGCCGCGTTTTTTAAAAAACGCGGCTACAGGTTGAACTTGAGCCGCGTTTGAAAACGCAGCTACAGGTTGAACCTGTAGCCACGTTTTATAAAACGCCGCCATAGGTCGCATTGGAGCTGCGGACCTGTAGCCGCGTTTTACGAAACACGGCCATAGGTCGCACTGGAGCTGCGTTTTTTAATGCGCGGCTAAGGCTAAGGACCTATAGCCGCGTTTTTAAAACGCGGCTATAGGTTCTACTTCTGCGTTTTCAGCAACCTATAGCTGCGTTTTTAAAAACACGGCTATAAGTTCCCCCCCCACCCCAAACAGCTGCATCCTGCCATATACATATACAAGTTCCTGCCATATACATTCAAGTTCCATGACCAAGTTCCTGCCATATACATTCAAGTTCCATGACCAAGTTCCTGCCATATACATTCAAGTTCCATGACCAAGTTCCCAACAACAAATCAAGCAAGATAAACCAATTGCTTCCTGCCATATACATATACATTCTCCCAACAACAAATCAAGCAAGATAAAACAATTGCTTCCCGCCATATACATATACATTCAAGTTCCATGACCAAGTTCCCAACAACAAATCAAGCAAGATAAAACAATTGCTTCCTACCATATACATATACATTCAAGTTCCCAACAACAAATCAAGCAAGATATATGGAAGTTCCCAACAATAAGGCAGCAAGCAACAACACTAAGGCATCACAAAAGATAAGACATAACCAAACGACAGTAAATTAAAAGCAAGTTCAGAACATATTAATTAGAAGCCATTAAACAATGGCAAGTAAACTGAAACCAGATCCACGAAAATAGCAGCACACGTATACCACAGAACCACAACCTAAGCTTAGAAACCACCACGGAGGCGAAGGACAAGGTGCAGAGTAGACTCCTTTTGGATATTGTAATCAGCCAGAGTCCTTCCATCTTCAAGCTGTTTGCCTGCAAAAATAAGCCTCTGCTGATCTGGAGGAATTCCCTCCTTGTCCTGAATCTTTGCTTTCACATTATCAATTGTATCAGAACTTTCAACCTCCAGGGTTATGGTCTTCCCAGTCAAGGTCTTAACGAAAATCTGCATTCCACCACGAAGGCGAAGCACCAGATGAAGGGTAGACTCCTTCTGGATATTGTAATCTGCAAGAGTCCTTCCATCTTCAAGCTGCTTGCCTGCAAAAATAAGCCTTTGCTGGTCTGGTGGGATACCTTCCTTGTCTTGTATCTTTGCCTTCACATTGTCAATAGTATCTGAGCTTTCAACCTCCAAGGTTATGGTTTTCCCAGTCAAAGTCTTCACGAAAATTTGCATTCCTCCACGCAATCGCAGCACCAAGTGCAGGGTTGACTCCTTTTGAATGTTGTAATCAGCTAAGGTCCTTCCATCTTCCAACTGCTTGCCAGCAAAAATCAGCCTCTGTTGGTCCGGTGGGATGCCCTCTTTGTCTTGGATCTTAGCTTTGACATTATCAATAGTATCAGAGCTCTCAACCTCCAAAGTGATGGTTTTGCCGGTCAAGGTCTTAACAAAAATTTGCATTCCACCTCTGAGCCGGAGCACCAGGTGGAGGGTGGATTCCTTTTGGATATTGTAGTCAGCAAGGGTGCGACCATCTTCAAGCTGCTTGCCGGCAAAGATCAACCGCTGCTGGTCTGGTGGGATACCCTCCTTGTCTTGAATTTTGGCTTTGACGTTATCAATGGTGTCAGAGCTCTCAACTTCCAAAGTAATGGTTTTGCCAGTCAAGGTCTTAACAAAAATTTGCATTCCACCTCTAAGCCGGAGCACCAGGTGGAGGGTGGACTCCTTTTGGATGTTGTAGTCTGCAAGGGTGCGACCATCTTCGAGCTGCTTGCCGGCAAAGATCAACCTCTGCTGGTCTGGTGGGATACCCTCCTTGTCTTGGATCTTAGCTTTAACATTATCTATAGTGTCTGAGCTTTCAACTTCCAAAGTTATGGTCTTCCCAGTAAGGGTTTTAACAAAGATTTGCATACCACCACGGAGGCGGAGCACCAAGTGAAGTGTGGACTCCTTTTGGATGTTATAGTCGGCCAAAGTGCGACCATCTTCGAGTTGCTTACCAGCAAAGATCAACCTCTGCTGGTCTGGTGGGATACCCTCCTTGTCTTGGATCTTAGCTTTGACATTATCAATAGTGTCTGAGCTTTCGACCTCGAGGGTGATGGTTTTGCCAGTCAGAGTCTTAACAAAGATCTGCATCTGTTTAATTATTCAAAATAGAAGTTAAAAACTAATGTTATCCTAACTGGGTCAGACAAGAATAATCACACATACATACATTCAAAATTGAAAATTGATTAAAACAAGAACTTGAAGAATAATAGGCAACGCTTCATAAAGGTTAATGGGGTGATTCTTATGTACAAGAGTGAACTGCTGTTGCAATTTAAAACATTCAATTAAGTATCTCTTTAGATATATTTACAGTTCACTACACCAAAGTAAACTTAGCAAAATAAGTCTAAATTCTGCAAAGATCTAATTATCTAAATAATTCAAAAGGGAAATCAATCAATAAAATTTAGAGAAAATCTTTTAACAAATTGTCAACCACGATTAGTGAAAACCCAAACTAAACCAAAAGAGTGTAGCACCAAGCAAAATTTAAGTATAACATTGCAAAGATCTAATTTTATCTAAATAACCCAAAGAAGAAATCAACCAATAAAATTGAGAGAAAGATCTTAACGAATTGTCAAACATGATTGGTCAAAACCAAAGCCTACTCTGAAAAATTCTCAAACCACAGACAAAACCCAATTCACAACAAGTTTCTTGACTTCTCAACCATCTCATATAAATCAAATAGAAACAAACCCCACAAGCACAAAGGTAAACCGTAAACATCACTATAATATTCAAGAAATCGCACAAAACACCTATATATCTGAAGTCACGTTTGATAATTGTATATCTAGAAGTCATAGATGAACAGAATAAATCTAAACTGAAGAAGAGGATCTGAAAATACCTTGAGAAAGAGAGAGAGCTTCTTCAAAGAATCAAAGGGAATGAAAGGCTACGCTGCGTAGATTTGTGAGAATTTTTTGTGAGTATTGTGAAGGATTAGGGACTCGGTGGTGGTTCTTTTGTAGGTGGGACTGTTGATTAGTGTAAGGAATTGAGAATTGTTGAACGGTTCAGCCAACAGCGTGGTGCCACGTGGTATTCGTACTACACGCCAAGATTGAATTCTTTCTACTTCCTTCACGAATCAGCCGCTCTCGTGTCGCGAGTGACACGAGGTAGTAGATAGATGTGTATCTAGGGATGGTAAAATTAACCCAAACTTATTTGCCCACTTAAATTCACTCACTTAAAATAAATCTAAATCTATCTAATTATTAGTTGGGTTAAATAGGTATTAACCCAATTAGCACTAATGTTTATTGGGTTTTAATTGAGTACCCATACCTAACCTTAAAACTATTAAAATTACCAAAATATCTCATTAACCTAAAAAATGACCAAAATAATACATAATCCTAGAAAATGACCAAAATACTCCCGAAACCCAAAAAATGACCAAAATACCAAAAAAAAAAAAAGGGTGCGACCATCTTCGAGCTGCTTGCCGGCAAAGATCAACCTCTGCTGGTCTGGTGGGATACCCTCCTTGTCTTGGATCTTAGCTTTAACATTATCTATAGTGTCTGAGCTTTCAACTTCCAAAGTTATGGTCTTCCCAGTAAGGGTTTTAACAAAGATTTGCATACCACCACGGAGGCGGAGCACCAAGTGAAGTGTGGACTCCTTTTGGATGTTATAGTCTGCCAAAGTGCGACCATCTTCGAGTTGCTTACCAGCAAAGATCAACCTCTGCTGGTCTGGTGGGATACCCTCCTTGTCTTGGATCTTAGCTTTGACATTATCAATAGTGTCTGAGCTTTCGACCTCGAGGGTGATGGTTTTGCCAGTCAGAGTCTTAACAAATATCTGCATCTGTTTAATTATTCAAAATAGAAGTTAAAAACTAATGTTATCCTAACTGGGTCAGGCAAGAATAATCACACATACATACATTCAAAATTGAAAATTGATTAAAACAAGAACTTGAAGAATAATAGGCAACGCTTCATAAAGGTTAATGGGGTGATTCTTATGTACAAGAGTGAACTGCTGTTGCAATTTAAAACATTCAATTAAGTATCTCTTTAGATATATTTACAATTCACTACACCAAAGTAAACTTAGCAAAATAAGTCTAAATTCTGCAAAGATCTAATTATCTAAATAATTCAAAAGGGAAATCAATCAATAAAATTTAGAGAAAATCTTTTAACAAATTGTCAACCACGATTAGTGAAAACCCAAACTAAACCAAAAGAGTGTAGCACCTAGCAAAATTTAAGTATAACATTGCAAAGATCTAATTTTATCTAAATAACCCAAAGAAGAAATCAACCAATAAAATTGAGAGAAAGATCTTAACGAATTGTCAAACATGATTGGTCAAAACCAAAACCTACTCTGAAAAATTCTCAAACCACAGACAAAACCCAATTCACAACAAGTTTCTTGACTTCTCAACCATCTCATATAAATCAAATAGAAACAAACCCCACAAGCACAAAGGTAAACCGTAAACATCACTATAATATTCAAGAAATCGCACAAAACACCTATATATCTGAAGTCACGTTTGATAATTGTATATCTAGAAGTCATAGATGAACAGAATAAATCTAAACTGAAGAAGAGGATCTGAAAATACCTTGAGAAAGAGAGAGCTTCTTCAAAGAATCAAAGGGAATGAAAGGCTACGCTGCGTAGATTTGTGAGAATTTTTTGTGAGTATTGTGAAGGATTAGGGACTCGGTGGTGGTTCTTTTATAGGTGGGATTGTTGATTAGGGTAAGGAATTGAGAATTGTTAAACGGTTCAGCCAACAGCGTGGTGCCACGTGGTATTCGTACTACACGCCAAGATTGAATTCCTTCTACTTCCTACACGAATCAGCCGCCCTCGTGTCGCGAGTGACACGAGGTTGTAGATAGATGTGTATCTAAGCATGGTAAAATTAACCCAAATTTATTTGTCCACTCAAACTTACTCACTTAAAATAAATTTAAATTCACCAAATTATTTTTTTTTGATAGAAAATTCACCAAATTATTAGTTAGGTTAAATGGATATTAACCCAATTAAATCCAATTAACATTAATGTTTATTGGGTTTTAATTGGGTACCCATAACTAACCTCAAAACTACTAAAATTACCAAAATACCTCATTAACCTAAAAAATGACCAAAATAATACATAATCCTAAAAAATGACCAAAATACTCCCGAAACCCAAAAAAATGACCAAAATACCAAAAAAAAAAACCAAAATACCCCCGAAACCTAAAAATGACCAAAATACCCCTAAAACTCAAAAAATGACCAAAATACCCCAAAAATCTAAAAATGACCAAAATACCCCTAAAACTCAAAAAATGACCAAAATACCCCTGAAACCCAAAAAAAGACCAAAATACCCCCGAAACCTAAAAATGACCAAAATATCCCTACAACCCAAAAAATGACCAAAATACCCCTAAAATCCAAGGGGCTTTTTTTGGGTTATAGATTTAAGGGGCTTTTTCGTCATTTTATAGGTTTCGGGGAATTTTGATCATTTTAAGGTTTAGGGGTTATTTTGGTTGTATTTAGGTTTCAGGGGTATTTTGGTCATTTTTTAGGTTTCAGGGGGTATTTCAGTTAATTTTTAGGTTTCAAAGGTATATCGATTATTTTTTAGGTTTAGGAGGTATTTTGGTCATTTTTAGGTTTAGGGGCTATTTTGGTCAATTTTTAGACTTCGTGGTTATTTTGGCCATTTTTGAAGTTTTGGGAGTATTTTGGTCATTTTTAGTTTTCAGGGTTATTTTGGTTAATTTTTAGGCTTCGAGGTTATTTTGGTCATTTTTTAGGTTTCAAAGGTATTTTAGTAATTTTTTAGGTTTTGGAGGTATTTTTGGACATTTTTTGGGTTTAGGGAGTATTTTGGTCATTTTTAGGTTTAGGGGCTATTTTGGTCATTTTTAGGTTTCTAGGTTATTTTAGTCAATTTTTAGACTTCGTGGTTATTTTGGCCATTTTTGAGGTTTCGGGAGTATTTTGGTCATTTTTAGTTTTCAGGGTTATTTTGGTCAATTTTTAGGTTTCGAGATTATTTTGGCAATTTTTTAGGTTTCAAAGGTATTTTAGTAATTTTTTTGGTTTTGGAGGTATTTTGGACATTTTTTGAGTTTAGGGGGTATTTTGGTCATTTTTTAGGTTTTGGGGGGGTATTTTGGTCATTTTTTGGGTTTTAGGGGTATTTTGGTAATTTTTATGTTTCGAGGGTATTTTGGTCATTTTTTGGTTTTGGGGGTATTTGGCCATTTTTTGGGTTTTAGGGTTATTTTGGTCATTTTTATGTTTCGGGTGTATTTTGGTAATTTTTTGGGTTTTGGGGGTATTTTGGTAATTTTTTGGTTTCAGGGGTATTTTGGTTATTTTTTGGGTTCTAGGGTTATTTTGGTCATTTTGTAGGTTTCGAAATTATTTTGGTAATTTTTAGGTTTTGGGGGTATTTTGGTCATTTTTTATGTTTTGGAGGTATTTTGGTCATTTTTTGGGTTTTGGAGGGTATTTTGGTAATTTTAAGGTTTTGAGATATTTTGGTCTTTTTTTGAGTTTTAGGGGTATTTTGGTAATTTTAAAGTTTTGAGGTATTTTGGTCATTTATTTGGGTTTCATGGGTATTTTGGTCATTTTGTAGGTTTTGTGGTTATTTTGGTAATTTTGAGGTTTTGGGGTATTTTGGTCATTTTTGAAAATTTTACAGTACTTTGGTCATTTACACTTTAGGGGTAATTTGGTATTTTTGATAATTTGGTAATTTGGTGGGTTGGGGTTTACCCATAATAGTTGGGTTGGGTTGGATTTGGGTTCGAAACAATTTAGTTAAATGAGTTTTAATGGATAAATGGATTTTATATACCCAACCCAATTATGCTTATCCCAAATCCACCCAAACCCACCCATTTGACACCCCTATGTGTAACATACCACGCTCCTTCCACCACGCGCTTCTTTCTTATTGTGGGTTTCTTTTGTTTTGATTTTTATTTGTTTTTAATGTTTTCTCATCATTTTGCACTATAACTGTTGGCTTTGTTCATGTTTTTAAAAACCGAACCGATCAAAGAACCAAAAAAAATGGTCGGTTTTCGGTTTAACTCGGTTCTTGATGGATTATTTATTTATTTATTTTTGGTTTGACTGACTTTGTGCCTTTTTTTGGTTTTGACTGGACTGATTTTAGGTTCAATTTTTGGTTCAACCGGTTGAACTAATCGGTACAGTTCAGTTTTTAAAACAGTGGCTTTGTCCAAGTATATGTGAAAGTATCTTATAAATCCCTTATATGCATCGCCTCTTTATATTTTTTAAAATCCCAATAGTTGGGAAAGTTAAATTTGAACCCTTATATTTACAAAAAATACTAAGAGATACTAGTTGAACTATTACACTCTTGATTTCATTTTTCATATAATATGTGAGTCACATATATATAATTTTAAGAGCACCACCAACTAGCTTATTAGAGCCACACAAAAACACACAAAAACTCCATTTAAACAACCACAAATCAGATTCACCATTTCCTTGTTTAGTACTAATAAATGAATAGTACCTCAATACACTTATTGAGAATTGTTCATCAACAAATATGCTTTTCAAGAATCCTCCTCAAGCAATGGTGAGCGACGATCAGTACGGTGATGCAAGTGGCGGTTTGGGATTTGAATCTACTCAACATCATTTTAGACCTAGATTTACCCAATTGCAAGCGGCATTACCTTCTAGAATCCTCCAATGGATTCAAACAATGGGCATTTGGAGTGGTTTGTGGGAGCAAAAAATTTGATTTTCTTT
Organism: Quercus suber; assembly: GCF_002906115.3. Taxonomy (NCBI): domain Eukaryota; kingdom Viridiplantae; phylum Streptophyta; class Magnoliopsida; order Fagales; family Fagaceae; genus Quercus; species Quercus suber. Next base: position 630,144 of record NW_027069863.1, on the reverse strand, counting down.
TGGGTTTGCACTAGCTCCTCAAGAAAGTTAAGCCTTTTGTAAATTTGATGATTTGTGTGGATGGCAATTTGGGGTGTGGGTGGCATTTTGGGGTGATTTATGTGAGTGGCAATTTAGGATGAATTGTACAATGGCAGTGACTATGCATTTTTGGACGAAACTTGGGTAGAGATAAGAGAAATGAAAAAATAATATTTAAATGAAGTAGAGAAATAAATATTGAGGTTAATATAAGTGTATGTTTATTAAAATAGCAAAAGTGAGGTTTTTGGATTAATTTGGCTAAAATTGTGTAGAGGGTGATTTGAATTCTCTAAGGACCACACATTATAAGAAATGAAGCATATATGTTAGATGTATGGGATCATTAATATCTAATTGTAATCACACATGAGACAAGCACGAGGCCTAAAGCACTCTATAATCTATTTTGAAATAAGTGTATTGGATTTTGGCATAACAATAATGTTGGCTATCAACAATTTGATGTCTTTTTATAATATTGATGATGTGGTAAAATATGGTTTTCTCATTTTAAATGACTATATAAGATTTTAAGAACTCTTGGTAGAGTTACTTGTAAATATAAAATTTCAAGTTTGGAAATTAAACATTTGAAAGTGTTTCATAACTGTAAATTTTGATTTATAAATGGGTGGATATAAATCTCTGAATTTTTATTCTATTACAAAAGAATAATTCTCTAATTTGATTTCTTTTAAAAAATTACTAATTTAATAGTTGTATCAATGCGGTCTTAATTTGAACATAAAGTATTCTATGCTTTGATCATTAAGCAAATTAAAACATCTTTGAACTATAATTGAGATGAATATTTGATTGTGTTCTTGTTAAATTTTTTTTGTTTGTGTTCTTCAAATGTTCTTCGCATTTGAAAGCTTGTAGATTGAAGATCTTTGGGGCTTTAAAGATTGAATCAGATGAATTTTCAATTGATTAGAGTTCCCAAGTTTTTAGAGGCTTTGAAACTTGATTCCAGTAAAACTCAGAGATTTGAAAGAATGATTTGAATATATGTTTTTCAAATATTCTTTATATTTGAAGATTTTGCTATAGAAGTTCTTTAGAGTCTCGAAACTTGGTTTGATAAACTTTCAAAAGTCGAAATTCTTGAAGGTTTTTGGAGGTTTTAGAACTTGATTTCAATAGCCAAGTGGAGACACATTGCATAGCCAAGTGGAGCTACTCTATTGAAATCTCTCCTCATTTAGTAACATAGAGTAGCTCACTGTGGAGACACATTGCATAGCCAAGTGAATCCATCGGTCATTGAAGCCCAGTTTCTTCATTATCTTGCGTAAAAATTCCCATTCCACTCAGTCATACGTTTTGCTTATGTCAAGTTTCACTGTCATGTGTCCAATCTTGCATTTCCTTTTGTTTCTTAACCTGTGCAACATCTCACAGGCGACGAAAATATTTTCAATAATAAGTCTATCCAAGAGAAAAGCGGTCTGAGCATCAGATATAATAATTGGTAAGATAGTTTTAACTTTATTGGCCAACACCTTAGAGACTAACCTACTGATCACGTTACTCAGGCTTATAGGTCGATAGTCTGACATGGACTGGGGTTCTTTCTTTTTTGGTATAAGTAGAATGTGTGTGAAATCCATTTTTCTAAGAAAGTGTCCTGAGTTCAACACAAATAAGACAGCTTCAGTGACATTGTCTCCTACAATGTGCTTGAACTTTTGAAAAAAGAAAGGAGACATACCGTCAAGGCCAGGCGATTTCGAAGGATGCATCTAGAAAAGGACTTTACATACTTCATCACCATTAAAAGGCGGGAGCAAGCTTTGGTTCATGTCCTCTATGACCACTGCCTCCATCGACTTTAGCACATCATCAATTGTGTTTGGGTTGGAGGTAGAGAACAAATTTGTAAAGTACCTCTTAGCCACCTTTGCAATATTCTCCTTTCTTGATCTCCGCACACCTCCCTCATCCATCAGTCCCTCAATCTAATTTTTGCTTTTCCTTTGAGAAGCTTTTTTGTGGAAGAATTTTGTATTTTTGTTGCCCGTTAGAAGCCATATTGCTCTTGAGCGTTGTCGCCAAAAGACTTCTTCCTGGTGCATTAGATTATTGAGCTCCTCCCTCTTATTATGAATCTGTTCTAGGTTGTACGCATATCCCAAGTTGATAAGTTCCTCCATCTCCCTCTGTTTTTCTTCAATTCTGAACTTTGTGTTTCCAAAGGTCATGCAGCTCCATGCTACCAATCTTAAGCGGCACTGTTTTATCTTCTTAAATAGTTTGAACATCGGACTCCACTCCTCGGGTGTAGGTTCCAAACCTCTCTTATTACAGCTTCACAGTCTTGGTAAGCTACCCACCTCTCTTCAAAATGGTGAATCCGCTTTTTCTGAGCTTGGTTTTATCGAGTAACATGTTGTGTATTCAAAAGTATGGGGTCATGGTCTGAGTAGGATACTTGCAAGTGGAAGACTGGAGCCTCCGGAAACATTGCTTGCCACGGAGCAGTGGCCCAAGCCTTGTCCAGTATTTCTTGCACAAAAGCGTCCCCCAGTCAGCCATTCCATCATGTGAAGGTATGTCCCTAGAAGCCTAGGTCTTCAAGGCCACACTGAAGTAAGGTTTCTTTGGAAGCAAGCATTGGTGTTAGTGGCTTAGGTAGGCGGCCTTGCTTCTTAGTGGAGTGTAGGATCTCATTGAAATCTCCTAGGCAAACCCATGGTAGTGTTGCCCTAGCATGTAGGTGTTTGAGGAATTCCCAAGATTTGTGCTTTCTATGCCCCTCTGGCTTGTTGTAGAAACTGGTTATTCGCCAAGGTTGCTGGTCAGTTGGTAAGATATGTGCGTCAATGTGATTAAGGGAGAAGGGTTTTAGGAAATGGTGAGTTTAATCACTTAACCATAATTCAAGCACTCCCCCTCACTTGTGGACCTAAACTTCCCCTTAGTAAGTGGGGGCCAACAAGTGAGAATTTAACATTTTAAATGGGAGATAGAGTGAAGATAAGGATTGAATTCAGAATCTCCTGCTTTGATACCATGCTAAATTATCGATTGTGCAAAAAGTTTAAGCTTTTAGGAAATTGTGAGTTTAATCACTTAAGCATAATTCTAACTTAATTACTCAATATCATGATGCCACTTGTATTCTCTTAAGGATCTCATTCTATTGGTATTTTTCCAATAGTGTATTTTTATATAACAACGTCATATTATATATACTAATTAAAGGCTTGTGTGTTGTACGGTTTTGTCATAAACTTTAGAATATATACTTTATTTGATAAACAATAACAAAATAAAAAATTATTATAATATCAAGATGAATAAATTGTATTGGTATAATAACTATCAAATATAAAATGATAACACCTAAATAATTTTTTTTTTTTTTGTAACATACCGATTGTGCTCTAATGAGAATTTTGTATTTTTAGGAGATTGCTGAATACCTCTTTGTACTCTATATTTTTAGTGTATCCTTTGTTGATTATATCTATTCCATTGAAGTTTCAAGAGAGTGGATTACTTCAGATCTGGATGCTACTCCTATATTTTTATACGTGGATCTCATATTTATGCCACAAGTTTTCTAATTTTTTTAAAAAAATTTACTTAGTTCATCATTTTTTTTTTAATTGAGATTTGTAAATAATTAATTTTGTAAAATATTTATGAAAAAATTATACAAAACCAAACATGATATTGCATGTTTTTTTCACCCATTTTCATGGAGTAAAAAATGTTGCCAACGCCCATTTTTGCCATGACAATCGTTTCTTAGAATTATAAATGTTGATAGGATTGTAGAGAGACGAAGATAGAATTTAAGGTAAATAATTATGTAGATAACTAATAAGTAATAACTTCTAAATGAACATTAAAATTGTTAGATTAGCAAAAAAAAAAATAATAATAATAATAATTATTAGGACTCTAAATGATGTATTGGTATTAATAATGTTTAGGGTCTGTTTGGTTAGGCATTTGTGAGTTTAAATGAGCTTTTTTAAAACCCAAAACTTTGTTTAGTAAAACACACCTTTAATATTTTATACCAATTGTCGTGGATTGCAGGTGGATTTTTTTTACTAAGGCATGTGAAGGTCTCATATTTAATCATCTCAAGCAACTTCATGCCACACTTGAAGTTATCACTTATTCATTCTTTGCTTGCATGATGGGTCACATAAGTCTCAAATGATGTGTTTTATCTCCTAAAAATGCATTCTTTTTCAATTTTTTCACTTCAAAATAAATTTTTTGGTCATAGGAATTATTACTACACTTCACCCTTTCTACCAACAACAACAATAGTAAACAAAGAAAATGGAATATGCCCAATTTTGAAACCAAATTAAAATAATAAAAAAACCATTTTCCATTTGCATAGGAATTTGTCACATTGCTTGATAATGTATAAACTCTTCTTTCATTGGTGGAGTATTGTATAGACACATAAAAAAAAATCTTTATTACAAAGAATAAATAGAAATACAAAGTCATAGCGTCTAACTCTAGCTTTATCACCACCACACACCCTTGGTGCGATGGTCACTCCACAAGTATAAGTGCTTGTGGGGTGTGGGAGACAAGGGTCGGGGTTCAAGTCTTTAGGAGGGAGCTTCACACATATATATATACTTAGATTAGACTAGAGAAGAATTCTATTTTGTATCAAAAAAAAAAAAAACTCTAGCTCTATCACTACTATTATTTATATTAACTCTACCTAAGTGTTTTTATTTTTAGATCTCACTTTTGCACTCACATTAAATTTTGCTTCTTTTTCATTTCACTTCACAAAACCAATTATGCAATGTATAGTTGGCTGTGGATGAACACTGGACTTGGCAAGTAGAAGCCAACACTGTTTAGAGTTTCTCTTTGACTTTTGTTGATTGTCATAGCATAACAGATCTAATAAATTTAAGTTAGATTTGAACCAAAAAACCACAAAACACAAGCATTTTTAGGTACAAATATATACATTTTTAAAATAAATTAGATTTGAACCAAAAAAACCACAAAGCACAAGCATTTTTAGGTACAAATATATTTTTTTAAATAAAAAAGTACATATATTAATAATAACTAGTATGTAACTTCATGCAAACGCATGGATGCATTTAAAATTAAACAAAATTTTTATTATAAAAATATAAATAATTAGTCAAATTATTATTTTTTTAAAAAAACATGTAACACATGCATTCATGCATACATATAGATACATTTAAAATTAAACACAATTTTTATCATAAAATATAGCTAATTAGTCAGATTATTTTTTTAAAGTAAATATAGTTAGTCACATATTAAAATTCTTACCTAAATTTAATACTACTTATGATAATTTTTTTTTCTAATTTTTAATAAGATAAAACGTGTGGTGATTTTTATTTATTTTTATTTTTTGAGAAACATATGGTGATTTTTATTGAGTATATGTAATTTTTTTTTAATTTTATAGTTCATTAATATTAGATTCTTAGTATTTTGCATTTATTAACTCATTTGACACAAAGATTAAAAAACTTAAGTAAACACATAGCACATGCTTAAGTGGATAATATTGGTGTAGTCCCCACATAAATTTAGACATGTGCAAAATTGGATTATAATTTCAAATTTTAATTCAACTTCCTCTAAGTTTTACCTATTAATATATATATATATATATATATAGATGACTTATAAATTTGAATTTTTTTTAGTTATATGATTATGTTTTTTTATGGTTTATTATATTGGACTGCTCGTTTTCTACATTAAATTAACTAATTTGGCACAAAATTTAAAAATTTAGATTAGATGAGACACGTGGCGTAAAATTAAACTCTAATTGAAATTCAAAATTTTCACTAAATTAACTCACTTGGCACAAAATTCTAAAATTTAGATTAGATGAGATATGTGGCGCAAAATTAGACTTTAATTAGATTTCAATTTGAAATTTAATTGGATTTTTTCTCTGCTTTACCTATTATCATATATATAAATAATAACAAGGTTTTTTAGAATAAAAAATCATAAGAATTTTTTTTTTTTGAATAAGAAGATTGCAACTTTATTATTACTATTTTTTTTTAATAATTAAGATTGCAACTTTATTAAGAATAAGATAAATTCAAAAAATCTTGAGGTACAACCAACTCGATCATATAAGAATTTTCTTTATCCAAGTTACAGAATCATATAACAAAGATAAACAAGCAGAGAGAGATGACATAATTAGTTTTGTAGAGTTCTAGAAAAAAAAAATAATGTTTAAATGAAATAAAAATAAAATATTAAGATTGATGTAGTTGTCTATAAATAGTACTGTAAGGACTCAATTTGGATTTGACCCTGAGTATGAATGGGTTTTCAGCCCAACAAGTCCAAACAATAAATTTGTAGAGAGTGGGTTGAAGGTTTAGGCGCTGGCCGTCGTTCACCAAGCATGAACTCTCTTTTATTAAAAAATACTTAGAATTTATTTACAACTGGGGGGATGCTCCTCGGCCCGTGGCCGAGGAGCCCCTTTCCTTTTTCTTCTTTTTTTTCCCCCTCCTTTCTTACTTTACTTGCTTTTCTTATATAGTCTTCATCTTCCTATCTCCTTCTTCCATCTGTTGATCATCCATTCACCTCTCTTCTGGCCGTCCGTCCCATCAGAGGCCTTATTAGTACTCAAGTGGTTTACTCTGATCAACGTTGCCCTGCTAAGGGGTTATATCCCCATTAATGCGGCCAGAGGGGTTAGGTGAATGCATTAAGTGTGAATGTGACAGCTCGCTCTGGGCTTGTCCCTTCCCAAAAATTATCCGTAGTATGCCGAGGACGAAGAGGTCCTCGGCGTGGGTCAAAAGAGAGGCTTTCCCCAACTTAGCCTTGGATGGTCAGTCTTCCTCGGCACCGGCCTTGGGCCTACTACGGGATGGGCTGAGGCTGTCAGGCCCACGGGCCCCACAATAGCCCCTCAAAACCCTGTTGCACGTTCCCTCGGACAGGGAGGAGGATTTTGATACCTACGGGCCCTCTAGACGAATCGCCCCACTTTGGTTCGTGCTAATGCTGGCAACTTTTCGACTGCCCGATGTGCGTTTTTTGCGTTTCACGACTTAATGTGTACCCACATTAAATTTTAGCGGCACCACGTTTCCCACTTTCAACGGTGTGATGGTAATTGTTCGGTGAGGATCTCCTGCTTTTATGGGCAGGCAGTTACATTTGGGGAACCTAAGGGGGAGTATAAGTACCTGTTTGAACCGCCTGGTTTCCTCATTTTCGCGCTTACAACCATTGATGCGTATGATTTGAATCTAGTTCAACTTGCACACTACCTGAAGAGAATCGTTATATTTCTGTAAGTCTTCTTCTTCCAGTGACCTCAAATTTCCTTGATTCTACTCCTTCTTTTCTTCTTCTGGAACTTTTAGTCGTCCTTGGGGAATGGGTAAGTTTAAGAAGTTGGTTGAATCCGACGAGATGATGAATAAATTCATTGTTAACTATGGGATACCCAATAATGTGAGTTTGAAGTATTGTGAAGAAGGGGAGTGGTACATTAAGAGGAGAGAGGGTGAAGTCGTGATCCCGATAGTAGCTTTCGTAGAGGGAGGGATGAGAATCCCTATGAGGCCAGTGACCCTCAATTACCTTAGGCATTTTCGCCTAGCTCCTACCCAGTGTGCCGTGAATGTATTTAGGATATTAGGGTGTGTAGATACCTTGAATGAGAAAATGGGGCTGAGACTGACTCACCACGATGTGAACTGGTGCTACAACCTTCATCATCTGAGGGGTAAGACGTACTATATGAAGACAAGGGACGATAGGGTTCGTCTCATCCAGTGTCTTCCTGATTCCAATAAGGGGTTGACTCAAGATTTCCTCATAGTGTCGGGGGAGTGACCCCCCTTTTTTCTCATTTCAAAAAATTACCTGTTTTCAATTCCAAAATTTCCGATTCATTTTCTCGAGAACCAAACGGAGCTTTGAAAAATTTGGTGTAGAATGCGGAGCTGTTTACCTTGACGTACGGTGCGATCGTGCGCCAGTTGCTTACCGATCTGGAGGAGGTTGAGGAAGTCAACAAGCAGCTTGATCAAATGTAAATTTTTTATTTTTTTATTAGTTTCTTACGGTTTTTTCCTTTTATATTTCGTAGATTTTTGTGTGCGATTTGCTAAAAATGTTGGTTTGATCCGAAGAGTGTGAATTTGGATGATTAAATTTGATTATAGTTATAAGAATTTTATATAGACTTAATTGGGCAATTATTATGATCTTGATACTCACTTATCATCTGTCTCTGGCATAGTTATATCTCATAGTTTTATGTGATTTTTCAAATTATGGGTTAGTTATATTTCATAGATGTTTGATTGGCTTGAAGATGGTTTTGGTTTGGAAAGTTTTCATTTTTATTTTCTTGTAAGAATTGTATTTAAACACTTAAATGGGCACTTATTATGATCTTGACATCCACTTATTCTTTAGCACGAAAGAAACAATCAAACAAGGAAGATTAAAGAACATTATCTGAGCCTTTTTTTCCCCCCAATTTCCTTTTATTAGCCTGGCATATTAGGCTAGGATTCAAGCACATACTCAATCCTGCTATTTAAGTTTGATGGGTCTTGACCAAAAACTTTGGAAGAATGTTGATTTATGCGCAAGCATTTCTTTTGGAGTGATAGTTAAAATTTAACTACACAGGCTATGTATGGTTTTCAGGAAAATTCCTAGGTATTAAAAGCTTACAAGATACAAATCCACAGTTAGGTACATATATGAAGACTCTTTATCATTAGATGTTATTTTATTGCTTTGCACTGAGGACTTATTCCCTATTCCAAGAACCTGCCTAACAAATCTATGCTCATTTGCTTACTTATTCGTCAAGAATTTACAACTCTATAATCAAATAGTAGCATTTCATTTCTCGTTCATACCCCCCCTCCCCCTCCTTTTGTTGGAGGTGGTTGCATGGAGGGGGATACTTGACAAATGCATTGACATACCTTTATCTGATATTGTACTCCCTATTTTCTTTCTACTTTAATGCCAATGAAATTTCTTTTACTTTATAAGAAAAATATACCTGATATTACGTTGTGAACATTGACATTATTTCATCTCCAATGGGTAATCTCCTACTGCCAACAAACCTTAAGTTATCATATTTGAGCATCAAATGCAAAATTGTTGATTAGATCATTGTAATATCAGAACTAATTTGACTAGTTAATTATCTTGCAGGGGTTATAATATTGGAATTAGACTAATTGATGAGTTTCTAGCAAAATCTAATGTTGCCAGATGTGTTGACTTCAAGGAGACAGCTGAAGTAATTGCAAAGGTCTGTTATCATCATTATTTATATATATAAAAAAGGTCTGTTATCATTGCTTGCCTCTTTACACATGAGAATTATATGTTGGCTCAACATTCCTCCTACTTGTCCAGGCCTCTATTACTTCTTCTATTCCAATTCATTATTTATCTATTTATTTTTTGTGGGCAGCCCGGGGGGGTTTTTGGTTGGAGGGGGGGGGGGGGGTGGTGAGATAAGAGAGAAGGAGTAGGTGGGTGCAACAAAAAGAACAGGATGTATTTTTGGTGGTTAATAGACTTGGTGGATGAAGACAAAAAGACTGGAATATACTTTTGCCAAAAAGACTTATCACTTAATGGATTACATATCTATGAATTCAGAACAAATGGTAATCAGATTGCCGAAATATTTCCCTTCATCTTGCTAAGGGGAGGAGGTGCCATTTAAGGCAGAGCACATTGGCACCATTTAAGCTAGAGTACGTTGGCTCTAATGGTTAATATTTTATTCAGGGAAAAAAAAAAGCCCTTGGAAAACTGTTCCATGCTTCAGTGTGGGAAATCAATTTTAGACTTCATCTGGTGAAGGTGCTATGTTCTTCTTTTGTACGAAAGGAGTTTGGGAGTTGGAGCTTCAACCCCTCAGTGGCTTGTCATATGGCTGAAATCTGGGAAGGATGGAGACAGTGGATTTTGTTGAATTGAGGAGCTATCTTGGGTTTGTTCTATTGAAAGGCATTTGAAATGCTTGGAAAGCATTTTAGGATGATCTTGGTTGCTGGTTGGCTCTGTAAAAATCTTGTTTCTAGACTTATCACTTATGTTTAGGACTTTGTATTTTTTAGTTTTTTTTTTTTTGCATAGGATAGGCTTGATGATAACTTACATTGATATTGGGTTTGTGAGTGCAATACAGGTTTAGAAGTTGGAGTCATTGGGCTCTCACCCTAACTTACATTGCAATTAAGGTTTTAAGTGTTGGAGAAGATAGGATAGGTGGAGTTAGTAGAACTAGAAGTTTAATCTATCAAAAATAGAAATAGAACTTCAAGATTAATTATCATTATTTTTTTTGATAAGTAAGATTAATTATAATTATTAGCCCTAAGGAGCAACACATTTTATTTCCTTAAAAAGAGCTGAAGTGCTTTCATAAAGTAGCTTTTATACTTGGACAGGTAGTCTAGAAAGATGCTTATTGTGAGAATTCTCATTAATCACATTAAGATGTGTCACTAAACCAAGAAGATCAATCATCTTTTCCATTGTTAAATTTCATCACACTTTTACAGGCGGTGAAAGTTTTTTCTCAAGCGATAGGAATTACTCCACTGCCCTAACTTGATAAAATATGCCAACTTAAGTTGGGCAACCCAAATCCTATATAGGTTTGGGTTCTGGTAACCTGTTCAACTTTGTTTTTCCCCATCATTTGACTGGTAAGTTAAGCACACACCTGGTGAGTTTTGAACCCATTGATCGCACCATTTCATTTTTCGGATTTGGTCGCCTTTGACCCAATCCAATCCACCAGGATTACAGCTTTAGGAAAACTTCTGGCTTGCTTGACAGAGTCAATATAAGGTCTTTTGGGTGGGTTCTGATAGAATGCATATTGTACTTTGCTTGTTTCATATTAGCATGGATCTAGTTGGCTCTCCATAACATGCTTTGGTTGGTGAAGTAATTCACACAAGGTTTAAAAGTGTAGTTTTCTTATATTTTGCTATATTTCACATATTTGCTGTGTCATGTATGTGGATTGCAGTCATTATAGGCGTAGAAGAGAAAAAGTCTAGGATTGAGATCTGTACAGGAATTTTCCTTGGTGAGTGGCCACGTCATAGAGTGGTAATTGGTTGCTTGTTCGAGCAGCTGCCCTGGGCATGGAAGGAAAGGTNTCTTAGGGGTCACAGCATCTGTAAGCAATTGGGATGCTGATGGAACATGTTGCAGTATTGTTTTAGAAGACAATCCTCTGGTAGACTTTGTTGAGCTTCCTGACACATGTCAAGGTCTATACTATTGCAATGTCTTAAGTGGAGTCATCAGAGGGGCCTTAGAGATGGTGAGTAATATCTCCTCCTACTGAACAGCTTTAACTTTGTCCTCTTGTTGTTTTCTTTTTCCCAGCACATTATAATACTATCTAACAGATATTCTTAGTCATGTAAATGCCTTCAAAAACTGGTCTCTCTTATTGTGAATTTTGCAGTTGACATGTATTCTTCTAAAATTTCTCATTCTCGTTCATCTAAAATATAGATTACATCAAGCGTGGCTGAGAAAGCTAGCTTACTGGTGGCTGTATTGATTCAAAGTTGTGTGGAGTAACTAATGACTCACACGTTGATATCTTTTTCCTTGCCTTCTCCCCATTTCTGGGAAATTCATTCTTTCTATTTTAAGGCAATGGGTATCACCATATCAACATTGTCTTTCTCAAGAGTGGAAAGGCATGGTCATTTTTTCTAAGAAGGTTCTGTTCTAAGCCATTTGCTTCATGTTGATAAATTTGATGATCCTATGGTTAATAGTTTGTCAGAAAATCGAAGTAGAAAAAGAAAATAGTCTTTTGTTCTATGGTCTTCATTTTGTTGCTAACCCCTTACGCTGAATTTTAACATTTCAGAATATCTTACACCTGATTAATATATGAATTTAATGTTGATAGTTGCAATATTTCTTTTTTGAGGAGTGTTTTGCTTGCTGCTATTTTTTTTTTGCTATAGCATCTCAATATGTGTATCTTTGCAATATTTTCCCACGTTCAGGTTTCAATGAAGACAGAAGTTACATGGGTTCGTGACATGCTTCGAGGTGATGATGCATTTGAGTTGCAAGTGAAACTTCTGAAGCAAGTTCCAGAGGAATACCCATACAAAGATGACGAGTAACATGTCAAGCTCTTATGTTATATGTATACAATTTATGATTTTTGTTTGTTCTTTATTTCCCAATGTGTAGAATGTTGGTAGCTGAGCTTCTCTTCTAATGCACAAATCTTGTGAACTTAATTAAGTCAATTTTATTTCTTAAATTTATATGACACTGTTATAAGGTCTACGATTGAACATAACAACTGCCATTGACATCTAATTCCAAAAGTTCACCAGAAAAAGAAAAATAGGGAAAAGGAAAACCGTATGATCATTGGAGTCGTCTTCAGTATTATCAAGGACTTTGTGTATTCTCGAAATGGTGCCACATTCTAGATGTGATGTTTAAGTGCATGAATTGAAATCTGTGTATTCTCTCAGATTTTGCATGCTATACAAGGGTCATTGGGGCTGATCTGTACCAGTGTGCCTAATCACTTAACAAGTTAACACCTCCTGCTGGATGATGACACCTAAATAAGAAGTTGGTGTGCCCGATTGTTTGGATGCTATCAACTATACTTTCTTGCATATAAAGTTTTAGGACATGAGAAATTCATCAATTCTCAACGGGAGCATATACCAGTTGTAAATGCTGAACTTACAATCCAATGGTCCATATAGTATGACTAGCTGTCAGCTGATGCGATAAACTGATAATAAAGCTCTAGGGTCGAGTGTGGGTTTAAAGCATATTGACTTGTTTATTTTTGGTTCTGAGAGGCCTAGGCCCAAATGGTAGACTAGAAGAGTTGGAGAGAGGTTGGGTGTAGGGGGCACTTCATTGGGTTGAGTTCGATGGCAGCAATTTTGTAGAGGTGTATTACAAGCAAGGTTGTCAAAATTAGAATCCTACATAGGATCATGGGTGTAGATAGGATTATAAATTGTAGGATTAGATTGTGGATTATAAGATTCTATATTATTTGAGAGGGGAAAAAAAATATATTGATATGTTAAATAATTACATAAATTATACATTCATTCATAAAAAACAAAAAATTTGCATTTATTTGATGTAATTGTCGTACATCACTATATTCACTTGTATCATCATTTAAAAAGGCCAAAAACCTCAAAACGAGACACTATTAGAGTATTATTTTTCATTTACGTTTAACTAACATTGTCTCTTTACCTTGAATAGTAAAACTAGGTCTATTGGGATGTTATATTTTCATTTGGGTCAAACTAAGTTTTCTGTCAATTTAAAGAAGATTACAAAAACCAGGATCGTTTGTAATCGTCAGAATCGTATGATTCTACCAATCAATCCTACTAAAGATCTTTGAAAGATTTGGATCGTTTTAAGCAGGGGAAATCATAAAATCGTAGGATCCAGATTGAGATTTTGACAACCATGGTTACGAGATGGTATGGAACTTCGGGCAAGGATGTGATGGTGGTTGCTCATCACTAGGTGGTTGCTCTGGGGTAGTTTGTTCTCTCTGGTTGGTGGTTGTCATTGGTTCTTTTCTTTGGGAGTGAAAGGTCTGGGTGGTGTATTTATGGTGTTTGTAGCAAGATGTCACTTTTCAGCTTGTTTGCCTTTAAGTTGAGATCTGTTTGGTTACATGGGTTTGATTCCTCAGTAGATCACCACACTAGACCTGGAAAAACTGGACCCAAAAAATGGTGAGTAATAGAAATAGCAATCCGTTTTACTAAGAACCATTTTCATCCGACCTAGTCGAGTCAAACTTGCATTGGACTCGAGAATTTTCCCAAGTCTCCATTGTAAAATTTAACATTAATTTTTACCGACCCATTTCCAATGTTTATTTGTATGCTAAAGTTATATTAGAATTTTATGTTTTTGACGAAAATACTAATGAACTTGTCGACTTCACATGCCATTCTCATCTATAAACATTTTCAGAGTGGATCTATTTTGTAAGTTCATTATAGATTTTTTCTCCTATGTACTTTTTTTCCTCTTTGAATATTTAACATGTTATATTTTATTCCTAAATTCTATATATTTAGTTATTTTTATAGGTTTTATAAAAAGAAGAAGTTATTTTTATAGGTGATTTAACTTTAATTCTTTTTTATTTTTGTTGGGCAAATTTCTTTCATGTTACATATATGCATAAGTGTTTGCATTTTTGTGTGTGGAATTTCTAGACTATTAAAATATTAGAATTAATTCTTGGACTATGAATCTATGGATTTATATACCGTTCAAAATTTTATGTACTCCACAAGTATAAGTGCATGTGGGGTGTGAGGGCCAAGGGTTGGGATTCAAGTCTGTAAGAGGGAGCTTCACACACATATACACTTAGATTAGGCTAGAGTAAGAATTCTATCTTGTATAAAAAAAAAAAAAATGTTAAGAGGTATGTTTCAAGTGTTTTTTTGGTACATGAAAAAAAAAAGAAAATCATATCGAGTTGACTTCACCCATCAAAAACTAGTAAAAGGGTTATATATATATATATATATATATATATAAGCATTAGCTCAAACCATATCCGATTCGATTTGTACCTGACTGGGTTAAACCCAAATATGCACAACCCATTTCCTAGGACTTAGGTGCGGCTAAGGGCCTAGGCTACTTAAGCCTTGGTCAAAGTTCCCTCAATAAGAAAATGTCCAAATTGTAGGTAAATAAGTGTTCCCTTCCCTATACTCAAGAAAGCTCTCCAAATTGTTAGCCAATAGAATCTAAGCAAAATTTAAAGCCTAAGTTTAAATAAAAAATGTTGTGAGTGTGCTAATTATCATTTTCGACTGATTCCTCTAACAATTAGAGGTTTCAATTTTTGTAAGTTAGTATCCCACATGATTAATTTCATCATTATCCACTCAATCACTCACATGATGCCACACCAAAGAATCCCTTTCTCTTTCTCAAAACCAAAATTAAAAGATTTCATTCTTACTTCACCAATAGGCCTATCCATTGCTCGAGTTAGTTTGGTTTAGGGCTCAAACTGCCACTTGACCCAATCATGTCGGGTGGAGGATCACAAGATCTATCGTTGATTGTGAAGAACCACGATCTCAAACGTTAGACCTTCAACATGTGGTGGACAATTTAGTTGAAGCCAATGAAAATGGGTGACAACAACAAGTGATGATGAGGAGATCTTTATATCTTTGCCATATTTGGGTGAAGTTTGTCAAATCTTCATCTGATCTAATTGTCCCGTCAGATCTCTGTCAGTCGGTTTAGTTGTGTTGAATTTCAATATGTTAAACTAACACTCGAATTGGAAGGATCAGTTCTTGGAGGAATTAATTCAACGTTGACTTCCGCCTGCAAGTCAGTCGTGGTTGAGCATGTGAATCGGTTTGATGGGTCCTTGGATAGTCCTATTCACCATGCACCAACTTGCTTAAAACTCTTTTTTTTTTTTTTAAATTCAAAATATAATAATATTTCATATCTTTGTGTTAAATTTAGTGCCTAAACCTTGATATTAGTTCTTTATATAAAGTTAATCTTGGATCAGGTAAGTTGAGGCTATTAAAGGGATTTTATTGTTAAGTGAAGTTACAATAGTGCATCTGATGAACTAAATTCTATTGTTCTTAGCTTTAAAATTTATTTTGTTAGTTATGTTATAATTTTATATATTAGGTAGTGTTTATTTAATTTGTAATGAATGTCTTAGAAAATATCAATTTGGATATGAAAAACTAAAAAGAAAAATATAAATTAATTGAACATCGAATAGGATCCTTAATAAATTTATTACCAACAATCTAAAAAACATATAATAGAAAGTCATGCTTAGTCTAGCAGTTGCTCTTGGCAAAGAAAGAGGCAACGAAGGAAAGGTGCTCCATAGCATTTGGGGTTGACTGGAGGCCCTTTTCTAATTACTATAAAATGTAGCACCTTTATTTTTAGAACCCACAAATGAATAAAAAAAGAATTTAGAAGATAATGAAATTATACAATAAAACGTTAAAAATGGAAATAATTGCAATGATTTTCAAATATGCAATATAAGAATTATTGATTATATAAAAGTCAACTTTTTTATTTTCAAAACTAAAATTTATAAAATCCAACTTTAGTTAGCTATAATATCTATAATATCAATTGAAAAGCAAAAGAAAAATCTAAATACAAAAACTTAATTTATAATTTTACATCTCAAGAAGTGAGGAGCATTTAAATATTGTATAAAGATGCAAAATTACTAATTAAATATAAAAAATATCCCATTCAAAGTTAATGCCATAGGCTTCAAATTGTATTGAGCCAACCCTATTAAGACTATGCCTTAGTTTGCTAAGTTGGTGGTGGTATATTAATTTTAATTAATTTGTGTTTTATTATTTGATTTAAGAAATAATGTAGGGGTCTATATTTATTAATTTTGTAATTTTGATTTTCCTTTTGTTTTGTTAGGATTTAAGATTTAATTCTCCTGTGGATTTCATGAGATTTGTGACATGCTTATCAATTTGGGTTTGAATGCCAAACTAGATCGTGGAGACAATGGAAGCAATCATGTCAGAAACTGTTCTCGTGACCGACCTATCAATCGACATGTTCTTAATTTTAATAATATTCCATACTTTGATGACACACCATACAAAGAAGACTTCATAGATTTGATATTGCATCCTGGAGATTATTTTGCTTTACAAAGATTCCAGAATAGCTTGAGGTGCAACCAGTAGTGGCGGAGCCTTAAAATTTTCTCAAGGGAGGGCAAATCAAACGTGTCATTGTACTTTGGTAGCTTTAACTCTCTATATAAATGCGTATGATTTTATTTTGAAAAACAACAAAAATATGTTGCTAAAAAGATTTACTTATATATTTTTATTAATTTATACTTTAAATGCTCCTAAAATTAACGACTTATATATGACAAAAAAAAATCAATATTAAAAGGAAAATAAAAAAGACAACAATAATTAACAAGCATTTATACTTTCTTTAAAATGAAAGGGGGCTATCACCTAAAATTTACTCAATATTTTAAATTTTAACATTAAATAGAGGGGGAAGGGGCATTTTTGGAAAATCCAGAGGGGGCCATGGGTGCAACTTGTATTGAAGCAAGTTTGTGAGCGATGCAATAGATTGGTAGAATGATATAAAATATTTTAGAATGCAAAGGGACAAGTCTTGATTTTCCTTATGGTTAAGAATGAAGAAGATGATGGTAAAGTTTTCATAAGAAAATAAATTCATGTATAGTATGGATAATAACAAGAATTTTGGTATCCAAATGCAAAGATAATATTAAAGACGTTGAATGTGATGAATTCCCGCTACAAGTCAAGATTGAAGAAGATAATGTTTTGCTAGAAGTTGTTGAAGCAGATAATGGAGTTGATTAAGGAGAATGACAAAAATAATGAGTTGGAGATTGTTAGAAAATCTGTGAAAGATTTATAATCAAAATTATATAGAATCAAATTCCTATTGACAATGAATCAAAGTCCATTGATTTTCTAGGAATAGAATTTTTTATTTTGTCTACAATCCCTTATTGATTGATGTAGCTAATCAATTGAAGGCCAAGGAGAAAGAAATTTTACCTAACATTGTCTCAAGGATACGGATTTCAAAATTAGATCAAGTTATTAAAGTCTTTGAATTATCTTTTTATTTGGAGTGAAGGGGTTCAATAATTAGACGAAAACTCAAGGTCAAGTTTCATTCAAGTGGTGGGATCTGATGTAGGACATAATATAGAGGTTTATTTTATCATTTATTTATTTATTTACTTTTTATCTAAGATAGAAATTCTATTCTAGTGTAATATGTGTATATGTATGTGAAATTCTTTCTTAGAGACTTGAATCCTGGCCATTGCTCCCCTCATCCTACAAGAACTTGTACATGTGAAATGACCATTACTCCAAGGGTATGCATTGATTATTTTATCATTTATTAGTTTTTGATATAATTTTTGTTATTGTAGGATTTAAGGTTTTATTTCCATGATTTCATGAGCTTTTAAGGTTTTTCTGGTCAAATTAGAGTTTTTAAGGTTTTTCTTGTCAAATTAGAGTCATAATGTGGTACCATATTTATTAGGATATGTTTATGAATATTTTTCTTGAAAAATATGTATTTGGAACCTTTAAATAGGCTAGCAATATGCAAAAAAGAAAACGAACAATTTGCTTCAATAAAATAGAAGTTTTCTAACTTTTTTACTTTGGTAGATTCTAGATTTCTTCGTGGATTCAAGGGATCATTTATGGATTTAAGGGTTTGCGTCTAGTTAGAACAAGATTTATACTCTTTCATGTTTTTTGTTTGACATCATTATTGTACTAACTGATCATCTTAATGGGATTGCAGGCGCATCAATTATGGGTGAATTGTGAACTCATATATTATGCAAGTTTAATAACATAGAACTTCACCAAGATCGTTGTAACTTGGTTAGTATTTTTTGGTGTTTTTAATAGGAACATCTAAGTTTCAACCCCCCTCCCTCGTGACTATCGAATAAAAAAAAAAAAAAAACCATAGAACTCCATTAATGATGTTTAGTGGAATCAGTTTAACAGTTAGTAAAGGGGATTTTTTTGGTTAAATAAAGGATCTAAATTTGAATCCTGTCTGAAGTAAAAATCAATTAGTAATGTGTGATAGATTTATCATATCAATATGTATTTTTTTTTTCAGAAATGAATGCAATTTTAAGTTCGGAGGTTCTTTTCATCTACGCTGAGTGTCCAAAATTTATTGGAGTACATTGTCTAACAGTACGAGTATTAGATAGGACAAGCTACTGAGGACATCGATGCACTGAGGAATCTTTGGAAATTTTAGAGATTTGGTCTGCTGAGGATATATTTGATTGGAGGTTTAAGGTGTTGGGTGAAGAATTTGGTGAGTGGTTCTTGATTTTCTTATTAATGAATAATGATACCTTTTCCTTTGCTTAATTGGTGTTTAACTTATCATTTCGTTTCCGATTTGAAACATGTCATTGAAATTGAAGCTGTCATATTCTTGTGATTCTGACCTATGTAACTTGGTCCCCAAAGGCCCAATGAGAGATCACAGGGATTAAACACCACAGGAGTCCAAATGATTGTGACTATGATTTATGTGAGGTTAGGTTAGGTTTAATTATTATCTTTTCATGGCCTACGTACTTTTGGAAGTTGAGGAGTCTTCTTTTCTTAATAAGTGTTTTTGAGATTGTACTTAATGAATCTCTCTCTCTCTCTCTCTCTCTCTCTCTCTCTCTTAATTATCCTGAAAAACAAACCTTCCAATCGCGTGCACAAACTTTCGCATTGATAAGAAGATAATAAATATAATAAACCCACGTTTACATATGGAAAAGGATAAAAGAGGTCTCTCTCTCTCTCTTAATTATCTCGAATAACAAATCTTCCAATCGCGTGCACAAACTTTCGCATTGATAAGAAGATAATAAGGATAATAAACCCACGTTTAGATATGGAAGAGGATAAAAGAGGTTTCTCTCTCTCTCTCTCTCTCTCTCTCTTAACTATCTCGAAAAACAAACCTTCCAATCGCGTGCACAAACTTTTGCATTGATAAAAAGATAACAAGGATAATAAACCCACGTTTATATATGGAAGAGGATAAAAGAGGAAATATCTATTTGCAAAAAGATATAATTAACCCTACTTACCTAAACTATTTTAGGAGTTGGAATAAACATTTTGAGATATATTTGATAGATTTTATTCATTCCTCCTCTCCCTCAATTTACTTGGAAAGTGTTGAGTTACAAATTGACCTTGGTTAATTAATTCAATTACTCAAACTGGTTAATTAGGTTAAATTACTTGCAAATCACGAAGGCACCAACAAATCACCAAATAAGCTAAGTGCAGTGGAAATTAAATTGACATGATACTAAACCCACTACGTACCACACCACCGTGCATAAATTTTCTATTGTAAAGTACGAAATATGTTTTTGTTCATATATGTCCTAATGATACTTCTTTATCAGGTTGGTTTTAAAATGTTCTTAGGGGTCACAGCATCTGTAAGCAATTGGGATGCTGATGGAACATGTTGCAGTATTGTTTTAGAAGACAATCCTCTGGTAGACTTTGTTGAGCTTCCTGACACATGTCAAGGTCTATACTATTGCAATGTCTTAAGTGGAGTCATCAGAGGGGCCTTAGAGATGGTGAGTAATATCTCCTCCTACTGAACAGCTTTAACTTTGTCCTCTTGTTGTTTTCTTTTTCCCAGCACATTATAATACTATCTAACAGATATTCTTAGTCATGTAAATGCCTTCAAAAACTGGTCTCTCTTATTGTGAATTTTGCAGTTGACATGTATTCTTCTAAAATTTCTCATTCTCGTTCATCTAAAATATAGATTACATCAAGCGTGGCTGAGAAAGCTAGCTTACTGGTGGCTGTATTGATTCAAAGTTGTGTGGAGTAACTAATGACTCACACGTTGATATCTTTTTCCTTGCCTTCTCCCCATTTCTGGGAAATTCATTCTTTCTATTTTAAGGCAATGGGTATCACCATATCAACATTGTCTTTCTCAAGAGTGGAAAGGCATGGTCATTTTTTCTAAGAAGGTTCTGTTCTAAGCCATTTGCTTCATGTTGATAAATTTGATGATCCTATGGTTAATAGTTTGTCAGAAAATCGAAGTAGAAAAAGAAAATAGTCTTTTGTTCTATGGTCTTCATTTTGTTGCTAACCCCTTACGCTGAATTTTAACATTTCAGAATATCTTACACCTGATTAATATATGAATTTAATGTTGATAGTTGCAATATTTCTTTTTTGAGGAGTGTTTTGCTTGCTGCTATTTTTTTTTTGCTATAGCATCTCAATATGTGTATCTTTGCAATATTTTCCCACGTTCAGGTTTCAATGAAGACAGAAGTTACATGGGTTCGTGACATGCTTCGAGGTGATGATGCATTTGAGTTGCAAGTGAAACTTCTGAAGCAAGTTCCAGAGGAATACCCATACAAAGATGACGAGTAACATGTCAAGCTCTTATGTTATATGTATACAATTTATGATTTTTGTTTGTTCTTTATTTCCCAATGTGTAGAATGTTGGTAGCTTGGCTTCTCTTCTAATGCACAAATCTTGTGAACTTAAGTCAATTTTATTTCTTAAATTTATATGACACTGTTATAAGGTCTATGATTGAACATAACAACTGCCATTGACATCTAATTCAAAAAGTTCACCAGAAAAAGAAAAATAGGGAAAAGGAAAACCGTATGATCATTGGAGTCGTCTTCAGTATTATCAAGGACTTTGTGTATTCTCGAAATGGTGCCACATTCTAGATGTGATGTTTAAGTGCATGAATTGAAATCTGTGTATTCTCACAGATTTTGCATGCTATACAAGGGTCATTGGGGCTGATCTGTACCAGTGTGCCTAATGACTTAACAATTTAACGCCTCCTGCTGGATGATGACACCTAAATAAGAAGTTGGTGTGCCCGATTGTTTGGATGCTATCAACTATACTTTCTTGCATATAAAGTTTTAGAACATGAGAAATTCATCAATTCTCAACGGGAGCATGTACCAGTTGTAAATGCTGAACTTACAATCCAATGATCCATATAGTATGACTAGCTGTCAGCTGATGCGATAAACTGATAATAAAGCTCTAGGGTCGAGTGTGGGTTTAAAGCATATCGACTTGTTTATTTTTGGTTCTGAGAGGCCTAGGCCCAAATGGTAGACTAGAAGAGTTGGAGAGAGGTTGGGTGTAGGGGGCACTTCATTGGGTTGAGTTCGATGGCAGCAATTCTGTAGAGGTGTATTACAAGCAAGGTTGTTAAAATTATAATCCTACGTAGGATCATGGGTGTAGGTAAGATTATGAATCGTAGGATTAGATTGTGGATCATAAGATTTTATATTATTTGAAAGGGGAAAAAAAAACATATTGGTATGTTAAATAATTACATAAATTATATATTCATTCATAAAAAACAAAAAATTTGCATCTATTTGATGTAATTGCCATACATCACTACATTCACTTGTAAGCATCATTTAAAAAGGCCAAAAACCTCAAAACGTGACACTCTATTAGAGTATTATTTTTCATTTACGTTCAACTAACACTGTCTCTTTACCTTGAATAGTAAAATTAGGTCTATTGGGATGTTATATTTTCATTTGGGTCAAACTAAGCTTTCTGTCAATTTAAAGAATATTACAAAAAACCAAGATCGTTTGGGATTGTTAGAATCGTATGATCCTACAAATCGTAGCAATCCTACTAAAAATCTTTGAAAGATTTGGATCGTTTTAAGTAGGTGAAATCATAAAATCGTAGGATCCAGATTGAGATTTTGACAACCATGGTTACAAGATGTTATGGAACTTTGGGCAAGGATGTGATGGTGGTTGCTCATCACTAGGTGGTCGCTCTAGGGTAGTTTGTTCTCTCTGGTTGGTGGTTGTCATTGGTTCTTTTCTTTGGGAGTGAAAGGTCTGGGTGGTGTATTTATGGTGCTTGTAGCAAGATGTCACTTTTCAGCTTGTTTGCCTTTAAGTTGAGATCTGTTTGGTTACATGCAGGGGCGGAGGCATGTTATGCATTGAGGGGGCCATGGCCCCCCCAAAATTTTTTAAAACCTCTATAATAGTAGGAACAAATAGGTCTCACACTCTCTTATTTAAGAGCTGGCCCCCCTATTAGAAAAACTTGGCCCCTCCTCCAATACGCAGCCATAAAAATGCCCCACCCCAAATTCCTACTTTTCATCTTTTTGATTTTTCCTTTCCTTCTTTAAGACATGTCAGCCATATCTCATATTTTTTTTTCCTTGAGTGAGGCCATATCCCATAGCTATTCAAGACCTATGTTGTACTGGTGTGAAAATTATCATCAGAGAGAAGAGAGATTATGAGGGTACAATATTAGACTACTAGTGGGAATGAAATTGATTTTGAATTTAGTTGGCATGAATGAAATTGATTTTGAATTTATTTTTGACCATAGTAGTCTAATTTGGTTGAATTTAACTGCTATTTATTTTATGGTTGCTTATAGTGACTTTATTATATTTAATTTCTATAAATATAATTTCTTATAAATGTAGTCTAATTTTGATTAAATTTTACAAATCAATATGATAATATTACCTTGGCCCCCTCAACCAAAAATTTCTGGCTACGCCCCTGGTTACATGGGTTTGATTCCTCAGTAGATCACCACACTAGACCTGGAAAAACTGGACGCAAAAAATGGTGAGTAATAGAAATAGCAATCCGTTTTACTAAGAACCATTTTCATCCGACCTAGTCGAGTCAAACTTGCATTGGACTCGAGAAGTTTCCCAAGTCTCCATTGTAAAATTTAACATTTAATTTTTACTGACCCATTTCCAATGTTTATTTGTATGCTAAAGTTATATTAGAATTTTATGTTTTTGACGAAAATACTAATGAACTTGTCGACTTCACATGCCATTCTCATCTATAAACATTTTCAGAGTGGATCTATTTTGTAAGTTCATTATAGATTTTTTCTCTTATGTACTTTTTTTCCTCTTTAAATATTTAACATGTTATATTTTATTCCTAAATTCTATATATTTAGTTATTTTTATAGGTTGTATAAAAAAGAAGAAGTTATTTTTATAGGTGATTTAACTTTAATTCTTTTTTATTTTTGTTGGCCAAATTTCTTTCATGTTACATATATGCATAAGTGTTTGCATTTTTGTGTGTGGAATTTCTGGACTATTAAAATATTAGAATTAATTCTTGGACTATGAATCTATGGATTTATATACTGTTCAAAATTTTAAGTGTTTTCAAAATTTTATATACTCCACAAGTATAAGTGCATGTGGAGTGTGGAGGGCAAAAGTTGGGATTCAAGTCTCTAAGAGGGAGTTTCACACATATATACACTTAGATTAGACTATAATAAAAATTCTATCTTGTATAAAA
Organism: Quercus suber; assembly: GCF_002906115.3. Lineage (NCBI taxonomy): Eukaryota > Viridiplantae > Streptophyta > Magnoliopsida > Fagales > Fagaceae > Quercus > Quercus suber. Next base: position 606,050 of record NW_027069863.1, on the reverse strand, counting down.
AAAAAAAAAATGTTAAGAGGTATGTTTCAAGTGTTTTTTTGGTACATGAAAAAAAAAATCATATCGAGTTGACTTCACCCATCAAAAACTAGTAAAAGGGTTATATATATATATATATATATATAAGCATTAGCTCAAACCATATCCGATTCGATTTGTACCTGACTGGGTTAAACCCAAATATGCACAACCCATTTCCTAGGACTTAGGTGCGGCTAAGGGCCTAGGCTACTTAAGCCTTGGTCAAAGTTCCCTCAATAAGAAAATGTCCAAATTGTAGGTAAATAAGTGTTCCCTTCCCTATACTCAAGAAAGCTCTCCAAATTGTTAGCCAATAGAATCTAAGCTAAATTTAAAGCCTAAGTTTAAATAAAAAATGTTGTGAGTGTGCTAATTATCATTTTCGACTGATTCCTCTAACAATTAGAGGTTTCAATTTTTGTAAGTTAGTATCCCACATGATTAATTTCATCATTATCCACTCAATCACTCACATGATGCCACACCAAAGAATCCCTTTCTCTTTCTCAAAACCAAAATTAAAAGATTTCATTCTTACTTCACCAATAGGCCTATCCATTGCTCGAGTTAGTTTGGTTTAGGGCTCAAACTGCCACTTGACCCAATCATGTCGGGTGGAGGATCACAAGATCTATCGTTGATTGTGAAGAACCACGATCTCAAACGTTAGACCTTCAACATGTGGTGGACAATTTAGTTGAAGCCAATGAAAATGGGTGACAACAACAAGTGATGATGAGGAGATCTTTATATCTTTGCCATATTTGGGTGAAGTTTGTCAAATCTTCATCTGATCTAATTGTCCCGTGAGATCTCTGTCAGTCGGTTCAGTTGTGTTGAATTTCAATATGTTAAACTAACACTCGAATTGGAAGGATTAGTTCTTGGAGGAATTAATTCAACGTTGACTTCCGCCTGCAAGTCAGTCGTGGTTGAGCATGTGAATCGGTTTGATGGGTCCTTGGATAGTCCTATTCACCATGCACCAACTTGCTTAAAACTCTTTTTTTTTTTTTTAAATTCAAAATATAATAATTTTTTTTTTTTTTTTAATTCAAAATATAATAATATTTCATATCTTTGTGTTAATTAAATTTAGTGCCTAAACCTTGATATTAGTTCTTTATATAAAGTTAATCTTGGATCAGGTAAGTTGAGGCTATTAAAGGGATTTTATTGTTAAGTGAAGTTACAATAGTGCATCTGATGAACTAAATTCTATTGTTCTTAGCTTTAAAATTTATTTTGTTAGTTATGTTATAATTTTATATATTAGGTAGTGTTTATTTAATTTGTAATGAATGTCTTAGAAAATATCAATTTGGATATGAAAAACTAAAAAGAAAAATATAAATTAATTGAACATCGAATAGGATCCTTAATAAATTTATTACCAACAATCTAAAAAACATATAATAGAAAGTCATGCTTAGTCTAGCAGTTGCTCTTGGCAAAGAAAGAGGCAACGAAGGAAAGGTGCTCCATAGCATTTGGGGTTGACTGGAGGCCCTTTTCTAATTACTATAAAATGTAGCACCTTTATTTTTAGAACCCACAAATGAATAAAAAAAGAATTTAGAAGATAATGAAATTATACAATAAAACGTTAAAAATGGAAATAATTGCAATGATTTTCAAATATGCAATATAAGAATTATTGATTATATAAAAGTCAACTTTTTTATTTTCAAAACTAAAATTTATAAAATCCAACTTTAGTTAGCTATAATATCTATAATATCAATTGAAAAGCAAAAGAAAAATCTAAATACAAAAACTTAATTTATAATTTTACATCTCAAGAAGTGAGGAGCATTTAAATATTGTATAAAGATGCAAAATTACTAATTAAATATAAAAAATATCCCATTCAAAGTTAATGCCATAGGCTTCAAATTGTATTGAGCCAACCCTATTAAGACTATGCCTTAGTTTGCTAAGTTGGTGGTGGTATATTAATTTTAATTAATTTGTGTTTTATTATTTGATTTAAGAAATAATGTAGGGGTCTATATTTATTAATTTTGTAATTTTGATTTTCCTTTTGTTTTGTTAGGATTTAAGATTTAATTCTCCTGTGGATTTCATGAGATTTGTGACATGCTTATCAATTTGGGTTTGAATGCCAAACTAGATCGTGGAGACAATGGAAGCAATCATGTCAGAAACTGTTCTCGTGACCGACCTATCAATCGACATGTTCTTAATTTTAATAATATTCCATACTTTGATGACACACCATACAAAGAAGACTTCATACATTTGATATTGAATCCTGGAGATTATTTTGCTTTACAAAGATTCCAGAATAGCTTGAGGTGCAACCAGTAGTGGCGGAGCCTTAAAATTTTCTCAAGGGAGGGCAAATCAAACGTGTCATTGTACTTTGGTAGCTTTAACTCTCTATATAAATGCGTATGATTTTATTTTGAAAAACAACAAAAATATGTTGCTAAAAAGATTTACTTATATATTTTTATTAATTTATACTTTAAATGCTCCTAAAATTAACGACTTATATATGACAAAAAAAAATCAATATTAAAAGGAAAATAAAAAAGACAACAATAATTAACAAGCATTTATACTTTCTTTAAAATGAAAGGGGGCTATCACCTAAAATTTACTCAATATTTTAAATTTTAACATTAAATAGAGGGGGAAGGGGCATTTTTGGAAAATCCAGAGGGGGCCATGGGTGCAACTTGTATTGAAGCAAGTTTGTGAGCGATGCAATAGATTGGTAGAATGATATAAAATATTTTAGAATGCAAAGGGACAAGTCTTGATTTTCCTTATGGTTAAGAATGAAGAAGATGATGGTAAAGTTTTCATAAGAAAATAAATTCATGTATAGTATGGATAATAACAAGAATTTTGGTATCCAAATGCAAAGATAATATTAAAGACGTTGAATGTGATGAATTCCCGCTACAAGTCAAGATTGAAGAAGATAATGTTTTGCTAGAAGTTGTTGAAGCAGATAATGGAGTTGATTAAGGAGAATGACAAAAATAATGAGTTGGAGATTGTTAGAAAATCTGTGAAAGATTTATAATCAAAATTATATAGAATCAAATTCCTATTGACAATGAATCAAAGTCCATTGATTTTCTAGGAATAGAATTTTTTATTTTGTCTACAATCCCTTATTGATTGATGTAGCTAATCAATTGAAGGCCAAGGAGAAAGAAATTTTACCTAACATTGTCTCAAGGATACGGATTTCAAAATTAGATCAAGTTATTAAAGTCTTTGAATTATCTTTTTATTTGGAGTGAAGGGGTTCAATAATTAGACGAAAACTCAAGGTCAAGTTTCATTCAAGTGGTGGGATCTGATGTAGGACATAATATAGAGGTTTATTTTATCATTTATTTATTTATTTACTTTTTATCTAAGATAGAAATTCTATTCTAGTGTAATATGTGTATATGTATGTGAAATTTTTTCTTAGAGACTTGAATCCTGACCATTGCTCCCCTCATCCTACAAGAACTTGTACATGTGAAATGACCATTACTCCAAGGGTATGCATTGATTATTTTATCATTTATTAGTTTTTGATATTTTGATATAATTTTTGTTATTGTAGGATTTAAGGTTTTATTTCCATGATTTCATGAGCTTTTAAGGTTTTTCTGGTCAAATTAGAGTTTTTAAGGTTTTTCTTGTCAAATTAGAGTCATAATGTGGTACCATATTTATTAGGATATGTTTATGAATATTTTTCTTGAAAAATATGTATTTGGAACCTTTAAATAGGCTAGCAATATGCAAAAAAGAAAACGAACAATTTGCTTCAATAAAATAGAAGTTTTCTAACTTTTTTACTTTGGTAGATTCTAGATTTCTTCGTGGATTCAAGGGATCATTTATGGATTTAAGGGTTTGCGTCTAGTTAGAACAAGATTTATACTCTTTCATGTTTTTTGTTTGACATCATTATTGTACTAACTGATCATCTTAATGGGATTGCAGGCGCATCAATTATGGGTGAATTGTGAACTCATATATTATGCAAGTTTAATAACATAGAACTTCACCAAGATCGTTGTAACTTGGTTAGTATTTTTTGGTGTTTTTAATAGGAACATCTAAGTTTCAACCCCCCTCCCTCGTGACTATCGAATAAAAAAAAAAAAAAAACCATAGAACTCCATTAATGATGTTTAGTGGAATCAGTTTAACAGTTAGTAAAGGGGATTTTTTTGGTTAAATAAAGGATCTAAATTTGAATCCTGTCTGAAGTAAAAATCAATTAGTAATGTGTGATAGATTTATCATATCAATATGTATTTTTTTTTTCAGAAATGAATGCAATTTTAAGTTCGGAGGTTCTTTTCATCTACGCTGAGTGTCCAAAATTTATTGGAGTACATTGTCTAACAGTACGAGTATTAGATAGGACAAGCTACTGAGGACATCGATGCACTGAGGAATCTTTGGAAATTTTAGAGATTTGGTCTGCTGAGGATATATTTGATTGGAGGTTTAAGGTGTTGGGTGAAGAATTTGGTGAGTGGTTCTTGATTTTCTTATTAATGAATAATGATACCTTTTCCTTTGCTTAATTGGTGTTTAACTTATCATTTCGTTTCCGATTTGAAACATGTCATTGAAATTGAAGCTGTCATATTCTTGTGATTCTGACCTATGTAACTTGGTCCCCAAAGGCCCAATGAGAGATCACAGGGATTAAACACCACAGGAGTCCAAATGATTGTGACTATGATTTATGTGAGGTTAGGTTAGGTTTAATTATTATCTTTTCATGGCCTACGTACTTTTGGAAGTTGAGGAGTCTTCTTTTCTTAATAAGTGTTTTTGAGATTGTACTTAATGAATCTCTCTCTCTCTCTCTCTCTCTCTCTCTCTCTCTTAATTATCCTGAAAAACAAACCTTCCAATCGCGTGCACAAACTTTCGCATTGATAAGAAGATAATAAATATAATAAACCCACGTTTACATATGGAAAAGGATAAAAGAGGTCTCTCTCTCTCTCTTAATTATCTCGAATAACAAATCTTCCAATCGCGTGCACAAACTTTCGCATTGATAAGAAGATAATAAGGATAATAAACCCACGTTTAGATATGGAAGAGGATAAAAGAGGTTTCTCTCTCTCTCTCTCTCTCTCTCTCTTAACTATCTCGAAAAACAAACCTTCCAATCGCGTGCACAAACTTTTGCATTGATAAAAAGATAACAAGGATAATAAACCCACGTTTATATATGGAAGAGGATAAAAGAGGAAATATCTATTTGCAAAAAGATATAATTAACCCTACTTACCTAAACTATTTTAGGAGTTGGAATAAACATTTTGAGATATATTTGATAGATTTTATTCATTCCTCCTCTCCCTCAATTTACTTGGAAAGTGTTGAGTTACAAATTGACCTTGGTTAATTAATTCAATTACTCAAACTGGTTAATTAGGTTAAATTACTTGCAAATCACGAAGGCACCAACAAATCACCAAATAAGCTAAGAATAAAAGAGGTTTCTCTCTCTCTCTCTCTCTCTCTCTCTCTCTCTCTCTCTCTCTTAATTATCTCGAAAAACAAACCTTCCAATCGTGTGCACAAACTTTCGCATTGATAAAAAGATAATAAGGATAATAAACCCACGTTTATATATGGAAGAGGATAAAAGAGGAAATATCTATTTGCAAAAAGATATAATTAACCCTACTTACCTAAACTATTTTAGGAGTTGGAATAAACATTTTGAGATATATTTGATAGATTTTATTCATTCCTCCTCTCCCTCAATTTACTTGGAAAGTGTTGAGTTACAAATTGACCTTGGTTAATTAATTCAATTACTCAAACTGGTTAATTAGGTTAAATTACTTGCAAATCACGAAGGCACCAACAAATCACCAAATAAGCTAAGTGCAGTGGAAATTAAATTGACATGATGATTTGTTGACAAATGGGGAAAAATTTTTGCAAGGAAAAAATCTCATTGGATGAATTTCAGGTCACCACTCTCAAAAATCTATTAATCAATAATCAAGCGGTTATAAGTATGAGAAATTTTACCACTATCTTGGTCTATTCCAAAACACCAACCTGTAGTTGAACCTTTACTCTAATATCCAATTGGATTTGATCTTGTAGTAGACTTTTTCGCTTTGCACAAATCTTTTATCTTTGACTAACTCTTTTGTACGGATTCTAGAACGCGATTAACTCCAACAACTTGATTGATTGTTATTGGATGCAAAGTTCTTCACTTTATAGATGTTGAAGATAAGGAAGTACTTGGTTACAAAACTCTAAGGCACACAAACACAGTAGCTTCTCATAGAGTATATGAGTTCTAAGTATGTGTTTTCACACTCGATGACTTTTTAAAAATAAGCTTTATATATGACTAGGGTTGTAGAGATAGAAATCTTAATCATTCAAGTTATCATGGGCCAAAATTCAGATTTGAGAATTCTGAATTCATAAGTCTCGATAGGTCAAGCTTGTGTCGAACTCTCTTATTAAGCCTTGATAGCAACTAGTATCGAGCTTTAATGAAATAGTTTTTCTTCACTTGTTTCTTGGATCAATCTTCATGACTTTAATATAACCATTTGTTATATTTAAAGAACATACTTCTTGATATATTAAATCCAACTTAGATTTATCAAATTACAAGTAAAGTGTGTTTTGTTAAAGGATTAACCAATACATAGAAAAAATGACCCTAACAAAAAGAAATATGTCGACAGTGCAAAATTTTTTTTTTAAATTTAATTTAAATTATTATTATTATTGTTATTATTATTGTTATTATTATTATTCATTATTATTTTAGATTTGCAACAATTACCTTCCCATATAGTAATTTCTATTAGAAATTTTAAATTGCATGAATAAGTCTAGTCATAATCATTAAAAAAAAAAAGTCTAGAGTTACAATAAATTTCACAAATGTTAGTTTCTGTTCATGTATTGAAATCGGCCACTAAATAGAGCCTGAAAATTAACTTGCCCATTTAGACCGAAACTTGATGAACTTGGCACCTTCGACGGGGAAACCACCCTAGGGTAAACCACCACCAGGTTATAAGGTTGTTTCCTTGTTGGTAGGATTTGACATTCGGAACGAGAAAACAAGAAAAGTATAAAGTGTAGGAAAATTTAAATAAAAAAAAGGGACAAACTAAGAGAGAAAAATAGAGAGCTTTCCATTTTCCCATGAAAAATGTAGTATTAGAAACTGGTCATGAAGAATTAATTATACAAGTATACAACCAACACTAGTTCATGTTTGGCTTCATGTCAAACCTTGAGGAATTTGGGATGTACCTTTTCTTCTCTTAATGAAGCTTTATTCATTTAATGAAAAAAAAAAAAAAAAAAAGGAATTAAACTTACCTTAATGTATTACTATGGTGCAAGCTAGAGAGATGGAAACTGAAAATCAAAACATAAAGGGAGCAAATAAAGAATTTTAAAATATTAGGGGGCAAAATTAAAGTGACTCCAAATTTCGGGCCGTATTTTACAATTTACTTTAAATTTTTTTATATAACTTCTCAAACTCATACTTAAACAAAAATCTTATTTATTTCCATTTGTTAATAATTTATCTATTTCATTTTTTATGAGTTCTCGACTATAATACTCATTAGAATTCAGTCTAATGTTTGAAGCCTTGGGATGAGTTGTAGATCTAGAAATTCTGAATTCAATCCCCATTAGGAATTTTTTTGGATTGCTTGATACATGGTTTTGGTAAGTGAGGTCGTGTATTCGTGGATCGTGGTTTACTTTCAAGGAATGAGTTCAAAGGAGCCTACTTTGATGAGGTCTCATATATATATATATATATATATATAAAAGGAGTTTTTGACTATAATGCAAGAGTGAGCTGTACAAGGGAGATAAATCTTGAAGGAGCCCACTGCACACCCAATAATTTCATATTGGAGGGACCAAATATGTGTCAATATGAAATCTTACTTGAGATCGCAGGGGCCATATGAGAAATAACTGAATGTTTGGGTGCGTGACCAATCTTAATTTGAAAAATGTTCTAAAATGCATGATTAAATGATAATAAAAGTACTTGAAGGTCAGGTTTAGTCAATAAATTCTTTTTCTGTCAGGGAAAAAAATAATTTAAGGGTCAAATCTCGCTTACGAAATGGATGATATGAGTTAGTGATTTAAGAATTTGAACACTGTCAAATAATTAGTTCGTACATTAAACTTCATAATCAATGATTATGAGTCATATCATATCATTTATAAAAAAATATCTTATCATTTACTAGTATTAATTACTATTTGCGTCGAAAGTGTCACACAGCAAGAATCATGGAATAATCAATAGGTTTGGAGAGATTCAATGTAAAAGATTCGCATGTCATAAACGTGTTTGGAGAGAATTCAATGGAACAGATTTGCATGTCTAATCTAACTCCTAATGATCATTGTGGCCATGGACCACCTTGAACTGATAGACTATCTTTACGCAATGAAATGGATAGCCAATCATAATACAAGGGTAAAATATAGTTAATACTCTTGATGTTATTGCTAGTGCTAATTAGGTCTAAGATTTTTTTAAATTGACTAATTTAGCCACTAATTAGATCCTATATTATTATTTATTTTTCTCCTCTCTCACTGTCATGATTAGGAACCAAATTAGTTAGTGTTGAAAAGTTTTAAATCTAATTGGTATTAGCCTGAACCTCAAGAGTGTTAACAGGGCCAACTTAACAAAATTTTGAGCTTAAGGCGAAAACTTTAAGAGCCATCATTTCTCATCTTATATTTATATATTAATATTTATTTTAAAATCTATTTTTTCTTACTTTTTATGTTGTGTTTGCTAGAAGTCCAAATTCTTGTAGGGAATGGTATTTTATCCAAGGGAATTAGGCCTCCTTAGAGAAAGGGAGAGATAGACTAAATTAAGAAATAGAGTGTATTAGCATTCATCATTTTTCTTATCATCTTACAATAGAGTACTGCCTTCTTTATAGTGAGTACAAATTCTGTTACAAGTACTAACTAACTACCCTTTCACCCCTTTTGTTAAAAGAAACTAACTACCAAACTAATTGCCACAACAAATTTAACTGCCACGGCTATACATTTACACAATTGACTTATTAGTCACAACTCCTATCAATTCCCCCCCTCTTAAAACCTCTTAAAAAACATTCCCCCCCCCCCCCCCAAAAAAAATCTCAAAGCACCTTGCCCACAAGGTGAGGGAATGTTGTAGCTTGTAAAGGGACTCCCAGGTGGCATTTTCCATAGATTGGCCTTGCCATTGCACCAGTACTTCAGTAATGCACCTCCTTCTAAGCTGCTTGGATCAGTGCTGTAGAATTGCAACTAGTTCTGGATGAAGGAGACCAGCAGAATCAACAGGGGGAAGTGTAGGGAAAGGCAGAACATTCTCGCCTAGCTTCTGCCTCAAAGAAGAAATATGAAACACTGGATGGAGTTGACAATCAGTGGGAAGGTCCAACTTATATGCCACAGTTCCAATTTTTTGTAGGATCTAAAATGGACCATAGAACCGAGGAGAGAGCTTAGTAAAGCCTTTGACTCGTAAAGAGTGCTACCTATAAGGTTGGAGTTTGATATAAACCCAATCACCAACTCCAAAAGACTTATCAGATCTATGTTGATCAACCTGCACTTTCATTCTAGCCTAAGCTAAGAGCAAATTCTGCTTCAACAATGCAATGAGATCCTGTCTAGCATGCAATAATTGGTCCACTGCAGCCACCTAAGTGGTGCTTGGATTGTAGTCCAAAAGTTTGGGAGGATGATATCCATACAAAGCCACAAAATGAGTTATCTTAGCTGAGCTATCGTAATTAGTGTTAAACCAAAATTTAGATAAATGTAGCCAAGCAGCCCAAGTATGAGGCCTCTCATGAACAAAGGCTCTTAAATATTGTTCCAAACTTCGGTTGACCATCTTAGTTTGACCATCAGTTTGAGCATGATAGGCTGAGGACATGGCCAGATTAGTACCTTGAAGTTTAAATAGCTCCTGCCAAAAATTGGCAGTGAATACGGCACCCCTATCACTAACAATGGATTTAGACATTCCATGTAGTTTAAACACACCTTGCATGAAGGCAGCAGCAACCTTAGCAACAGTAAAATGATGAGATAAAGGCAGGAAATGAACATATTTGGTAAGCCTATCAATAACCACCAAAATGACCTCAAACCCTTGAGACTTAGGCAAACCCTCAATAAAATCCATACTAATGTCCAACCAAGGCTTCTCAGGAATAGGCAAAGGCTGCAACAACCTAGCAGGCTTGTTTGTATCCATCTTAATCCTTTGGCAAACTTCACAGCACTTGATATGGTTTTTAACATCAGACTTCATACCCTTCCAAAAGAAATCCCGCTTAACTCTATGGAGAGTTTTCAAATACCTAGAATGACCTCTAATGAGATTGTCATGAACGTATCGTAATACTAATGGCTTCAAAGAAGAAGAAGCACTAAGGAAAATCTTGTCCTTATACAAAAGAAGCCCATTCTGCATAGAAAAACTAGCAAATGTGAACAAAGTTTCAGAGGATGTCAAGGATATTTCAGAAAAGGTCAAGGCCTTGGTTGAATCTAAAAAGGCCATGGAAGAAGAACTCTTAAGATTGTAAGAGGATCTTGAGAACATGACAAAAAAGGAGTTATAGTCTCTTGATTCAATGGAACTCGAAGAACAAATCAAGTTCGAAGAATCTACTACTGTTGTTGCAAGCCAAGATGTTGATTTTTGTGTCAAAGTGGATGATGATATACATGAAGACGTAGCCCTTGAAGTTCAGTCCAAAGAACCAACAAAGAAGGTGATGATGATCTTCCAAGAACCAATTCTTGATGCACCAATGGAGTCTATGATTCAAGAATTGGCAATCCAAGTGTTGGTGATCCAAGAATCCCAGATGCGAGCACCAAAAATTTTAATGGTTCTAGAATCAAATGAGGTCTTGAGGATACAAGAACATTCCAAGGTTCATAGAACCAATGAGACCTTGAAGTTTGAAGAACCATTGAAGGCTCAAGAATTCGAGCAAAGTTTGAAGATCTTCAAAGAAGAAACCTTCATGTGCACGAGACTGCTTGTTAAAGAGAAATGCATGAATATGGTGATCAAAATGTCACTAAGGTATTGGTCCATTGGAAAATCTCCTTTAATGAAGGTGTCATTTCACAACAACACCTTGTGGGCAAGGTGTTTTCAAAGGGAGGGAAATGTTAGGAATATGAAATAATTGTTGTAATCCTTTTAGTTAGGAAATTAACTAGTTGGTTGAGATTAAGATTAGGATGAGTTAGTCAGGATTTGAGCACATGAGTTAATTTGAAGATCTATAAAGAAGGAAACTTCATGTGCACGCGACCGCTTGTCAAAGATAAATGCATGATTATGGTGATTAAAATGTCACTAAGGTATTGGTCCATTGGAAGATCTCCTTTAATGAAGGTGTCATTTCACAACAACACCTTGTGGGCAAGGTGTTTTCAAGGGGAGGAAAATGTTAGAAATATGAAATAATTGTTGGAATCCATTTAGTTAGGAAGTTAGCTAGTTGATTGAGATTAGGATTAGGATGAGTTAGTTAGGATTTAAGCACATGTAACTCATTTAAAAGTTAGGAAGTTAGCTAGTTGATTGAGATTAGGATTAGGATGAGTTAGTTAGGATTTAAGCACATGTAACTCATTTAACACATGACTTAATTTATAGAGCACATGTTGAATTAATTAGCCAATTATCTTGAGCCATGTGGGCCAATGACATTAGAGCTAATTTCCTATAAATACATAATTGTAATTCAACATTAGATATGAATGGAAAAATAAATTAATTTCTTAGTGCATTAGTGCGTTTGTGTGTGTGTGTGTGTGTGTGTGTGTGTGTGTGTGTGTTAATCTCCCTCTTTCTCTATGGAGGGTGACTAACTCGAATTAAGTCAATTTCCTTACAATTCTCATCAATTCCCTTATAATTCATATTCATCCCCATTAAGAACCACTGGGTTCCTAACAGTGTTTTCTTTATTACGACTAATAAATTTATCCATATATCCTTTTTGAGATTTAATTTTTCTCTCTTTTTATAGCTTTTTCTAAATATTTAGATGAAAATTTTCTAGTAAGCATTTATAATTAAAAAGTATATATGACTAAATGAAACACGACTTGTAATATAAAATTATAATTTATTAAAATAAAATTTGAAGTATAAAAATCAAAAGCAAGATTGCAACTTTACAAAATGGACCCATCTAAAAAGTTTATTTATCTCATAACTCAATAATTTAATATTGATACAAAGTATATTCTAAATTCATATTTTCATTATATTAAATTTTATACAGATTTTTAGATTTGATTTAAATATTTATTATTAAAAAAATAGAATAACTTATGAAACACATATAAAAAAAAATACAAAAAAAATAAAAGAGCCGGATTTATATTAATATAAAAACAATCCTAGGTTATTGTAATAAAAAAAAGGGAAAAGTGATATAACAAATATATAAAAAAATGTCAAACTAATTAAAAAAAATTTTATATATAACAAAGAAAAACGTGAGTCAATGTGATATTACATCAACCCATGTAATTCCCTCAAAAAAATAAAAATAAATAAATAAATAAATCAACCCATGTAATAGCTAGGAGCTATGCTGATAGGTACAGACGTGCAGTCCTATTAAAAAATTACTATAGAGGCTAAACTATAAATGTGTGTGTTATGTTGGTTGAAATACACCCATCTTATTTATTATTATACTAGTTTCTATGTTTTATGTATTAAAATTTGTAATAATTTGAACATATTTTCTTTTAGTTTTTATTCTTTGATAAAAAATTTAATTTTTATCTGGCTAATATTTAAGGTTTTATTATTAACTAAATTTTATCATTTATAAAATAAAACAAACTATAAATATACTAGCCTCGTTACACGTGCTTTGCACGTACGATGAGGTTTTTTTTTTTGTTGGTCTAGTGTCATTGTTATTATTATTTTTTTAAATTTTGAATAAGATTGTTTTGAAGTTATGGATTAGTAGGAAAATATCCTATTTGGTAGGATTTTAAGTAGAGTTGGAGATATATTTTTACCAGGTTATCCTCAAATTTTTTTCCTTATTAAATGTAAGGTTTAGGGGTATTTCTGAACTACATAAAAATCTAGTTCAAAGAGATGAATTATCTTTATCTATACTATAAATAAGAGGATTCTCTTTTTTCAACTATACTTTTATGTGTTTCAAAAATACCCTCAGAATGATAACTTCATTTAGAAATAGGCTCATAAATGTTAAATAATAAATTTCATTTTGAATTAAAAAAAAGAACTGCTAAAATTTAGGATTTTTTTTCTTCACGTTCAAAAAAAAATTATAGCTACTACTTATTTTTAAAGTTTATCATTTTTATTTTTTTGAAAAATAAAAAAAAATCTAAACTATAATAGATACAAATTATTAACATTTACCCAAAAAGTAAAAGAACTTCGGAGCACTTATATAGTGAGTACTTAGATATTAGTGTATGTATATATATATATATATACACAATGATTATAAATAATAATTAAACAGCGCTTACTCTAGCTTTTTTCATAATTGGTCTTTGGCTGTCTCTAGTGTCCAAAGTCAAGCATATAAAACAAAAGGCTTCAATCATACATTTTGATAGAAAACAAATAAAGAGAAAGTAAGAACAGAACAACTATAGAATAACCGTGTATTGTATAATATGTTAGTTTTCTGTCGACATATTATAAAGCAGAAAATCCCGAATTAGATTTTTTTTTTTACTCTACTTTCCATTTAAAATGTTAAAAATTTTATGTGTTGTCATCCATTTATTAAAGGAGATTTTAAATACACACATGAGAGAGAGTGTGTTAGAATTATGATTAAATGATTAAATTAACAATTTTCTAACAATTTAAATATTTTGGACAATCGGTAATTTATCAATCCACATATGAAAATTGTACATACTGCCAATAAGTTTGCAATTCAACTGGTTGACACATCTTTATATTTCCAATAGAATCTTGATGTCTCTAACATAGACATCCGTGACTCAAATTCTTTCTCCCCAAATATTGAATTATGATCATTATCAAAAAAGTTATTTACAATCACTAACATGCCACCACAAAGTTGAGAAAAAAGGTTTTGAAATTTTTTGTGCCCTTAAATTTATTGTTTCATGATTTGCAACCATAGCAATTGACGGTTGAACACGCAGGTGCCACGCAAAATCTATTTCTGATTTGTTTGTTTAATTTTTGAATTGATTAATTAATGCAGTGCATATCTCTGGCCAATCGAGTGTGGGTCATACTGTAACCAGAAAATGGTCATTGCCGACTTTGATTATTCAAACTTTAGATCTGTTCTATTATCTATTTTTAAAAAAAAAAAAATTCCTGCTTATTTGTCTTCTATGAAGATGGAGACATGCAATGTACTCCTTATTATATACTCACTATTATATAACTATTATATATTATAATGTGATCAAAATCTTGTTTTGAAAATACAATTTTAATTAAAATTGTAAAATCGTGTTTTAAAAATACAAATTCATGATTTCACCATTTTAATTAAAATTGTATTTTGAAAACATGATTTTAAAGGAAGTGTGTATAGAGTATGTAATAATGATTAATGAGTAAATAATTAGATTTTTCAATAAATATATAGATAAATAACAAAGAAAAAACCCCATAGGAAAATTTTGGTCTATCAAATCAATAGACTATTATAGTAATTAAAAAAAAATCCATTGTATATTAAAGATTACTGTACAAAGAGTTTTGTAACTCAATTGGTTGATATATCTTGGTGTTTCTATGACATTCGTAATTCAAAAAAAAATGTTATTATTTACAAGTAATTACAAAACTTGGTAACATTTTTATTTTATACATAATTCAGGCATACATATATAAAATCTTCAATAAAGCTTTGGAAACTATATTCTTCTAAAAAAAAAAAAAATCTTTGGAAACTATTTTTCTTTAAATAAAATTTTTATTATAAAAATGGAAAATAGCATATCCTAGTGACTTTCACAAAACATTAATTATACTTGGTAAATGTATTTTCCAAAGGCAAGTCTCGGAATTATTTGGTTTTCTGAAATTTTAATAATTATTAGAATTGATTAAATATAGGATTATCAGGGTTTAATAACATATCCATCCCTTTCCCTTTTTTTTTTTTTTTTTTAATATTATTTTTATATACAATACTAGCACATCCTATTTGCATATGGAATGATAGAGATGTTTCCAATTTTATTATAAAAAAAAGGGTTTATAAACTAACATAGCAATGTATGCGATTAATAAACAAACCGATAATATAATAAATAAAAAATTTTAATTACTTTTTCTATTTGTATTATAATTCCTATCAATCAACTTTATACTTGTGTAGTAGATAATACATACAAGTATATAGTAGATGAAACTTATGAACAGTGGCAGAGCTAGGAATTTATCTACGATGCAAAAAGATATTCTTTTGGTTCAATCCCCAAAAATTTAGAAGAACGCTTATTTGATGTCAAAGTTTTTACATTAAAACCTAAAAGTGTATTATTTTCTAAATTATCATCTTTCTTTCTTTTGAAGAATAAATAATGATTATTAACTTTGCCCATATTATCAATTAAATTATAACCCCCTAAGTATAATGACTGAGATTCAACAAATACCAATAGTAGACAATTTTTTTTCTTCCAAATTTCAATGTCTAAAATGCTCATAAAAAATTTAAATGTATGAAAAATCTTATTAAATACAACTAATTAAATGTTTAAGTATTATTTTAGATATGATATACTGTAGTATATATATTCATTCATAATGTTATATAATATAAAATACTTTAACAACAAATAAGGATGAAAAGGAAAAATTATATGGCCCATACCTAACCACCTGGGTGGGGATTATCAATTGCTTTAGAAGACTTCAAGTTTCAACCATACACGTGGTAGAGGCAACAAGCAATTGATAAATGTTTCTTAGTAAAGCAAAATGTAACACTCTAGTACTCTACTTCGTAAACAACGGAAGAACCAAAGAAGTAATGAAAAGAAAAACAGAAGAAAAAAAAAAGAGCAGATCAGATTAGGATGCCAGAGACTGAGAAAAGTGTGAAGACTCACTTGTTATGGTTGCCATTGTTGCAACATGTGTATGTTGCTCTATTGCTTTAGGTACGTTGGATGAGAGTATTGTGGTCTTGTGGACTTGCGCGATGGATGAAAAACTAGAAACCCTTTTTTTTTCTCTTTTATTTTGTGAGATAATTGTTAAAATATCTGTATGTTTATTGTAAGTTTGTGAATGTCTGATTCTTGCAATTTTTTTTTTTTTTAATTTGAGAAAGATATATTGTAAATTTTTATATAATACATTTATCACTATTAGATATTTTTAAATAGAATTATAACCTATTTAAATGAAAGTTATATCACTTATATGTAATTTTAGGAGTGTTCATATATAGAAACAAATTTAACCGGGAAATGGTGGGCCAAAGCATATCTATTGCTTAAAATTTTCCAAATTTGTTTTGGATGACTCAAAGATTGTATATCTACTATTTTTTTTCAAAAATTTTGGGGGTCTGAGGACCCCTCGGCCCCAACGTGGCTCGGCCACTGCTTATGAAGGGTTATCACCTTGCCATCTGATTTCTAGACAAGTTATTAACCATGACAACCAAATTCACGTGCATGGATTGTGTATTATTTATTGGGGTGCAGGCCGACACTGCCAATTTCAGCATTGCTTTTTGATATTTAGTTGTGTACACATTGCTTTTAGATCATGGAAGCTAGAAGAGAGTCCATACTTTTTGCACTCAAGAGTTGAGAGGCAACTCATATATCATCCAATATAATGCATTTTTGAACGTATGTTGTCCCATGCCATGTGAATCATGTTGTGAGAATGCAACATATTGGATTCATCATATTATTTATATATTGTAAAATTTTACGTACAATAGTTTATGGTTGTGTTTAAGAACTTGCTTTTGGATTTTAAATCAATAAATTTAAAATATATTGATTTTAAATCCATTGATTTTTGGATATCATTTCAAATGCAATGATTTTAAAGGTTTAAAATCCTTGGTGGATTTGGTAAATCCAAATATATATTTGATTAATTATCCAAACAAGATATTTGAATTTTAATCACTCAAATCCAAATCCATATGCTCAAATCTTGTTATCCAAATGCACCAAAAGTGCAGTACATTAATTTATCCAATTAAATTCAAACACTTAATAAATTATATATAATGATATCTTTTTCAATAACAATTAAATTCAATATAATTGGACGATTGAATTGAATTAAAGAATCTAATGTATTACACCTAAAATACTTTATCTAAGTTTTACCCTTTACACACACACATGCACATATAATGAGTAATGTAAGAAATACTATAAATTTTCCAACACATTACTTAAAAATTGATATGTCACCAATCTTAAATATATAATTCAAATATTTGTTAATTAGGTTTTCAAATCAACCAATAACATTTGTTGCCATATCTATTTGTAAAATATTATGCTGTAAAATTTGTAGTAACTTTAACATTTTACATATATTAATATAAGGATAAAATTTAGCTAAAAAATTAGTTGTAGCTTAAGGCTATAAATTCACTCAATAAAATAAATATTACAATATGTTTTGAAAATCTAACCATTGAATTGCATATTCTTTATGCTCTTAGTACATATGTTAAATTTTGTGTCAATCGGATATTATTTACTATATGATCTATAAGCTTATATTTTGTGTATAATTTTAAATTACAAAAACTTATTGTGGGGGGAAAAGTCCAATCTAATGTAGGGCCTAGGGCCCTATTTGAGGATTACTGTGTGTCCGAAGAGAAGGAACAGGTTGAGATAAAGTCCATCTGGAAGAAGGATACCCGAAAACGAAGGAGGGTACAATCCGAAGAGGTCACCAGCGGTCCGAAGAGGTCCTACTCCTCGAATACAAATAGCATTGATTAATCGAACGTGTGGAAGGTCCGAATGGTCTTCCTAAACCCCAATGATCAAGATAAGCTCTGAGTATATCTGGAGACGATAAGAACGAAGAAATATCTAAAGGAAAAGCTGCTACCATCGTATTAAATGCACTGCAACAACTTTTCTGGCCACATTTATATGGAAAAGACCCCTGAACAGTGTAACCTCAGCTACCACCACTCACAAAAAGCTAAAGAAGATACATGACATGACATACACTCAAATAGTACCCAGATGAAGAACAAGTGGACGATGGGAAGAGGGGGAAGGATACTATATAAAGAAGAAGGGCTCCTGAGAAATGGCGGAAGAAAAAGAAAAAAGAAAGACTTTACTGTAGCACCAAGAATTGTAACTTGTATTTAATCTATCATAAGTCTTTTCGGACTTTAGCTTATTTGATCTTTACGTGTATTTTTATGCTGGTTCATACTTGGACGTTGTGATCAACCGTTGTGAGCTCCACAGTTAACCTACTCTATCGTCCACACTCTATAAATTTATTGTTTTGGGCTTGGGCTACAAATCCTAACCCTACACTTATAATTAAAAATTTATTGATGACATAATTATTGATCTTTTATTTTCTTGAAATTTTGCAAACATAGAAAGTATAAGAAGAAAATGTAATCCAATAGTGAATTTGTCAAAATTCATCTCCCATAAAAAGATATTAAGTAAGTTTATAGCCTAAGACTACAACTAATTTTGTAGTTAAACTTTGTCCTTAATATAATAGATACTTTGATGTCCATTTTTATTGGGTAAAAATTCGGTCCTATCAAATACTTAAAAAAGTGTTTTGGAGTAAAATAATATGACCTTCCTCAAAAAATAAATAAATAAATAAAATAATAAGGTCATATAAGTAAATTAGATAATAAATTTTTTTTTGTAAGCCAACTACCAAATACCTATTTCAAAATGGACTTTTAGAAGCCGGGGGCTTAGCAGTACCCAAAATCCCATTCTTTCTTCCAAAAAAAAAAAATTGGGTAAATTTTATTAACTTACCATGAGGTTTAAGTTAATGTCAACCAAGTTCAAGATATTTTAAAACTGACCAATTTGATCCTTAAATCCAATTTAGACCCTAAACATTGTTAGACTAGTTAGTCATTTTTCTTTTCTTTGTGTTAGAGACCAAGTTGGGTTTAGAGACCAAATTTGTTAATTTTGAAATGTCTTGGACCTGATTAATATTAGCCCCAAATCTCAGGATATGTTAGTAAAAATTTCCATTTTTTTTACAATTTTCTATATTTTTGTTGATATATCTGTATAGTCAAACTTAAACAAGAAGGCCCTCAAAAAAAAAAAAAAAAAAAAAAATTAAACAAGAAGGTATAGAAAGAAAATATCTCCTGCCTTATTAGTAATTTTAAAATTCAAAGTTATAAAAGAAAAAGACTTAATCGAAGAGAAAAAAAATTGTTTCATTTCAAAATTAATAAAGTTCAAATAATTTATGTAATAATTATTACATATAATACATTCCAATTATATATTTTCCAAGTTTTTTTTTTTTTCCAACTCTAAAAATTTAGTGCAGGAATAGTAATTATGTGGTTTTAAATTATTGTAATCTAAACATATATATTATGATTTGACAAAAGCTAACATGAACTGTTTTTAGGTTTACCTTTTTATTAAAAATCATTATTGTAGGGTTCAAATTCTTTACGTAAACCCAAAGACAATTAATTTGTAGAGTATGGTCGAAGAACTAGAGTTGGCAAGGGATTAACAACCAAGGATTATCACTCTTTTCACTATTTATTGATCAGTTTCCCTACATTCCATGTTTGTTTCAAACCCTCTCCCTCTATTATATAGCCACTCTCACCCTCATCTCTACCGTCCACGTGCTCCCCATCCATGGACTTGCTCAAGTACCTGTCACGTCAGGCAGCTTCTTTTCATCTCTGTGTGAGTGGCGGTAGGTTATGAAGCACTGTTCAGAGGTCTTCTCCACATAAATGCGGCCAGAAAAGCTGTTGCAATGCATTGAATACGGTGGCAGCAGCCTTTCCCTCAGATATTTCCTCATCCTTATCGTTCCTGAATACGTTTTGAGCTTATCTTGATCAGGTGGAGTCCTCGGACAATCAATCAGGCTTTTCCCCTACTCAGTTAGTCTCCGATATCATATCAAAGTAAAACATCTTCCTCGGACAGGTGATGTCCTCCTCGGACTGGAGATATCCTCTTCGAACAGCGATGATTCTCTACAGGAGAATTCTACTTCACTCTGGGCCCTGCATTCTCCGCATCTTTCTCTTCGGATGTGAAACAGTCCTCTCCTGGGTATTCGGCCCATTAACTTGGGCCTAACCCCCTTATCCCCCACAATTATGTAGGAATTGTAAATGAATTTTTGGCAATGAAAAAATTACACACATCTTAGGTTTTATATGTACACACACACACAATATAATGATATGCTACCATTTAAAAATGGGGATCTTTAATATTTAAATATTGCTTACTATTCCTATGAGTGACATTTAATTGTCAAGATTGGTTAAGGATTTTATTTTATTTTTTGGGTAAATTGTAAATTATACTCCTAAAATTTGTGGGTATTTGAACTTTATACCTTGAAATTTTAGAATTTGAATTTTACCCCTTTAAGTTTGATGGTATTTGGATTTTACACCCTGACATTTCAAAATTTGGATTTTATTCCCTAAATTTTAATGGTATTTAGATTTTACTTCCTAAAGTTTGAGGGTATTTGAATTTTACACCTCAGTTCCAAACTTTAGGAGGTAAAGTCCAAATTTTAAAATGTCAAGGTGTAAAATTCAAGCACCTTTAAACTTTGGAAGGTAAAATTCAAATTTTGAAATTTCAGGATGTAAAATCTAAACACCTTCAAACTTTAGAAGGTAAAATCCAAATCTTGTGTTGCATACACAATATGTGTATCTACGTATGTCTACGAGTGTATGAACATATATGTATATTAGTTATAATTTTGTGTCCGAATGTCAAATCATAACTCCACCATTGACTTAGAGGAATGAGTACCAAATGAAATGCAGATGTTGATCAATAAAAAATTTAAACGCATAATCAATATCAGAGAGTAATTTGTCGGTCAAAAATATCACAAAGTAATTTCTTTGTTATAGAGTTATAGTCAACGCTTATACTTGAATATAACTTCCAATGAATCTCTCTCCCTTTTCTCTGATGACATCTTTGGCCGCGTGTTCTTTGCTTCAGCCATAGATTCTCTATCAGAATAAGTTATTATATCAATCTGTTCCAGACAATCTAATTGTCCTTATAAATACAACTCCAAGCTTCATGATTTGCTCTACCTTCTCTTCTTACTCCCTATTAAGTATAACTCTATTTTTTGTGTACTAATTTTCCTGTCACCTAACATGTCTCCTTGAAATGTTCTATGCCACTTGTTGAAGGACCAGTGCCACGGGTAACTATTTTTATTTTTATTTTTATTTATTTATTTTTCTGTGGTGTTGAGGCAAAGATATATAATAAATTGCATTACATGGCCTTTTAATTTAGCAACCAAAAGAATGCGAGGATATATATAGTACCATTGTTTTCTTTTCTCTTCCCTATATACCCCTACTTTCCTATATTTACTTTTAAGCTTTTGGTCAAAAATGTCAGACACACATGTGGTATTTACTTTCTTCTACACGTGGGATTCACTTCTCCACATCTTTCTTTTTCCTATCTTTTATCTATTTTGTTTTTCATATTAATGAGTTGTGATAGTAATCAAAATGTATCTGGTGCAATATGTTATTAAGTTTGATGATTTGTTTGAGACGTTTATTTTGTTGAAATTTAAAATTTTTTTGTTAAAAGTACTGTAAATAAAAGTAAAAATTAGTTGAAATAGTACAGTAAAACTTATAAATAGTACCAAAAAGTACAGAAAGACCCATAAATAGTAGAAAAATAAGTTAAATAATAAAATAAGCTGGCAAAATTAAGTCATGCCAAACACACACTACATATATGAATTTATGACTTAAAAATAGATTATATGAATTTACATTTTTTAAAAGCTCTTAAAAAAAAGGTGGGGCTCTAATTTATAAACAAATTAAATATAATATATATATAAAGTGATAACTCTAAAAGGTACATTAGGATTGATTGGTACTCAAATATGTCAATTTTTTTCTTCTTAACTAAACTTAAATGATCTTAATATGAAATTGACCCTTTTGCTTCGAGCATTTTTTTTTATATTATATATTCCATGTTTCTTTGTTTAATCATATATGGCAAAAAGGATTTGTGCAAGAGGTAACATGCACAAGTCAAGAAACTTTTTGCTTTTGGTATTTTCAAATGTTATTAGCACATCATAAGGGCTCATTAGGTGAAATGAACGTAGAGTGCAAATGGAAAGAATTATCAGAGTAAACCAAACACTTTTCTGCATACTTAAGGTTGAGCAGTTAACTAGTTTTAAAGTAAGTGCAAATGATCATATACTTGATTAATATTAAAGAATTTAAAGCAAGTGTACTTGTTATAGCTATTGATGTAACGGGACAACTTGAATAAATAAGGCAGGCTCGCAGGCAGTTGTGTAAAATTCTGAAAGCACAACTAGCTAGTTAGAGCATTAGCATTCGGGATGCAAAAAAATACTTATTTTGCATCCTCAAATACTACTTTATTTATTTTACCAACTCATTTTACAAATCACCCTACACTTTAGTTTTTATTTTTACATACAACCTAATAAAATAATATAAACTATCAAATAAAATAATATAAAGTATTATTCTCTCTATTTTTCCTCTCACTCACTTTTTCTCTTCACACACAAGCACAAGATTAAACTAATATATATATATATATATATTTTTTTTTACAACCTATGAATAGTAAGTTTTCATATATGCAACCTTACTATTCATAGTTTGCAAATTTTTTTGAGTTTACAAACCCGGATGGAGTGGGTTTTGGTTGGCTTGGAGTTGTAAAATAGCAACTAAGGGTTGTTTACACCCTCCCAATGCTGGTGCTTTTAGGCACCTTGGCAAAGCAAGTGATTTTAATTTCATGCACATCCAACATTAATTTTAGATGAAAAAAAATATTTAGTATCAAATAATATCACGTTAGTTGTATCAAAATCTAATTATTGACAGGAATATGTGTAAAATAATGATCATATTATTATTTCCCTACTACTGACTAGGAGTGTTAGTGGGGTGGTTATTTTGAACACATCTCTCATATATTAGATTTTGATAAGGTTAATGTAGTATTATTTGATATCTAAATACCTTTCCGTCAATATGAAATGCTTGATATTCTAGGAAAATGATGATCTTGTTCCAACATGAAAAAGGATTATGTCTATCTGAAAAATATCAATTTCACAATTATTTTTCAAAGTATATGTGTGTCTATATAGGATTCAAACAATTACTTTATTTGTAATCCTATTTATTATCCATATCAGGTGTGAAAAGAATCCCAGGCATTCACAATTATCAACCCAACCCCCTTTTCTCTCCATGGATTATGAGCCTCCATTTCAAGAAACCTACAAGAACTTTCTACAGAACTCTTTTGATGAGTCAGAAGACAAAAATCTTTTCATGGTTGAGGAATGCGAGCTACCCTTGATTAATCTCAGTCAATTAAACTTAGAGCAATTGGTGAGAGAGAAGTGCATCAAAGAGATAGCTCAAGCCGCTAGACAATGGGGTTTCTTTCAAGTTGTGAATCATGGTATTCCTCAAGAGATTCTTAACAATTTGCAATACGAGCAGAAGATGGTGTTCCATTTGCCTTTTGAAAAGAAGGCTGAAGAGAAGTTTCTGAACTTATCAACTAATAACAAGATTAAACTAATATATATATATATATATATATATATATTTTTTTACAACCTATGAATAGTAAGTTTTCATATATGCAACCTTACTATTCATAGGTTGCAAATTTTTTTGAGTTTACAAACCCGGATGGAGTGGGTTTTGGTTGGCTTGGAGTTGTAAAATAGCAACTAAGGGGTGTTTACACCCTCCCAATGCTAGTGCTTTTAGGCACGGCAAAGCAAGTGATTTTAATTTCATGCACATCCAACATTAATTTTAGATGAAAAAAAAATTTAGTATCAAATAATATCACGTTAGTTGTATCAAAATCTAATTATTGACAGGCATATATGTAAAATAATGATCATATTATTATTTCCCTACTACTGACTAGGAGTGTTAGTGGGGTGGTTATTTTGAACACATTTCTCATATATTAGATTTTGATAAGGTTAATGTAATATTATTTGATATCTAAATACCTTTCCGTCAATATGAAATGCTTGATATTCTTTTCTCAAAAAAAAAAAAAAATGCTTGATATTCTAGGAAAATGATGATCTTGTTCCAACATGAAAAAGGATTATGTCTATCTGAAAAATATCAATTTCACAATTATTTTTCAAAGTATATGTGTGTCTATATAGGATTCAAACAATTACTTTATTTGTAATCCTATTTATTATCCATATCAGGTGTGAAAAGAATCCCAGGCATTCACAATTATCAACCCAACCCCCTTTTCTCTCCATGGATTATGAGCCTCCATTTCAAGAAACCTACAAGAACTTTCTACAGAACTCTTTTGATGAGTCAGAAGACAAAAATCTTTTCATGGTTGAGGAATGCGAGCTACCCTTGATTAATCTCAGTCAATTAAACTTAGAGCAATTGGTGAGAGAGAAGTGCATCAAAGAGATAGCTCAAGCCGCTAGACAATGGGGTTTCTTTCAAGTTGTGAATCATGGTATTCCTCAAGAGATTCTTAACAATTTGCAATACGAGCAGAAGATGGTGTTCCATTTGCCTTTTGAAAAGAAGGCTGAAGAGAAGTTTCTGAACTTATCAACTAATAGTTATCGTTGGGGGAATCCAGAGGCTACTTCTCTAAAGCAGGTCCCATGGTCGGAAACCCTTCATATATCTCTAGCTGATATTTCAAGAATGGATAAACGCAATAGTCTCAGGTACGAATTTTTTGTTTATTTATTTATTTTAAAATTTTTAGTTTATATCTATGGCAATGCGTAAAGATTTTAGGGTCATTTAGTAAAAATAACATAACTTATTGGTAATATATATGGAGTGAGGTTTTTATGTTCATTTCCAACAACATGAGTTTGGTATATATCAACCTCAGAACCTCTTAGTTTTACAAAATATACTCATATTTAAAATTTTAAAAAATAAAAACAAAAACATATACTGCAGTCCAACAATAAATTTGAAGGTGAACTAAGTGGGGGTGACTTACCAGAATCTGTACTGCAATCCTTTTATTAGATTTTTGAGTTTGTTCTGGGACTGGGAGCTCTTGTTTCTTAGTTTGTTTCTGTAACTTTTAATCAGATCTAAATTAGTAAGGAGCATAAAATACCAATCCTTGGAAACAAAGATTATAGATCGTTTAAAATAATATTCCCTTTGTAAGATTAGAGCCAAAAATACTTTTTCTTTAATAAAAGACACAACCTAAAATACTTAAAAGTTGCCTTACACTAATTCTTAGAGGTGATTCACCATTTTTATTGTTATTGTTATTATTATTATTATTATTAGGTGATTTCTTTGCAGTGAGGATCAAGTTAATTTCAACCAAATTTGTTAGATATATTATAGTTTAAGTGGCCCAAACCAATTGGAAGCTGATGCACATATAGGAAAAATAACTTAACATTGTGTTAATTTATAGTTAATATAGAGTTAGTCAAACATTCCCTAGCATATAAACTCTACATTGAATTTAATGTAACATAAGTGTTTAAAAGAATAAGTAGTCATTAAGGGCTTTAATACCACGAATGTACGCCATTAGGCAAAACATGTAAACCTTACGTATTCTCTCTCTTTCATGTTTTTACTCATCATTCGATCATCACATATAATCACATAACAACTTTAACAAAATCTATGAAATGTTACAGCATAAAGTACTTTTTTTTTTTTTTTTTTTTTAGCGTAAAATACATAGATGGCTCATACAAATTCTTATAGGTAATTCACGATATTCATTATTAGGTAATTACTTTTTACTCATCATTCAATTATCACAAACAATCACTCAACAATTTTAATAGAATCTATGAACTATTACAGCATAAAATACTTTTTATTTAAAAAAATTATAGCATAAAATACATAGGTGGCTCACACAAATTCTTTTAGGTAATTCAAGGTATTTATTATTAGGTAATTACTTTGTATGTATGGAACAAGTTTCAACCAAATTTATGAATTGTCACAACATAAAATACTTTTTTTTTAAAAAAAATCACCCCCTAAAATACATAGAAGTTAGCTCACACGAATTTTATTTTTTTGGTTTTGTTTTGTAATTCATGGCATGTAATATTAGCTCCAGTTAAAGAGTGCTTGAAAGTATTGATTAAGGTTGAATTTTTTTATTATAATCAATCAACTTCTTAGGTGTAGTCACATATCAGTAGATTAAATAAGTTTTTGTTTTTTTTTGTTTTTTTTGTTTTTACTTTCCAATGCAGTGCAATGGAGCCTATTAAATTCATCCTTAACCGATGAGCAAAGACGCCCATTAAAAAAAGCCATTATTATTAGTATTATTAGTATTATTAGTGTTAGTGTTACATGTAAATCACATTTAGCGTATATTAATACCCTTAATTGACTAAAATCAAGTAAGTCATATTTATTTCCTATATAAACTCAAATAAAGATTCTCTAGAGTTTTTAAGATTTTCCTAAAAAACGAAGAGGAGTTTTTAAGATAATCTATCTTATAGAGTTATTAAAATTTTCACAGTCCACTTAAAAAGAAAAGACTAAGATTATACCACATCATGAATCAATTTAAGAAAAAAAAAAAAAAAACAAGACATCTTCATGAACTTGTATTCCAAACTAAAGACATTATCAGACTTCTACTTTGAGTTTGAGGAGTTTGAGAGAGATGTTAATATATCACATATCACCTCTTGCACATTAAGGAACATTTATTGTCATTAATTTTTTCCAATCAAAGGATTCTTACTTTTTATATGTACCATACTTAGAGTTGTGTAAAAGTAACAATTATTAAAAAAAAAGAAAAAAGAAAAAAGAAGAAAGTAGTTGTTAAGGGCTTTTCATGTGGATGTAGGGCTATTAATAGGTTAAATTACATTATTCTTCTTGCTTCTTCTCTTTCCTCCTTTCTATCTCTTTTTTTTTTTTTTTTTATTTCCTTTCATTTTAAGAATATTATTATTATTGTTATTAGGTCAAACTATAGATTATCCAAGGTGGCCACTAATTATCCAACAGGTTTCATTTTTCCCATGCATTAATCTTATTTAAACATTTTACGATCTAAAATTTCAGTACTCCTCAAACATTAAAATTCTTATGATAGCTAACTACTGAATAGGGCTAAAGTGTAGATTTTTCTCACTATAGTTTTTTCTTAATTATCCGGCTGTAGTGAATATGTTTCTTTCTAACCAGCATGTTTATAATGCTTAATGCATACATTTTATCATCCTAAATCAATTATTATTTAGTAGAAATATAGATTATTCCTTTTAAAGCACGCTTGAAATTATGATTAATGAGCCTTATTCATTCTACTTATTTTTCAAATTACTTTACAAAAAAAAAAAAAAAAANTCAAGTAAGTCATATTTATTTCCTATATAAACTCAAATAAAGATTCTCTAGAGTTTTTAAGATTTTCCTAAAAAACGAAGATGAGTTTTTAAGATAATCTATCTTATAGAGTTATTAAAATTTTCACAGTCCACTTACAAAGAAAAGACTAAGATTATACCACATCATGAATCAATTTAAGAAAAAAAAAAAAAAAAACATAAAAGCACCTTTTTTTCTATAAAGAGTTCAAAAATCAATCAAGTAAAACCAAAAACTGCCCCTCTTCCCTCTCCCACTCTACCAATCTCTGGTGATATATTGTTATGATTCTAGTATTTTACATGAATTAAGTATAAGTTTAACCATGGTTTATAAACTTTTGGACACTCTTCTCTTATAAGCCGGTTTTTAAATTGAGTTCTAGCATAGGTTTGTAACATATAATGCATGAAAAACTCAGGCCACCAGAACATGTCCATCCCAAACAGCCAACTCTAAACACTGGTGATCAATTCAAATGTCTTCATCTTCGCCATTTTCTTTTGTTATAAAAATATAAAAAGAAAATCTACAGTGACGCTAATTTGTTTCTTTTTACATTTTTTTTCCTTTGTTACCAATAAGAAGTGAATTCCAAATACTTAACTCAAATTTCTACACACTGTTCTTCTCAATATAATATATATATATATATATATATATATATATTTCTAACACACTGTACCTTTGCCATTAATCTAGAATAGCACGTGGAGGACCATCCTATTAGTATTTGATTGAAATGCCAAATCAAACGAGTTTATTCAAATTTTTTTCTTAATTTCCAATTGTAAGTTGGATATTCATATATTGTGAATCGAAATTTTTTGGCTTTGATGATCAAGCTGTCCGTGTTCTTATGGTGAATTTAGAGTTAGCTTGGTTGGAGTTGATGCGTTTGGTGATGGTGTTTGATTGGAGTTTGGCCGCGAGCAATGGATTTGTTCCGGTGGCCTCAGTTTTCTATAGATTCTCTATCACCAGCAATTGGAAATGGGTGAGGGAAGAGAGGAGTTTATGGATTTTATCGAGGATTTGAACTTTTAATGGATTTAAAAAAAAAAATTTTTAAACATTTTACGATCTAAAATTTCAGTACTCCTCAAACATTAAAATTCTTATGATAGCTAACTACTGAATAGGGCTAAAGTGTAGATTTTTCTCACTATAGTTTTTTCTTAATTATCCGGCTGTAGTGAATATGTTTCTTTCTAACCAGCATGTTTATAATGCTTAATGCATACATTTTATCATCCTAAATCAATTATTATTTAGTAGAAATATAGATTATTCCTTTTAAAGCACGCTTGAAATTATGATTAATGAGCCTTATTCATTCTACTTATTTTTCAAATTACTTTACAAAAAAAAAAAAAAAAAATTGTTTATATTGAAATTTTACCTTTCACTAAAAAAGAAAGAAAATGTTACTACCTCTATTCCATTAGTTACTTCCAATGAATCATTAGAGCCAAGCTAACAATCTAAAGGCCAGGACCGGAGTTAGTATTTTTTGTTTAGGGGGCCAAATTTTGGTACTATAGTAGTCACGAGCCAAAATAAATCATCACATACATGCACATACACATATATAAACAATTATATTTTGATACTAGAGTTGGTCATAGTTTATAAAATATATTGTGTATATAAAATTAACAACTTTCACATATATATCTTCGCAAGATAATTTTTAAGGGAGCTTATCATCTTTTATGTTCCGATGAGAATACAAAAGTTGTATAGTTTAATATTAAAAATGTTAAAAAAGGAATTTGTGAAAACAAAAACTACTTTGTTTCTATAATTACTAGATTGATTGACAAATTCTACTGGTTTTATAAGCATCATTGGACTAACTCAAACATTTGGGGAGCTAAATTCTATTCTTATAGCTAAATATTTAAAATATTTAGTACATACACATAATATAAAAGTTTTTTTTTTTTTTGGGGGGGGGGCCATGGCCCCCTCCAAGCATTGCTATAGGTCGGCCCCTGCTAAAGGCATAAAAGAAACAACGTTTACTATTTTCATTTTCTTTGTAATCATAGTTGTACTGGTAATGGAATTATATGGAAATCCTTGTGAGGTCTAAGTTCAATGCACGAGAGGCTGAAAAGACTAATATCATTGCTAAAGAACAGAAAACAACAACATATATAACTCTCACATTAGGTTTGATTATGAATGTAATGATGAGACTCACTATTATGTGAAAGGAAAAAACACGCAATTATGACGCTCTTAAAATGCTAAATATTACTTATTATAGAAATATTAACATAAAGAGATTAAATTCTATAAGGATGTGGTGTAAAACCCATGTTTTACCCCTCCAATTCTAACATGCCACATCATCTTATCACATATTTAAGAATAAACACAATCACACTCAATCAATTCTAATACCCATATATAAATCCAATCAAATTGGGAATCTATTGAGATGTTATTAGGTATGATAGGATGTATTGAATTTTAATAAATTTTAAATAAAATGCTAATGTGGTAATCACTTATTGGATGGTGTAAAACATAGGTTTTACACCCTATCCTTATAGAATTTAATCTCTAACATAAAATAATAAGAATCCAAGATCAATTATTTGCGACTAACTTAAACACATGGTTCAACTATAGGATGGTGGGTTTTAATTCGTTTAATTAATAAAGTCTTTTCTCAAAAAAGACACATGGGATTCGAATTTTGTTTATACCAAAAATTAATTGTTGTTTTATTTAATAATAAAAAATAATCATAATAGAGCAAACATAATAAGTTGAAATTTTATTGTATTTATAAAAAATATAAAAATAAAAAACTATACGATGAACCTTACATCCATTCAAATACATTTCATTGCAAGAGGACTTTAAGATCTTTTGATTCTTGGATTTATAAGACTTGTAGACTTTGTCCCCTTCCCCTCTCCACACAAGGGGATATTTGTTAACGCATGGACCCCGATGAACATGGTTTCTGATAAAAGCTTATAAGCCGTAAAATAGACTAATAAAGACAAAACATTTCACATCCAAAACTCACATTCACATCATCATCAAAAAAAGAAAAAAGAAAAAAAAAAGTCACATTCACATCCAAATCAAATCACCTACTTTAGGTGTTTTCGCCCAAGGTTGACGTTACATTACCACTTAACTAACTGCCAAATAGGACTCCCAGTTATTTTTTTAGAAAAATAGGAAGATACAAACAACCACAGGTTATTACTTAGACCCTACATAATATATATTTATCAACTTTTAATAGGTTTTATTTTTGTTTTTTTCAAAATAGGAAGATGGTCGAAGAAGGAAATGTGAGATTCAAGCCTCATTCACTAGTTATTACTTGAACTCTTCTATATTTACAAATTAAAAAATATATAAATAAATTGATAAAAAATGAAAAATTAATTCAAAAAAATAAAAATTGATGTAGCATATTTCCTGATACCTATTGATCATATTTTTGTTTTTATACAACTGTATTTGATCATCAAATCATTAAACATACAAAGATCTTGACAATATTTGTTGTTTCTATACAAATGTATTTAATCATCAAATCATTAAATTATAATATAGAAACCATTTAAAACCAATATCCAAACAAATATATAAATTATGTAAATAAATATTAGACATATATCTAGAAATTCATTGTGAATGTAAATAGAGATGAATTATAAGAAAATTTTCAAATTTTTTTTAAATGAGATAGTTTAAACAATTTCAGTTTTTTTTTTTTTTAAATAATAAGTTTCTTTATAATATTTTTACATAAATCAAGACATACACGTATGTATTTGATAACTATAATAACCTTCTTCCATTAACAGTTTATAGAAATCTCAAAATACCAAACTTAATTTTTTAAAATGAGATAGTTTAAACAATTTCAGTTTTTTTTTTTTTTTTAATAATAAGTTTCTTTATAATATTTTTACATAAATCAAGACATACACGTATGTATTTGATAACTATAATAACCTTCTTCCATTAACAGTTTATAGAAATATCAAAATACCAAACTTATTATGGAATTTTTTTTTTAATTAAAATGATAGTTAGATTTAAAGATAAATGGAAAAAGCTTCTACAAATTCGTTGGGTTTTTTTTTTTCGAGAGAATCCATTGGCGTTTAATGGGTCATAAGCTGAATTTCACACGCTAAAGCAATCTAAATATTGGGCTTTACTAATCTCACCAACCGAGTCAATGTATACCCATATTGAGCTATTGAATTGATTTTGTCTGTTGTATTTAGTTTCTTGGCATCTTTGAATTACTGTAATGTTAATTTGTTTCAAATCCTATCTTCTATCCTATATATAAATGTAATACATAATACACTTAACAAATTGTGTGACAATTCATCTAGACTCTAGAGCACCCTGTGTTTCAATTTGGTATCAAAGCCACTTAACCCTAATGTCTTCTTCTTTTTTCATTTTCCAACCTTCCCTAGTTGTTGCCTCTCCTCCTTTTATTTTATTTTTCCAATGCTCATAACTTTTTATTCAATAAACTTATCAACAAAAATTAGCACTATGGAAAACCCAAGTCATTCCAAACCTTAGAGATCAAGATCTTCACGGATTTGTTGATGGCTCCAACCCATGTTCCCCTTCTTTAATTTGTATTTACAACACCATGACTCCAAATCTTCCCTTCCTCTCTTGGAGTAATTAAGATGAACTCCCACGCGAGTCCTCTAGTATATTCTCTCTTTGATTCCTCATGAGTCCTCTAGTATATGCTCTCTTTGATGAGATCCCACTCCTTGTCGCTACTCTCCCATTTACTTCTACAACTAGTAGGCCTTTTTTCACTCAAGATTTTAACATTTGTGTTTTCAATAGTTTTTAATCTAACCTTCGCGATTTGTTCACATTCTAGCCCTATTTCTTTCCCATAGCTATAAAGCCTTTTTCTCAAACACAAGTTCCTTCCCTCACTACTCCTGATAAGTTCTTGTCACAATGAACACCAAGATCACACCTCATGCAAATATTGCCCAACATGGTCATCCTATTTTTCACTAGGGGTAAGGATTACCACTTTTGCAGTTGTGGCCATGGTTGCAACGAAGTGGTGGCTAATTTTATCATGGGTATACTTGTACCCCAAATCATGAATCTCGCTGTCACTGTTAAATTTGCAATGGAATTAATCATACAATAGCCTCCGATAGTGCTTATATATTCTATTCAAGATTGGTTGCCAACTTCAAATCGCCTTCCACCTCTTCCATTTGGTCCTATCCCAGGTATCAATCGAGTTGTTGATCTCAACAACAACCTTCTCCCTACTTCCTTGCCAAACCCACAGCCTGCTTGTACCTACGCGCAATGGTCCTTCGCTCCATGAAGTCTCCTACCCGTCAAGCCCACTTTGCCTCCCTTAACTCCATACCTCCTGTGTAAGCCCACATCATACAGTGATGTTGTCAAATAGAAGCTCTTCTCTCCAATGAGACATGGGCAATATTGGTCAAGAGAATCACCCACTACCTTTAATGTTATTGGATGCAAATGGATGTTTCACATCAAGCACAAGCCTGATGGCAATATTAATAGGTACAAAGCAAGGCTAGTTGCCAAGAGCTTTCATTAGCTACCGTGCATTTACTCTCTATTTTCTCCTCATTTCCTCCCAATTTGAGTGGATGAGAAATGTGGGCCTGAATGAAAGCTTACTCTCTATTTTCTCTTCTTTTCCTTCCTCTAGCACCAACCAAACAACGAAAAATGTAATGTCACTAACATTTTCTATTTCTTCTCCTCTTCTTCCTTTTCCTAACAAAGCCTTAGAGTATTCACATTGCTGGTGCTAAAATAACTAAACTGCTATTTTAGCACCTAAAACACTAAAAAGCATGCTACATTGGTGGTGGTGGTAAATTTAAAAATTTATACAAACTAACTACAGTTTACTGTAGCAAAAAGTGATAAGAAACGAAGTTTATTCCTTGAGGGTTACATGTTCACAGTCCGCAAAGTTATAAAAAAAAAAAAATTAAAGCAAAAATTTGCATAAATGAAGTGATATAAAAGTAAAATCTTGATGTTAAGTGTATTGTAAAGTGAGGACTAAGGTGTTTATTTGTGTCTACTATGTGAAGTGAGTAGGTGTGTGTCTTATAAAAACTCTATTGTTGGAAAAGTGCAAAAGGCAAACATTGCCTGTGTGTGTTTGTGGGTTATGTGCGTTTAGGAAAATTGTTAGTTTACATGAATAGTATCGTTTACAGTATATATTGTAGGCAAAAATATGTCTAACGTTTGCCACATTGGAAGAAAGTAGATAAAATTTGTCACACTTTTTTACTTACAGCTTACACTTTATATATATATATATATATATGGCAGGTACTATATATATACATACATACATACATACATATATATATATATATATATAAAGCCAAAGTGGAGAAAAAATACAATTAGACTTTAAAGTAGATTCTAATTGTTGGCTAATTTTGCATCGTGTGTCCCATTTAAGTTTTAGTTTTTTTTATTTATTTATTTTTTTTAAAATTTTTTGTTTTAAGTGAGTTAATAATGTTCTGCAAAAGACAATGTGATGAGAATCAACAAGCATTCAAGGATCCATTGCATGTTCCAGTTGGGCCTATTACTAAAGCAAGATCCAAGAAGATCAAAGAAGCACTTAATGGGCTGATTCAAGAGATTTGGGCTGATTCTAACGCAAGACATTCTAAGCTTGGCCCAAAGGAAGATGAAGGAGTAATAAATTTAATTCAAGCTATTGAGGGCTGATTTGGCTTAATTGGGCTTGATTTATGACGTGGATTAATGGCTGATTGATTTTCCAGCTCCATATCAGTTAATAGATATTTTTCCTAGTCTGGAGCATCTATTTTTGGACTAGATCTACCTTAATTTTAGGCTTTTATTATTTAGAACGTCTTTAGCTATTTTTCTATTTTCAGTCATGCCTTATAAATAGCATGCACTCATTGTAATAAGGGATGATTGAATAAAAAATCAGAAAATGTGAGGTTTTGCTCTTCTTTTGGTTCTTCAAGAACTGTGAACTTATCAGGGATTCTTCCTTGTGGCGTTCAAACTTTATACCTTTGGTTCATGATTCCATTATAATCATTGGGTCAAGGTCTGTTACTTATACCTTTGGTTCGCGTTTCACTTATAAACGTTGGGTCAGGGTTCTATCAAAATCTGAATTTTAGCTTTCTTGGGCAATTTTTCCAATACTGTTTGTTGGGTCTCAAAGCGTGTCGTTTGAGGTTCGCATCACAATGAGTCTAATATAAATAAACTATCAAAAACCCCAACAAAAAGTGAACCTGTGTATATTAAAAAAAAAAAAAAAAAAGGCAAATTAAAACTCATCTATATATCCATGGCTTAAAAAAGTGTAACTCCTACAGAAGATGTAATTTGAATCCATATATACGTGCAAGTATAATTGTTTTATTTTTACCACATAAAAAGTAAATGAAATGAAAAGATTTTGAAGACCAAAAGCCGTACGTGTGTTGATCTTGGTGAACCTGCCAAACCTTTCATTCATATATAGGACCAGGTAGTAGACATTGTTCAATACATTACTAGCATAAAGTAAAAACTGTCTTTGTATCATCATCATCTTCTTCTTCTTCACATTGTTATTCTCTTTTACTCTTTTTCCTGGACAAAGGTTCAGTAATTGGAAATGTATATATCAAACAAGTATTAAACATATTGCAATGCATGCATATAGTCGAATGAATAGAATAAAAAATGCCATTATTCAAGGAAGGTAGCTAGGCAGGAAACTGGAGGTAGGTAACTACTTTCATTTGACTTCAAGTAAAGGTAGCTGTGTAGATATTTGCATATAGTCTAAGGATTATATAACTTGCAGCTAACTTAACTGTCTAGTCACTTTTCAAGTACCCGTAACTGTCTAGCCTTGGATAATATTTAAACGTCCACAGACAAAGGACAAGATTGTCTAATCAATAATTGATACTGCTTTAATTTTCCTTTATTTATGGTAATTTTAAGTCTTGCTTGTCTTGCATGGATCACTGGTGATTGGACGTCTCCCTATGAAGTATACATTAGGTTGTGTTTGGTTATAGTTGGAGGGAGTGGGGAAACAGCAAAAGAAAAGAAAAGAAGAATAAGCAAAATGTAAGAATAAGGAAAGAGAGAAGAAAATGTTTTCTTGACGTGTTTGGAAATAGAGCAAAAAAAGAAAATAAAAAAGATAAACTCTGATTTTTCCTGTTTAGTATATAAAGACAAGAGAAACATAAAGAAATTTTATATATGTATATATATATATATATGTAAACTATGAGAGAGTTCGAGAGAGGTTAATTTTTTTTTTTCAAAATAAGTATGTAAAAGTTGAATTTGTTCAAGACAATAACTGCATTTCTTCATTTCTTCCTATAAGAATAGTAGGCCTAGTAGGCAAAAGAATAGAAAGAATCACAAGTAAGAAACTTCTATTAATAATAACTTAAAGGTTCCGGTAATAAATGTTTTAATGAAAGTTTTTATGGAAAAGTCAAAAAGTTGTTGAACTTTTTTGATAGCTTTTTAATTCCTCATAAAACCTTTGGTAAAATAGTTTACTAACATATGTCGTAAGGGAATTAAAAAAGTTGTTAAAATTTTTTAATAGCTTTTTCAAATCCTCATAACACTTTTACTAAAATGGTTTACTAACGTATGCCCTTATATGCTCTAAGGGCATACGTTAGTAAAATTCATAACTTACTAATCATCCCCCTTCTTATAAATGGTATTTATATGAAGAAACTCTCTCTTACTCTTCTAGAAAAAGAAATTATAAAGGCCTACGACTGGTACTAGAGAAATTTTTTGACTTTTAAAAAGTAATTAAAGGAAAAAAATTTAACTACAAAACAGGGAAACAAATAAAGGCCTAATGGCTAATTCAACTAGGAAAAAGAAAACAAAAAAAAAAAAAAACATAAAATAAAATCCTAGTTCAACTATAAAAAAATAAAAAGAAAAGAATTTTTTCTAGAAAAAAGAAAAAGAAAAGGAAAATAACAAAAATTAGATTCATATAAATGATCTACATCATTTTTAAGCTATAGAAAGTCATATATGATGGTTGCCTTTTTAATTCCTCTGTTGTCTCCATTTCTACCGAATTGCCCATATTATAGCCAATGGATGTAGATAGAAATGGTTTCGTTCATTTTTTTGTGCTTTTCGTTTCTCTCATATCAACTAAACAGAAAAACCCTTCTCCTTTCATTCATTTCTCTCCTCTTCCACTCATTCCAAACAATTAATATTATATTTTATACATTTGCATTGTTGTTTTAATCAAAATGAAGTCATGAAAGATACGTTAAAAAAAAACTATTACTAACAATTACTAAAACTATTTTTATTATACTATAGTCAGAACATGTCATCTTAAAAATCTTAACAGTTTGTAACAAAATTTTATGCCACTAGACTTATTATGTTAAGATATAGCATAAAGTAATTCTAAAGAGAAAAACAAAAAAAAAAAATTCAGCATACAAAATTTGCAAGTTATGATCAATAAAACATAACTTCAACATTAGCCCACTAGTAATACTTGTTTATTTTATTCCAATCGCAATAGTGACCTCAATAATTGTGAAAAAATGAGAAGTTTTTGTGTTATTAGAGAACTCATATTAGTGCTTGTATGCTAGAGAAATTATCACAATTTACCTAACCAAACCCTAAATTCACTCATATCTTAGTAAATAGAACAAAAAAATGATTTGTTTCGATCAATATAAATTGGGATCCACATTTCCCAATGGCAACATATGTCTTAATAGGGCCTTTCAAATTTGTACTATTTTTCTAGGGGGTGTAGGTAGCAAATGATGTACCCCATTTTGTTTACTAAGTCATGCATGCATGCATACTTAAAATCATATTTATGCATGTCATCGAATCATGCATGGATTTGTAAGCACTTAATGCATGTTGGACATGGCTAGCAAACAATAGAAGTGTGTTAAGTATTATTTTTTTAAAATTAGATGAAGTTCGCTTTTATGTTTGGCTCAAGTTGTACAGACACACACACACATATATATATACCTTGGCTTCTTGGATATGCTGGCCTTATTTTAACGTTTATTCTTCCTGATCGAGCTATTCTATCTTTGTCCAGGTTTATTAAAGTAGAAACGTTGACTCAAGAAATTGTTTAGAAACAACAACGAGACTTATTGGGTTCCTGATTTTGTGAAGGTATAGTCTCCTTGCAACAATGACAACAGATTGTCAAAGGAAGCTGGCACCCTTTTTAAGTCTACAAATGCATTGTTGAGTTTTAGATAGACTATTGTTGAGTTTTAGATAGACTTTATGACGGCACAAGTTTTCCCATCAAATTTCTATATGCTAGCTATCATACAAATGTGGAGAAACTGAACCTGGCCCAATCTGTTTGGCTTCTAAGAGTGTAATACTTTGGCTTGGTTGCAATTTCTATACAACCTGACTAGTTGGATTTGTGTATAGGTTCATATCTATGTATTTAACTACTAACCAACCTGCAGACAAACTTGCACCACACCTAGTTTGCTCACATGATAGTTTCTTAATTGACTAATTACTGACTGTTTTAAATATATTTTTTCATGTAACAAATATAATGCGCATTGTTATACAATGAAACTGCATATACTTTGTAGTTTGAGTTCTTATATCAAACAATTCATCATGGTGCAAAAACTTATACATACCCCAATGACTTGAAAAAAGCATTGGTTGAAAAGACTATGCAGCTTAGGTTGACGTATGTAATATTTAACTTGGAATACTAAAACACAGTTAAGGGGTAGTTTGGTACACCTATTGTGTATTGAAGGTGCTATTTGTATTATTATTTATTTATTTTGAAAATAGTTTTTTTACTTAAAAAAAAGATCGGTGATGATTAATTCTTTCTATGAAGTAAAAGAATTTTGTATCCATTAATTAACATGTTCTTACATATCTTTCACAGGTGATGTTGTTCTGAAAGATTTGAAATTGCTGGCAGAGGCACGAAGTTCACTAACACTTCCAGTCACTGTGCAAGAAAATCCTTCCACGCCTCTCAAAAGCTATTCACCTTCATTTTCTATCATTTTGTCTTGGTACCCGCCCAATTCCCACGCCTCTTCTTAGTTGTGTTTACTATCTTTCTTAATTTGATGCATATTTGCATCTTTGTAATTTTTTATTTATTTATTGTTTTTTTCCTTTTAATTATATACTTTCAGATTTGTATCATACAACTGTATCTGAAAAATATGTAGCCATATCATACAAATTTTTAAAAGAGATTTGTAAAACAACAAAGTTGGGACATACCCAACGTGCAGTACTATTGGAATTGGTACTATATTTGAATGGGTGAATATCTTGCTCTTGAAATTGCATGAAGAGATGCTTGAGTGTGTGTGTGTGTATATACATATATGCAACCTAAACTTCCTCTGAACTAAAGTAGTTGGGAAGTACCTAAATATAGATATTATCACTTCATACATCTTGTCTTTTGACTAACTTATTTCATAAATGAAATAAAATTTCATAAATTAAATTAATTGGAACCCTTCATACAACTTCTTTCTTGACTAACATTTTTCATAAATTAAATCAAGTTTAAAGTTCATAAGAAAATGTGACAATCAACTCTGAACAAGTAACACCTAAAACTTACACGGATGCATTAGGTTCTTTCCTGCTGATAGAATCAACAAATCATATCGATTTTTCGAGGCAACTTAGACCAACTCTTGGAACCTTGATGAAGGGGTCAAAGCCCTAAATATATTCCTTTAACTAACTAATTTGTTATTTTTCTTGTAAATAGAATTTAAAAGGCAACGCAGAGGCTTTCATTCCAGTTGGTGCGGGCAGTAGAGTTTGTCCTGCAAGTGATCTAGCCCTCTGTGCAATAACCATTTTCCAACATCATTTTCTCCTTAACTACAAGTGAGCTCCCTCAAACCTTTGACTATGTGGGCAACAGTTTTACTTATTTTGAAAATTAAATATCACCATACATAGTATTTACTATATGTGCTCTATTACAAAACTTGTATAGAAAATCAATTGAGTAAGCAAGATAACCCTTTCTATTCTATTTTGTCACATACCAAAAATGAGTTCCCTAAAAAGGAGTTCCAATGACTTTATTAATTAATCTTTCTTGTTGATGTTAGCGGTGACATAAGTATGTAGTTGTAGATTTTTATTACAAACTAAAATAAAAATACTCATACTTGGTGTGTGTAATATAATATTCAGCTTTCTTATACATCTTATATGTGTACATGGTTGTACTATATTGTGTACATCTGGTCCAATCTTCTACAATTTTAAGCACTTCTTGTGTAGTTTTGCTTTGTAATGGGGGTTTCAAGTAGGAAGACACTGAGCCACCTGTGATTCTTCATCTTCTACTGCTTGTTGACGATAAGGTAGCTTTATTTTTATTACTCGCCTTGTGGGAAATGCACATTGGTGTAATATATGATTACAAAAAATGTATTCCCTAATCTAGCTATAGTTGCCCTATAGCCGCGTTTGTTATAAATGCAACTACAACCCACCACATATACCAGTGTTTTTAAAAACGTAGCTATAGGTCCCCTTTGTAATAAGTAATAAGTTTCACGTGATCATAGCCGCATTTATTTTGACTGTCTTATTTGTTTATAAATACGACTACAGTTACAATAAGTGAGGTTTTACAAAACTTTACATATTATTTGTCGGTGAAACTCATTTTACATTATAATCTTAAACAAAATTGTTTAAATAACTACCTTAGCATATAAGGTTCATCGTTAGGCATCTACTATTTTCTAGCTAGAAAATTAACTCACAAACGAATCATCCTCAATCTTTCTCAATCACGTGAAAATCATCTTTATAATACTATGTTTATTGCAAACCCATAATCGAAAATCACATTCTATATTTCTATATAACAATTTGACAATTAACTAAATGCAAAGGCAGATGTTTTTGCTGAAAGATATAGGCTTCTCTCACAAAAATTTGATAACACTTCATAGCTAAGTGCTAATATAATGATATTTCTTGTTTAAATCACCCTACACAGTCAACCATTCTATTTAATTTATTAATTTTGGAAGATTCAAAATACATCTTAATTTTGTTGTATAATTTAATAGGCATAACAAAAAAAATTATGATACATTACTCTTAATGAATATAGTTATTACATTTGCTTTATTGCTACATGTATGCTTTGACTTGTGAGGAATGCACAACCTTCTTAACAACCTGCTTGTAATTAATGAAAATGAAAACACTTCATATTTCTTATATATGTCACTAAGTGTTTTTTTCCTCTTTCCATAATAACAGTAATTAATATATAGCTAATCTATCAAACTATGACGCCAAGTGAAAGTAGTATTATAATAGTTCGTATATCTGTCTAAATGTCATATTTACATATGCAAGTGAAAGTAGTATTATAGTAATTAACAATTTTAGGTTGAATCACCACTATTGAAGCCATAGGGGTTATTCGGCACATATTGAGGAACATACAAATAGGTTA
This sequence comes from Quercus suber, assembly GCF_002906115.3. NCBI lineage: Eukaryota > Viridiplantae > Streptophyta > Magnoliopsida > Fagales > Fagaceae > Quercus > Quercus suber. Next base: position 564,626 of record NW_027069863.1, on the reverse strand, counting down.
TATATGATTTAGCTTATATTATCACATGTAGGAGACAACTTCTTTTTTGGAAGTACTTATTTTGGTATTTTGGAGGTTGTAACTATTACAATTACATTCATATGTGATTTGTTCATATCTTATTCCAACAATTATGCTTAAAATATTCCAAAACATATCACATTAAGTTATGCTTTATTGATGATGATTATTTAGAAAATTGAAAGCATAGGTTACTCTAGAGGTAGTGTTATATATATGTTCTATGAAAATGTAAGCATAGTTGGGTATGTTTGTTCGTTACAAATCATCTATAGGTCTCAAATCACCTATGAATCTAATTTAAAGGTTTACTGCCTATGCATTACCAAATGTTGTTGTAGGTAAAATATTGTTTATCTTGTATAACAATGGATAAAAGTTGGATGAAGAAGCGGAAGGGTTCAGTGGAATATATTGAAGGTGTACTTCAATTTGTGGAATTTGCATCAAAACATGCAAGCGATGGGAAAATATTGTGTCCTTGTACCAAATGGGTTAATTTGAGTTTGGCACCGCCAGGGGTGGCACGTGAACATTTGTTTCGTAAGGGGATGCTTCAAAGTTACACACATTGGAAATGGCATGGGGAATCGGCGGCTGTGCCAACAGCCACCGAATGTGGTAGTAGTCATGTGCATGACTCCCTAGAACAATACGGTGACTTTCGTGGGATGTTACATAATTTGTGCCCCACGCATGAAATGCCACCCGAACCAATGGACAAAGGTGAAACTGTGCAACAACCGACTCAAGGTTCGAATGATGGTGCAGAAAAGTTTTACAAAATGATAGATGATGTGGACAAACCATTATATGCTGGGTGTACAAAATTTAACATATTCTCAACCATCGTTGTGTTGTTCCAATTGAAGACTCTTTGTGGTTAGACAAACAAGTCATTTACTATGTTGCTTCCAGTCTTGATTGATATGCTCCCTTCAGACGCTAAGTTGCCAAAGGACCATTATAAGGCTAAGAAGATAGTTCGAGATTTGGGTTTGGGTTATGAGAAGATCCATGCTTGTCCGAATGATTGTATGCTATTTTGGAAGGAGAATGTTAGCCTTGATGCGTGTCCTTGTTGCAAAGAAAGTAGGTGGAAAACGAATGAGGCATCCGTTATAGGTAATAATGCCTCATCCAGTAAGGGAAAGAAGAAAGCTGCAAAGATCCTACGATGGTTCCCCTTAAAGCCAAGATTGCAGCGATTGTTTTTGTCACCTGACCTGGCTAGTTCTATGAAATGGCATGTTAATGGTCGTACAGATGACGGGGGTAATGCAGCATCCTGCTGATTCGGATGCATGGAAAATGTTTGACACTACGCATTTACAGTTCTCGTCTGAGCCTCGTAATGTCAGACTTGGATTAGCTGCAGATGGGTTCAACCCCTTCGGAATGCTAAGTACTACTAACAGCACTTGGCCTGTCATGCTAGTCCCTTACAATCTCCTACCTTGGCTGTGCATGAAACGATCATCTTTGATTCTATCACTAGTTATTCCTGGTCCTAAATCACCAGGAATTGCGATAGATGTGTACTTGCAACCCTTAGTAGAAGAACTGAGGGAATTATGGGATGTTGGAGTAGAAGCGTATGATGCATCTTCAAAAAATGTATTCCAATTGCGTGCAGCATTGATGTGGACCATACATGATTTTCCTACATACGCAGATATGTCAAGTTGGAGTACAAAGGGCAAGTTTGCATGTCCTTGTTGTGCCTCGGAAACTGACTCTCGATATTTAAAAAATGGCCACAAATTTTGTTACATGGGACATTGGCGATGGTTGGCTAGTGACCACGAATTTCAGGAAGAAGATACATTATTTGATGGAACTACTAATATGCGAGTGGCTCCTGTGTCACCAGTTGCGTCAGGCATAATTGTGGACACTGAAAGTTTAGTTGGACGTTGTCTAGGAAAGAAATGTCAAGAAAAATACAACAAAAGAAAGAGAGGCGAGGCAAACCAGTGTGTTTGGAAGAAGAGAAGTATTTTTTTCACATTGCCTTATTGGAAGGATCATAAGTTGCGACACAATCTTGATGTGATGCATATAGAGAAGAATGTGATGGACAATATACTTGGCACGATGCTGAACTTGAAGGACTAGACAAAGGACAATTATAAGGCACGCCTTGACTTGGTGGACGTGAGAATAAAGAGTGAACTCCACCTACACCGAAAAGGTGATGATAAGTATATGATACCGCCCGCATGTTTTCACATGACTGCATTGGAGAAAGATGGGTTCTTGCAAGTTTTGCGGGACGTAAGAGTGCCTGATGGATATGCTTCCAACATCTCACACCGTGTTAATCTAAAAGAACGCAAGATTTCTGGTTTAAAGAGTCATGATAATCACATACTGATGCAACAACTCCTTCCAATTGCTTTACGAGGATCTTTGCCATCGCAGGTTACTAGGCCTTTGATAAAGTTAGCTTGTTTCTTTAGGAAAATTTGTTCAAAAACCCTTACAGTATCAGATATTGAGAGTGCTGAGGCAGACATTGCAGTCACGTTGTGTGAATTAGAAAAGATATTTATACCATCTTTCTTCATTGTGATGGTACATTTGGTCGTGCACTTGGCTACTGAAGCCAAGATTGGTGGTCCAGTTCAGTACCGTTGGATGTACCCCATTGAGAGGTAAGTCGTACGTAATACATGCTTGTCTGAGGCTTCATGTGTGCTTTGTAATAGCTAGTCTCAATTACTAACCTTCACATGCGCATGATAGGTACCTCTCACGCCTTAAGTCCTACGTAAGGAATAGGGCTGCTCCAGAAAGGTGTATTGCCGAAGGATACATAGTGGACGAATGTTTAACGTTTTGTTCACGGTATATGGAAGGAGTTGAAACTATATTCTTACGACCCACGAGGGCGATAGAGGAGTCGACAGGGGCGGTTTCTAGTGTGGTACTAGACAATAGAGAGTTGACCCAAGCTCATCGCTATGTGCTATTCAATTCTGAGAACATTCACCAATTTCGTGAGTATGTACAAAAGACATTAATATAATTGCACGACAATCCAATGTTCGCTACGTGTATTAACACTAACACAATTGCCATCTCATGCAGGATGCACAAAAGTTTGATGGAGGACGAATTGAGAAGTGGCCGTTGTCGTATCTCCAATGATACTATTCATAAGCACCACATGGAGAAGTTTTGTGGCTGGTTTAGATGTCACGTACGTGTCACATCCTCAACTGCTTAACCTTGCAACTTTCCCATAAGTAGAATGACTGTACTAATTAGAATTAGTTTGTTTGGTTATATTAGGTGATGTCAATGACTGATGTTGATAGGGAAAGTACTAGACTTACTGATACACTAATCACACTTTCCAAAGGGTCATATACTTCAATAAATCGGCTGAAACGTTATGTCATAAATGGGTTAAAATTTAGGAGTGCAAATGTTGAGGGAAATAGAAAAACACTGAATAGTGGAGTTAGTGTCGCCACTGAAGGTGGCAATACATACTATGGTGTGTTGACAGATATTATTGAGTTGAATTATTTTGGCAATATCAGACATGTGTTATTCAAGTGTAAATGGGTTGATGATCAAAATAGGAGGGGATATAAGACTGATGAGTTTGGGTTTTCCATGGTGAATTTTACTCACTCCGTTCATGGTGGGGAGGAAATGGTGCATGAACCATATGTCTTGGCATCTCAAGCTACACAAGTTTTTTATGTTGAAGATAAAAGGCAAAAATATTGGTATGTCGTTGTTAAAACGAAAGCTAGAGATGTGTTTGATGCGGGTATTGGGCCCCATTGTGATGAGGATGACACGGATGAGTTTCTTGAGAACATTTCGTACACTCTCACTAGTACTGATGTTGGTACGGATGACCTTCGTTGGGGTCGAGATGATGTGGAGGGAATGACAATTAATGCCTCTATCATTGGCCCAAGAGATCTTCATGAAATGGACAACTTGGATGAGTGCGAGTTCATTGAAGATGAGTCCAACGATGAAGACGACAATGACGTCGAGTACAATGATGATTAGTAGTGTAATAGGATACTGCTATTGTATGTGTAATTATGTTATACTTACTATTGAACTTATAAGTTCTCATTTGTAAAGGCATATTGTGTGCAAAGCTTGACAATGTTACATATATATGTACAAATTGTTATTTTGACAAAATTGTTAAGAAATAAAAGTTTGCACGTATATAATTATCAGGTGAAACTATTACTTCTTCATGTTGTTGCATATATATGTTACAACTGTTATTTATTCGTGTTGTTAAGAAATAATAGTTTTAACATACATAATTATCTTTAAAATTGTTACTCTATCATGTCATTACTTGTTGACTATTTTTACTCTTTGTATTGTAAAAGGTGTTGGACGCAAGAATGGGGAGGAAACGTCAGTTGCGCCTTGTTTACGTTGGGGAAGGATCATCGCATACATGACAACGGGTGGAGGCAGCTGATGATCAGGAAGCCCACATTTCTGAGGAGGCAAGACCGGTGGCCAGTGACGATGAGACACAGGCTCCAGGTATAGGTCATGTCTTCGAATGTAAGGTTTAATGTTTATTATTAGATGGTTGGATCAGTTCTAAAAGATATTGGAATTAATTGGGTTCACATCTTTTTAATATTTTACTATTTATGTTTTGCAATTTCAATTATGAGTTGCTGGTTTACAAAAACAAATAATATAATTAAAATATGGAAATATATGAAGTATATTATGTTGACTTCGGTCCGTTTGGTCTATTAATTTCCCTTGGATCCAATTTGGTCGATTTTGGTCTATTCGGTCCAATTTGGTCTGCTCAGTCCATTCATTTTTGCGCAGTCCATTTCGGTCCAACATTGTCTACTTTGGTCCTTTAGGTCCACTATGGTCCATTCCATCACTTCGGACCAATTTCATCCTCTTTGGTCCACTCCGTCCACTTTGGTCCATGTCAGTGCACTTAAGATTGATCAATGATAAGTTTGGGTGGAAATTATATATTCTAAATCCAAATTTATTAAGGAAAAATGAAGGCAACCCAAACGAAGCATGGTTGCTGATCTTTTCAAAACCTAGGTAAGTGCATGCTTCTTTAAAGATGCAAAATTAACGTAAATCAAAATAAACTCACAAAATTGCATGATAGAAGAGTTATCATAATTTCATTTTCCTTTTAAACAAAAAAAGTGCGAAGACATAGTTTTCGTTAAGTGGTCTTCCAAATTTGTAGGCTAAGTTACAACCTTTGTATGTGTAACGAAATGTGTGGATTGCCAATATAATGGGTGAACAAGTTGACTGGTCGATTACTCATAGTGCCAATAGGCATGTAGGTTCATTAGTCATACATTTATGAAGTCACGGAATTACAAATTAACAGTCATTCTAATTATACTGCAAGTCAGAAAATGTTCTCAACAATTAACTTGGTCGAGTAGGGGAGGTATTAGTCGTTTGCAACCTCATTAAATCGAAAGTCATTAGAATATGTTGCTGTTCCTAAATGATTGAAAGTTATACTTGCAAAACTTGTGGGTTACATGAATGCGTGGGAGAAAGGCCTAAATTTACTCATGTTTTGTTTAAATGAAATCATCAACTTTTTATTATTTAAGTTGTTGGTGGCAAATTTTTGCGTGGTGTGATACTTTTCACTAGTTGTGAGATTTGTTAAATCAGTCCTAATATTGGTGGTTTTGTAGATACAGATGATATTGTACAAACCTCAGCACCAGTACAAAATCCAGAACCGGTACAAAATCCAGCATCGGGAAATAGGCCTGGAAGACGTGGGAAAACACGATTGGCTGACATATGGGCAATGATTGGTGAGTACAAAATTGAGTTGCCGTTAAATGCTGGAGGCCAACCGATTGGGGAAGATGGGTCTTTGTTCGTTTGGTGGTTGGGCTCATTTTGCGAGAATGGCTTGTTATGCCCGCTTACGCCTGCTCATTGGCCAAGCGTCCCAAAAAAAGTCAAAGAGGAATATTGGGTGGAGATTAAGGTAATATGAAAATAAAATAGTAGTTATTTTTCTTTATAGCTATTGTCCTAATAACTTGTGTATATTCAGCCATCGTTCTAATTATAATAGTATATTTTGCTAACTCCGCTTTGGCATTTCAGAAACGGTATATAATTAATCCCACTGTTGTTGCACAACCCAATCAAAAGAGATGGGCAATGCGTCAACTAGGGGAACTGAGGAGAAATCACAGGACAAAGCTGAAGAAGGATCACAAAAAACAAGGGCTGACACGTCAACAGGTATTGGCTAGCAAACCACCTGAGATTATCACAACGCAATGGGTAGAGATGGTTGATTATTGGTTTAATGACAAAACTGAGGTACTGCTACTTTCTTCGTCAATCTCATATTCGTGGTAATTTAGTCAAGTGATGTTTTGTTGTTTTATTTTTGACGGTAATGTGGTTGTAGACAAAAAGTATCAAAAACAAGGAAAGTCGAGGTAAGCAGAAAGACATAGCACGGTCTGGGGCCAAAAGTCTTGCTCAAATTTCTGATCAAATGGTAAGAAATAAAACCCTTATTCATGAATGCCTACATGATGTTTTTTATATTATGGTTTCCTATTTACCAAGTTAACCTCATTTTATATGTTATAGGAATAAGGATAAGTTAGTTAAATTATATGTATTTTTGTAACTAAAAAATGCAATAAATAACTCTATGCATCCTTTTAATATATGGAGATGACTTTGTTAATCCTGTTAATATGTACATATTAAGCAGCCACTTAAGGAGAGAAGGTCCAGCAAAGTTTGCTTGTGCACTAGTCCAGCAAAGAATGAAAACACAATCAGCACAATGAGAAGCTTCTATAGACAAAGTAAAAAAAAAAAAAAAAAAAAACCCTCATAATTCCCTCGTACAACCGAGGATCAATACCAAAGAGAAAAGTTTCATAAAATACCAGAGGGTATAAATACAAGCATAGCATTCTAACAAAAATACAATAAAAAACGTAATAAACATATAATTATTTAAGAGGAAAATAATAACCTAGAAGTAATTAAAAATCAGTCTACAACTGAATGAAAATTTGTCAATCCCAACCACAATGGAGTAGAGCCATGATAGTCAAGTAGGGAAGCCAAAGAGCCTCTTTTGGCTGGAGGATTACAAAAAACAATTCTAAACAAGTACATTGCATTCAGTAGGTAAGATTTCATGTGAAACAAATAAAATATAATACATAAGCTTTTACAAATACGTACTAGACATACTGGAAGTTGCTCCAGCTATATAAGCACTAGCTAAAATGAAAAACAGAAAACATTAGACAAGCAAAAAGGAATTGACTACATCAATTATCTCAGATGTTCATGTCATAGTTACATAAACATATTTTACTTACAGCCAGTATAGGGATCACGAAATGATGAATCCAGGGTGAAGTAATTTTGTCTAGATTTAGTGTGGATAGGAAAGAGGTAGATTGTCGTTGGGAAGCCATTTGTCAGCAGTAGCATAAGTAATACCAAGAGTATATCAAATTTTATGTCATTGTTTTTTGAATTAACAATTACATTCATGATTCGTTAGATGTCAATGATGTAGTAAGTTAAACAAACAACAATTAAGGCTGAATATCATCAACGGAGATGAGTGCCTTCATTTATTTGATACTAGAGTAAGATATGAACATCATACTGAGTAGAGAAAGAATACTGAGAGAAATTGGGACCACAAAATTACAATACTGTAGGGCAACTTACGAATAGGCTCCCCATCTCCAATATCGACATCAAATACTGAGTAACAACAGAACAAAAGACTGAATCATTACTAATTACCAAAACTAAATAAAAATTTAAGTGATATAGACAAATGGTCAACCATATTAAAGTTGTCAACGAACATAAGAATCTAACCATAGTCATATTCAATCCCATCAAGAACAGGACGCCTCAGGTTATCATCCGATCCATCAACAACTTCACCAATCTGAAAAAAAATATATATAAAAAAAGAAAAACATAACACTAATTAAAAAAAAAAAAAAAGATATCAAATATTAGAGAGAGAGAGAGAGAGAGTGAGAGAGAACAAAAGTGCAAACAAAAACCGCAAATGTAAAGGTACTCGAAAAACAAACTAAATGCAGTAACATATAAAATTTAATGCATACATCTTTAATGGTCCAGCTCAAACACTCATTCCAAATGTCAATTTAAACATGTGTTAAAAGAGGGGAATTCAACATATATAAGTAGAATAGGAATAAGGACAATATTAAAACCATTTGCATGAAAGTGCAAGACACCTCACTTAATCTGAGAGATTGCATTAAAAAAACACCCCATAAACTGCACTACCATTCATAAAATTAAGTAAATGGGTGATGAAAATACAACGACCACAACAAAGTCAGAAATAGGAGGGAAATTTTGGTGAAGAGGGACATAGGCAGTGGCTGTAAATATCACACAGCAAACTGGATATGTAGATATAATTTCTATCCACTTCCTAGTTTTTTATTCACAATTGAGGGGGAAAAAATAAAAAATTTCCTGTCACAGTCATCTGCTATACAAGAGATTATAATTTTTAAGAAGAATGAACAAACTTGCATAGCATAGGATTCTAAGAAACACCACAAAAATTAAAGAAAAGGAAAAGAGTATATCAAGCACCAGAGAGGAAACCACTTAATGTTGCATCGCAAATAAAACCATAAATCTAACTGTTGATATAGTTGTTAGAATGGAATTGTAAATTACCTTATCCCAAGCAAAAGCTTGTTTTCATTATAGCTGATTGTTTGCGACAAATGGAACCCTTTTCCTAGAGAAGATGTCAAGAAGTGATTCAAACTTGGTGATTCAAATGGGAAATTTTAAATGTTTATTTTTTTGTCATCCTTGGTGCACATATATTCTAGCAATCTGGTAAGCATTGAACATAATTTGTTGTTGCAAATCATAGAGAACCATGCCTAGTTTACTAAGTCCCAAAATTTTAGATCACCCATGGGTAATTTATGACAAATTTGTGTGCAAAGTGGGCATCTCAAGTTTATCTCAAATAAAGTGTCATTACAGAAAGTCTATGATGCCTATTTTCTAACTCCCAATGTCAGTTTTATTTTTAATATCTTCATTATAAAAAGTCTGATGCCTATTTTCTAGCTAAATCCTCTCATTTATTTACAACTCTCTTAGCTTTATCGTTATTCCCAGATTTGCTATGTTATGACTATTTCATTGTGGATTTGTGTTAATTGTGGCATAACAACATCGTAAGCACTAGTGTTTATTGTATTTATGTTTGTTCATCATGTAGGCGAAAGCTAAAAGGGCGGCAGTCGAACGTGCGGATGTTTATCAACGAGTGTACCGCACCAAAGATGGGGTTCCTGTTAGTGCCCGTGTGCAAGATAACATGGTAAGCACATTTTGAACGAATTGAATTTTAGTGTATTTTGTGTTTGTATTGATTATGGTGTGTAATATGTTGTTTGGTTCTTGTGGGAAAATAGGATAGGATGGCAGCACTTTTGAATGACTAGCGCATACGACTAGAAGGAGAGATTGATAATGGAATCCTCTGGTCCAAGGACGACGTGTATGCTCAGGTGATGGGTCGTCCAGAGTGCCCAGGCCGTGTACGTGGGGTCGGTTTTGGTATCACCCCATCAGGAAGAAGTGGCATAAACTATTCACAGTCTACCTCGACTGTGTTGTCAACCAGAGCTCACCAAAGGATGTCAGAGTTGGAGACGAGTCATGAACAGCTTAAGGAGCAACTAGCTCAATCTAGGGAGGAACTAGCAAAGCATAGGGAGGAAGTAGCCCAATCTGAGGTGAGGCATAGGGAGGAATTAGCTCAATCTGAGGCAAGGCACCAAGCAGAAATGGCCGAACTGAAGACGTCGATGAGAAGCTATTTTGTGGAACTTAGCTAGGAGTTTCGTAATATATATTCTTCTTAGGTAGCGAACAAATGTTATTTAGTGAAACACTACTTTTTGCAATGCATTGTTATGTGATATTAATACGATGCCTTTAATATATTTTAGGATCGCAATGCCTGATGGGGGGATGAAACTGTGAATCCTGAAGTAAAACAAAATTTCTCTAAAAACAATAGTTTACATATATACATACCATGCTATGATGGATAAACTATGAACCTCAGTAGTCAGTAAGGAGGAAAGAAAACTTTTTGCTAGTGAATATATTATAAAATATCATGATGTCATTGTATTATTGTAAAATACGTTGATTCAAGACGCATTACAAAGGTGACTACTCTACAATATTGCATCTTAACCTTTGCCACCTGGAACATGAACAACACAGTTTCTTGGCATATTCACATCTTCATGAGTAGACGCATGCAAAATACATTAGGTTCCATGAACAAAACAATAGCTCTCATTATCAATGCTCTTCCAAATGTATTGCTGAAGTTGATTAAATTATGGAGTGATTTGACTAGATTGTTTTTAATGAATAGTTGAACAATTGTTTAGTCTTCCTTTCATATATGTTACTCTTTGTATTATGTTACGGTTTTAGAGCAGTTATGAGCTCTCCCTATTTCTTTCGATCTACGTATGTAGTCTCGCACCTATCATATATAATATTTTTCAGTTTTTCCTTTTTGTTTGGCATTTGAAAAGTCAAATCACTCCATAATTTGGCAAAAAATAATGCTATGCCTCATTCCCTCATATCATTGAAGCATAACAAATTGCTCCATTGTCAGGCCTTTTTATATAAATGTGCATCTAAGCATTGCTGAATTACCATTTCGAATTCATGTTTAGAGTATTATTATTTACTGGAAGCAAACATTTGGCAACTTTAACTTGACAAAGAATAATTTGTGCAGTTTTACCATGGAGTGGACAAGAAGGCATTTCCGTTCAACCCTTTTGGAAGCAAATGAAACAGAGAACTTTCAAATTAGCATATTGTAAACACAAACGTTTGTATATATATATATTTTTGTAAACACAAATGTTGTTGCTTACTGCCTTAGTGTTTGAGGGCAGCTTAGAATGTAAAACTCAGCTCTTTGTATATTTTTTGTGATGTCCAAACATTTGTATATATCTTTTGGCAATTTCGTGTTGGGAACTTGTATATATCTTTCTTGATTTACTGTTGGGAACCTGGTCATGGACCTGTGATGTTGGGATGTAATAGGAACTTGTATGTATATGGCAGGAAGTAGTGATGTTTAAGGGAGGGGGGGGGGGGGGGGGGATTTTTTTTTTTTTTTTTTTTTTTTTTAACAGGCTAAATCCTGTACCGGCCGGAATTTACATCTCGGTCGGAATTGGCCGAAATTGTCCAGAATGACCCGAAATGGCCCGAAATCTGACCCGATGTGGAATGTGGGGTATTCTGGTACCGGTTTACATACGGGTACGAAAAATTCCGGCCGTTCCAGCCGGAACGGAACGGTATCAATAACAGTGATTATTATGTATTGCAAGCAAACATTTGGCAACTTTAACTTGACAAAGAATAATTTGTGCAGTTTTACCATGGAGTGGACAAGAAGGCATTTCCGTTCAACCCTTTTGGAAGCAAATGAAACGGAGGACTTTCTAATTAGCATATTGTAAACACAAACGTTTGTATATATATATTTTTGTAAACACAAATGTTGTTGCTTGCTGCCTTAGTGTTTGAGGGCAGTTTAGAATGTAAAACTCAGCTCTTTGTATATTTTTTGTGATGTCCAAACATTTGTATATATCTTTTGGCAATTTCGTGTTGGGAACTTGTATATATCTTTCTTGATTTGTTGTTGGGAACCTGGTCATGGACTTGTGATGTTGGGATGTAACAGGAACTTGTATGTATATGGCAGGAAGCAGTGATGTTTAGGGGAGGGGCGAAAAAAAAAAAACCTATAGCCGCGTTTTTAAAAACGCGGCAATAGGTTGCTCAAAATGTCGCTGAGCCAGCCGTGTTTTTAGTGTAAACGCGGCGGAAGTCGAACCTATAGCCGCGTTTTTAAAACGCGGCTATAGGTCCACAGCCTTAGTCGCGCGTTAAAAAACGCAGCTCAAGTGCAACGTATGGCCGTGTTTTCTAAAACGCGGCTAAAGGTCTGCAACCGTAGCCGCGTTTTGAAACGCGGCTCAAGTGGAACCTGTGGCCACGTTTTTTAAAAAACGCGGCCATAGGCTTGCAGTGCCAGTTTCATGTTCCAAGGCAAAAACCGCGGCTTCAGGTCTGACCTGTAGCCACGTTTTACGAAAACGCGGCTATAGGTGTGACCTGTAGCCGCGTTTTTCATAGTCCTGTTGCTATGATACTTAGGCCGCGTTTGTAAACGCGGCTACAGAAAACGTGGCTCTAGCTTGTAGCCGCGTTTTTGGGGTCTATAGCCGCGTTTTTTAAATGCAGCTATAGACCCAGATTTTGTAGTGTGGGCCTATGTGAAAACTAATAAAAAGTTTGTTATATCAACAGTTTGTAAAAATATTGTAAAATAATTTGTAACTGTAGCATTACTCATCTCAATTTTCTTATAGATTAGTGATATGTCTATTTTGTATTAGCAGAATTGAAATTATATCTATAACATAAAAGGATAAGTATTAATCTCTAAGTCATTTATTAAAATAAATAATAAATGCATTAATGTTGCTTCCTCTAGAAATGATTAAGTACTTTTAGAGAACATAGTGATATGGTAGTCCCTCATATGATATGAATGGTGAATTACACAATGAATTTAATTCATGAAATTCATCATTCAAGCGAAGCATTTAGTGATTCATCCTTCCTGCTCTTCGTTTGTGTAATGTATTTTGAGTTTCAAGCATTCTCTTGATCTAGGATTTACATTGCTAGGTTTTCTCATGCTGTCAAAGGCCTAAAATAATGCCCCAAACCCTTCCCTTTCTGGACCTTTCATTCCTTCTTTTTGAAGTTTAGGTCCTTGGGAACACCTTCACTATTACTACCTACTTTGGAAGCCTTTAATCTTTTTGTTTCTTTTAGTATTTGTTGAAAGGGTGGTAATCATCATCATTCTCAATTAAAAAGCCAAATACACAAAATTTTACTAGTTTTCCACACTTAAAGATTACTAGTAATACTTAATACTTTGTCAATTTAGATTGAACAAAATATATATAGGATAAAGTTTTTCTTCAAACCAGATTGAAGGAATTGTTATAATTATACAAGATATTTTGATTTATTCAAAGCATGTATGAGTGTTTTGTAAATAAATGACATATCTCCATGACTTGATGATGAGATTTCAATTGAAGTCTTGAAAGAGAGCCCTTGATTTCACAAAACAGTGGTGGTTGATACATGAGCAGAGTGAGCGTGTATAGCGGAGAAATATACTCTCAAGGCCTCATAGCAGCCATGTAATAAGGGAATAAAAATATAATGAGCCAATTGCCATTTATTTAGAGTTGAAGTAGGGATTTCTCATGTGTAGAAAATATTGGTTCATCCTATTATTGGAATAAAAGAAATATAGCTATAAATGAGCTGAGCCAAGTTGAGAATCAAAAATTCAAGTTTGTTCATTTAATTTTATTTTGAACATGAGCTAAGTTCTAACTTATCACTAAACTTTATTACATGTTTAAATTTGGTTCATTTTATTGTCAAACAAGCTTAAACTTATTTGCGAGCTACTTGAATAATTTATTCTTTTCCTCTATACAGTAAAACCATGACTAATAGTTTTTTCCCCTTTACAAATCTATGAATTTTTACTGTAAATGAATTGTTTATATTATCAATAAACTACAAATAATAATTTGGTACTATGTGAACCTATTTACAAACTTACAAAATCAATTCTCAATTCTATGAGTAAATTTTAGACAAATATATATATATATATATAAATATATATAATATTATATAAATTTAAATTGAGTCTCATGTTCACAAAAGAATTATTTTATTTGAATTTGGCTTGTTTAATAGTTGACCATAAACTTAAACTTGATCTTAACTTGTTTGCTTAACAAATGGACATAAACAAATTTTTTTCAAAACCGAGCTCAAGCTGTTCATAAATAGCTTGGTTCATTTATAAGCTACAGCCCCATTGTATTTAATTATTTTTTGGTTCATTTATAGTCTCATTGTATTTATTTCATTTACAACCTTAGACGCTCGCATTTGCAATTTTGCATAGCCACTATCAATATGCCAATCTACATAAAATAAGATACAATGGGACTGTAATAGTTTATACAATAGGAATCACCTCCTAGTCCAACCCATTATGTAATAGTTTATAAGACCATGCATATGCATGGTGAATAATACAACTCAATAAATTATTTAAACAAGTCACATTACTATTAAATTGGCCATGTGATTAAAAGTTATATCATACTGTAACTATTTTGATTTTTTATATGAAATAATTTCAATCTTTTATCAAAATGATCATCAAACTTATTTCTTTCTTCATTAGTTAACTAATGAATGGAGTGTTCTAGATCTTCTCTCTACACGAATATTCTCCCCTTTCAAGTAAAATCTAACGCTTCATTTGTTTCGATGGAAAACGTAGTATATTTTATATTATCAACTTCATGAAACTATTAGGTAACTCTGGAATATAAAGTCTGCAAGCTAATTTTTTACTTCATGACAATAAAAATAAGCCACCTCAATAAAAATTGATGACATATAGGTACATCCGTACATATATATGTTAATTCCCCCCCCCCCCACCCCCCCCCCCCCCCCCCCCCAACTTTCTTTGAAGCACACTCTTTAGATAGATCATGAATTCAAATACTCCATTTCACTTTATACTCTTTTATATATATATTAGACGAAGATCATCCCACTTTTTCCTCTTGCAACCTTGCCTTCACTTTTATAGAGACAACTTGTGGCAAAGGCAATAGGGTCTACTTCTCCTCCCTCTCCCACACACTCTCAAGAGAGGGTCATTCCATACATCAAATAGAATTCCTCACCAATGCACTACTTACGCACCCCTCTGTTAACTTTCCTGATCAAGTTCCACTTATCATGATGATCATAACCTGGAATTCTGGGGGTGCTATGTGAATTACTTCGTACATTAAATCTAGTGGTTTTCATGTAATTCTTGTACCTCGGATAGTAGGATCAACAGCAAATGAGAGGTCTCTCGGTTTTGGGCTTTAGCCATTTCCACTTGAGTTGTTCCACTCGGCTCTGGGCCGGCTTAATACTTTGGGGTTGATAATTTTAAATTGGTCTTTTTATATTTAGACTAGATAGGGCAGCACATGTAAGTCACGTGCTTGCCGTGAAAAGAGTAGTGATTAAAATCAATTTTTGATTTTATTTGTATCACAAAACAAAAATATAAATCATTTGATTTTTAAGTAGGTAGAGATTTACATTAATCAAATAAGATACTAATTTTAAGAATTTTGATAATTATATCATAAAAAGTTAATCTCATTTTATTTTTAAGTATGTAGAGATTTACATTAATCAAATAAGATACAAATTTTAAGAATTTTGATAACTATGTCATAAAAAGTCAATCTCATCCATATAAGAATTTTGATCAACCACAACATTAAGGTAGCTATTTAACATATAAATATCTATTTTACTATAATAGTTTTTTAGTACCTATTTGCTAAAGGCAATATATCCACCCACAAAAAATTTCTAAGAATGATAATGAATATCATCATTTTTCCACAATAAACAACTCAGTTTTGCTAAGAAAAAAAAAAAAAAAAAAAAACCTAGAAAATCAATGTTTTTTGGATAACAAATAAAACACATTGTATCATCATTCCAACTTTCCAAGAATTACTACCATCTAAAACTCAAAATATATGAAGAAGATTTTTGGGATGTTAAAATTTAGTGGGAGTGATTTAGACATTACACAATAAAATATTTTAAGAATTATAAGTTTTTATTAATTAGGGTTTAACTGAGAGAATAAAAATATGAAATATTTGCTACTTTCCAAAATATTAAGGTAAAAAATGCTTGATTTTAAAGTTGAAGGAGGAATTGTAAACTACCCCAAAAAAAAAGGATGAAAAGTGTTTTTTTCCTAAGGTTTTGTTATTGTTTTTGTGTGTAAAACTATGTGTTTTTACTTTAAAATGGTGTGCAAAGAAAAAAAAAACAAAAAGTTAACCCAAGAAAATTGTATGTGAAACAGTGAATTTTTGCTCAAAAAAATTGATTAAACCTACAAAAAGTTTATAAAAACACAACAGAACGACACAACATTTACATAATTCCTTTATAATTTTGTTTCATTTTATTTTGACTTATAAAGAATTGACAGCTATTTTAAAAATATTGTGACAACAACAAGATGTCTTAAAAATTTCACCAAAAAGAAATCTATGTCCACGACATTTTCACAGCAAATTATAAGAAGTAAGTTGTTACAGGTTGTTATTAATAGACAAAAAAAATAGTTTCATTGGTAAGTTTAAATTAGAACCAATAATAATTTATCATTTATGATTTGTTATGAAAGTGTTGTGAAAAAATATTATGAATATAGCACTTATTTTTTCACAATACCTTTATTTTTAGTTGTGGTTGGTTCCTATATGATATTTTATTATTTTATTTTGACTTATAAAGAATCAACACCTCAACAATTGTGAATTGTGCCAATTTGTTGTGTTAATATTTTATTATAATGTGAAATAGTGTGAATTAGACAAACCAAAAATAATGTATCACATCTACTGTAGCTTTACGTATTCACCAAAAAAAAAAAGCAATAACAACAAGAAGCTCAAACCAAACTGGCGAAGTTGAAAAAAAAAAAAGAAAAAGAAAAAAAAAAAGCTCACTAAACCAAAATTACTGTTCATGAGCCTATTGACTCTTTTTATATTTAGATATCACTCAAATAATATTTGGTTAATGTTTTATATTATAATTTTTTATTACGAATTTAATTTTCTAATTTTTTTAATGTAATTAATTCACCTAATAGTGATCGGGTTAGATTTCTATTTGAAAAATGATAGAGTTACAAATTATTTTACAAATTATTGATGTAGTGAATGGTTTTTGGTAAATAAAAAGGCTGACGTTGGCAAAATTTTGGAGAAATGCTAAAATTAATACAAATTTTACTACAAAAAGCTTAATGTGATCAATGACACTTCAAATAGGATAATAAATGAGTATTTAATTTAATTCTTGCAATTAGTGACACATTAATTTGTAAAACCTATGTTGTAAAATTTTGTAGTAACTCTAGTATCACTTAATTTTTTTGAGTCTTCTTAAGAGTGGAGGAAAAATATAAGTTACATAATTTTTTAAATAAAAAAAAATCACAATATTGTCTGAAAAATATAAGTTACATAATTTTATAAATAAAAAAAATCACAACATTGTCCCTCACATTAGGGTCTTTCTCTAGTAGGGACGATCTAAGCCATTGCAGGCCATTACACAGCATCTCAAGTTGTATATGGCTTCGCTGCTGCCACACTTTCCCGCACCCGTTAGGACATTTTTCATTAGAATGATGAAAGTATACATGTATAATGTCTTTATCTAGGATGTTACTCAACTTACTCTCTGGTGATCTGCAGGCTGAAGTTATGCATGCGTATCACGAAGCCAATTGCCTAGCAAGAATGATACATGTTTTATGCATTTTGGCTTCTAATTATGAAACACCCAACAACTAAACACTTCACATATAGTATAAAATGCGCTATGTAGCATTATTATATTACGGGTTCGGTTAACAGATTCTCTTAGACCATTGGTTATTGAACCTTTATAGGGAAGTTAATTTTAATATAACTTTTATAAGAAATATAAAAAGTTGTCAAAAAGGCTTTTTTTTTTTTTTTCATAAAAAGTTTGTAAAAATATTTCCTAATCAATGCTCTTAGAAAATTTAAAACTTTTCCTTTATATTAATATACTTATCTTCGTTTTATAGGTGCAGATAATTGTTGCTGATCCCACTGTTTCACACGCTGAAAGTTTTCTAACCATTGCCTAATCAACCATCATTCTCTTCATGGAGTAAGCAAGTGTGATTTTGACAACCAATGGCAGACCTTCAGGGATTGCCACCACCATGATAGTAACTGCAGCAGCAACAATGCACACAACTCCATTAAGAATGATGCGCACAACAATGCACACAACTCCATTGAGTACATTATCTAAATTTGTTTTGCTACCAAGGTACTTTGTCTGCCCATTTTTATCTTTTGTGTTGCTCGTAAAATAATGAATAAACATTACTACAAGGATGAGTAAAACAACTATAAGGCCTACCTTCCGATAGAAGAGCTTAATTTATCAAGCCAGCATCCAAATTTTTGTCAACAGGATGGACGGGTACATTGACAAAGTCCACGAGGTGGACGGATTAATGATAAAGAATGAGGTACATCTAATTATTAAAAAGTCCACGTGGTGGACGGATGAAAGATTTATAATGAAGTACATGTACATCAGAATGGTTACTGGACAAGGGCAGAGCGAGCTAGACTCCCATAACGTGTTCAAGAGTGGTATGATTGAACTAAACTACTTTATTAGAGGCCGGGTAGTGTTCTGTCATCACTTAATGCAATTTCCACTTTTCATAATCATATGTAACCCCCTACATGAGATAGATGAGGATATGAAAGTCTTGTTATTGGCTAGCAGTAAGTAAGAAGCTTGCTACAAGCAAATCCACTAGGTGGACGGATACACATGAAAAAGGTATCCACATTAACTATGTCCACGAGGTGGATAGATACATGAAATTAAAACTTATCTAAAAGTGATGGGTTAACGGTTCCTTAAAAAAAAAAAAAAAAAAATAGGACGGATTAAAGCACTTAAGAATTTTTCATGACACAAAAGAAAGAGGTCAAACACAAATATATAAGGGCGACGGAAGCAAAGAAATCTATTGTTCTCAAAAGAGCTTAGCATATACAAAACTACTACTCTCAAAATTAACTTAAAAGTAAAAATCCTAAGGTTGATTAGCGGGTACATTTTCTTTGACGACCTCAGTGCCACTCAGAACGCGCCGTGTATACCCTCAACTACCCCATCAATCAAAGCGTAACTCCTAAGGAAAGAGACGATGGCTACAAGAATCTATCACCCCATGAATCCGTTCAGGGTGAAACTGACGGACAAATGTGCTGAAGGGGCAATTGATAAGGGTATTTTTAGACCTACAGAGTTGACGACACGAAGCATAAGTGAACAAACCAAATGTCTGATTGTTTAGCCTAACAAGCCCACCCTACAATATAGTAGATGGTCTTATTAGGCTGACGACATGACAAGACTGATGAAGACATTTCTGTTTGCAAACGGATCCAAAGGAAGCAAACCTCAGTTAGATGAACCTCAATATGGATGGACCCAACAAAGGAGACGAACCCCAGGCAGACGAACCCAATAAAAGGGGATGCATGGTACTCACGTGGCTCCCACGTGACTAGAAGTGCTCATCAAGAATCCTGATATAAAAAAGCCTTGCACCCTACGCCCAACCATAATTGAGGGTCATCTACAAGGAAGACCATCTCGAAAAATTCGGAAATTTGATAGAGAGTTCTCCCGATAAGGAAATGCCTTCCTCCTCAAGAAATTAAAGTCAAATCCACACCACTATATAACACCCAAAACCCTTTCTCACAAAGGTACGCACAATTTCTATAAAGCTTAAACTCTCAAACATTGTTGGAGCTCTCTTCTGACTTAACCTTCAGAGGGTCTTTGGCTGGTACCCCACCGATGCCCTTTGATTGATTCTTCTCTTTTGTTTCTCAGGTGCACCCATTGACATGTATGAACGATCAACTCACTGACGATTTTTTGTGCATCATCAATAAAGCTCACAGGTGTAATCGAAATTGTAATGAATTCTTCTAAGATTGTTAAGAAAATTCATAACAGTTTCTCAACCTTTCCAAATTAATCTATAATCTTACACATAATTTATTTTTAATATATATATATATATATATATATATATATATTTATATTTAATAAAAAACAGCATATAAAATACTACAATTAAATTTTATCTACATACATATATATATATATATATATATAGTTGTCAGCTATAGTTCTCTTTATTGGATTCTTAACAGTAGTAATAATAATAATAATAATAAACTATCTTAAGGAAGGAAGATCCAATCTGGAAGGATTACAGGAATGAGGTGGCAGACTTGTCCGAAGTTATTAAGAGCATCCACGTCAATCCGTAGAAAATTTTTTTCATTTTATAAGTCTAAAACTTACTTTTTTTTATTTTACACATTTATTTTTACAAAATACACATATCAGTTTGTTTATTATACACATTTATTCAAATAAAATATTCATTTCTTTAACCCAATACTACAGTGTTACAGTGCCAGGTAAAGTCACGCTACAGTACCAGAGAGAGAGAAAAAAAACTATTAAAAAATTATATACACATGCTACAGTGTCCGTGCAAATTTACACAAATACTATAACTCGTGAATAATTTTAAAAGATTTTGAAATATTTTAAACAGATTGATATGGATTATTTTTGAACAAAAAAGTGTAAATTTAAACAATTTTTTTTATTATAAACACTTATACTAAATCAGTTGGGGTTTGAGTGTGAGTGAGTTGACGGTAGTCACCAGTAGGACCCACGTTTCTTTTGGTAGTAATTCCAAACTTTGAGTGTAACTAATTAAGTCAAACTATGGTCCACACCATCCATTCCAGTTGCGAAAATGTTGGCAATTGGGACAGCTGTTTAATGGGTTGTAGCCTGTCGGGCACCAGTAGATCTCTTTGCAGCCAATCGAGAATCCGTACGTGCAGAAACAGAAAGTGACACCTAATTCACATGTCATATCATATCATGCGACATTGCTGGCAATAACTTAAAAGTGTACGTGTGCACTGACTTCCAGCTTACTCCACGCATGCTCATGCAATTTTTTGGACTACTGCGGAAACCTCTACTCTACACTTTCGTTCTCACTTTCTCTCCACGCTACATTATTTCTTAAACATAGAAAACTAGTAATTATATTAGATCTAATTCCTGTCTATCATACAAACGTCTAATTTTCTTTTTACAATAAATTTTATAATTATTAAAGTAATCTATTTGAGTGGTAAAAAATCATAGTTGTATTCCTCATTTAATTATTAAATTTTTTTATGCCCATAACATTATTGAATTCTAATATCAAGAGTCAACATGCTAATTACTGTTTTATTCCACAAAAAAAAAAATGCTAATTAGTGTGTCATGGCAAATGGTGATGGGTGGGCCAAATGATTAATTACCTATTGATTTGGGGACCATATATATATATATATATATTTTATTTTGAAGTTACAAATTTCTATTTTCAACGGGTAAAACTATGAAATTAAAACAAAAATAAAAACTAAAAACAATGGCAAACAGGTACTAATAGGCTGCATCACGTTGATTTACACCATGGTGGACTAGTGTTCTGTCAATTATTATTTATTTTAAATGTACCTATATCTTTAAAAAAAATTGTAAAATAAACTTAAATAAAATGACAAAAAAGTACAATGATCTCGTAAGATATATATATTTTTTTAATAGGATTAGGTTACATCACTTTTTTTTTTTTTTTTTGGCTGAATAGGTTACTTCACGTTAATGTACACCATGTTTCCGAATTGCATAGTTGCATGAGTCATTTTGTTTTGTAATTTTGCCATCAACATTAATTTACACCAACTCCAACACATTATATCATGCGAGTTTCAGTTAATTTTTTGATCTGATAAAAAAAATTAACATGAAGTGGACAATATATTAAAATTCTATTATATCTATCAAAAATCATGGAATACATACCATAAATTGAAATTCTATTATAAGTATATATATTTAGCATTTTCCCTAAACTTTGTAATAAATCCAACTTGAAAAAAAAAATGGTTCACAAATTTATTGTTTCAAATTTCCTAGAGGCTGGAGCCTTTAATTATTAAAAATTTAGAGCAACTAGATTCATTAAAAAATTGGAAATGTGATGGCAGTGCCTCTTTGTCAATTTTCATTCCAATGTCTCTCTAGTCTTTCCTTCTTCCTCTTCTTCTTTATTAGTTTTAAAAAAATTTAAAGAAAATATTATTTTTTAAATTTGTTAATACAAGATAAAAATTTTACTCTAATCTAATCTAAGTGTATATATGTGTGAAGCTCCCTTTTGAAAACTTGAACTCTGACTTTTACCTTCTCACACCCTACAAGTATTTATACTTGTGGAGTAACCATTGCGTTAAGGGTGTATGGTGGTTAAATTTTGACTATTATGTATAAATGATTTCTTTTTTTATATAAAATATTTACATATTTAGCTCAATGTAATTAGCAACTAGACAAAACACTTGAAATCCCTTAACTTTGATTAGAGCATAGGTGCAATTAACTATATATATATATATATATAGAGAGAGAGAGAGAGAGAGAGAGAGAGAGAGGCGGGTTAATTCTTCAAGCACTTGTCATTTCATAGGTTACTTCTTGAAGCAATCAAACTTTTCATTATTGTGTAAATGTGTTAGCACTTTATTAACGGTAACTCAAAGTTAACAAATGAATGGCTTACTTACATTCACCCAAAAAAAAAAAAAAAAGAATTAAAAAAGAAGAAGAAAAAAAAATTGACTTCTTTGTGTAGGTAGAATTCAACCAATCACCCCCCAAGCAAACAAATACCAAAAGTTATTCAACCATCCATTATTCCACGAGAAAAAATAGAAGCCCACCTTAGCATATTCTCTTTCTTTTTTGATGAAAGTATATTCTCTTTTTAAATTGATGCATACATTATGTCATTTATGTTAAATTAAATTATTTTCCTTAGTAGGAAAATTGACCACTTCCACTTCATCTATTTTGACAGAAAATACCCAACACATCATTTACTCTTTAGGTTAATCAATTTTAGTAACGTGAATACCCATTTCCTTTTAAGTTTGTGTCATCAGTTTTTTTTTTTTTTATAAATATATATATATATATATATATTTTGTACAAGTAAAATTTTCTTAATCTACCAAAGGGATAATTTTTTTATATTTTTATTTGAAAAAAGAAAGAAAAATCGAATTGGATTTGAGTTTCCTCAAATACCTCAAATACCCAGCTGTACCTGTACCTAAACTTTTCTCAAAAAAAGAAAAGAAAAAAACAGCTGGACATAGTACTTACAGTTACAGTTGCACCTATTTTCTCTTTCTTAGCTCTCTCCTTTCCCTCTTTTATGTATATATATATCTCTCTCTCTCTCTCTCAAACCCATAAACACATCTAAACAAAAAACCAGGCCAAGAAAAACTTTAACAACTCCTAATGAATCCGAACCAGTTTGTACGAATCCTTGTAGGAAATCTTGGAGTGAAATTTCCCATAGCTTCCAAACCCTCCTTCTCTGGTGTCCACCCCTCTACCTCTCCATGTTTCTGCAAGATCAGTCTCAAGAACTTTCCCACCCAATTCACCACAGTCCCTCTAATCACTCAAGAAAACCAAATCCACTCCCATGACAATTCCTTAGCGGCTTGCTTCACTTTGGACAAAACCCACATCGACAAATTCCTCAAGAAGCAGAAAAATCCAATCTTGTTGATTGAAATCTACACAGGGAGGAGAGGCACATCTTGTGGTTTGAACAGTGGGAAGCTATTGGGGACAGTCCCTGTAGAGATCGATCTGGGTGCTGTGGAGACAAGGGCTAGTAACATTCTCCAAGGTTGGGTTGGTATTGGAAACAACAACAAGAAGGGCTCGTCTGCGCAATTGTACTTGAGCGTTAAGGCCGAGCCAGACCCAAGATTTGTTTTTGAGTTCGGTGGAGAACCAGAGTGTAGTCCTCAAGTCTATCAAGTCCATGGGAGTGTTAGACAACCTGTGTTCTCTTGCAAGTTCAGTTTCAGAAACATGGCCGATCAAATTTCGTTACCAAGGTTAGTTCTTTTTTGTCTTATTCTTATTCCCATTTGTCCTCTTTTGTTTCTGTTTGGTTGTTGAGAAAATAAGGGAAAACGAAATTTCATTGGAAACCGAGTAAAATGTTAATTTAAAATCTTTCGCAACTTTATACTAATCTTAAATATGTTTATTCCTATGCAGTGAACAAAGTAATTCAACCTGTAGTAAACATAGAAAGGGATGGCAAATAAGCGTGCACGACTTGTCGGGTTCAGTGGTGGCGATGGCCTCAATGGTCACACGGTTTGTGCCGTCTCCCGGGTCGCCGGGGCGGGTCAGCCAATCGAGCCCCGGGGTGTGGCTCATTTTTCGCCATGGGGATGTGGCGTGTGACCCGTGGGGCCGCCTCGAGGCGTGGCGGGAGCGCCGCGGCCCCGACGCCATTGGGTACCGCTTCCACCTCTTCTCGGGTCCCGACACCACCTCCGAGATCGCCGCGGGGACTCTCAGCTCCAAGAGTGGCGGGAAATTCTGTGTTGACAAAACATCTGGTGTCACCGCAATGGACACCCCAAGAGGAAGTTGGGATTTCGGATCTGGGTCATGGAATAGTAGGTCAAGACCTGCTTCGAGGTCCGGATCCGGATCCGGGTTCGAACTCGGGTCGGCAGCATTGCTTCAATTGTATAGAGGGTTTGTGATGTCTTCTACGGTGAGGAAAGTGGGGCAAAGTGGCAAACCAACGGTGGAGGTGGGTGTAAAGCACGTGACATGCACGGAGGACGCGGCAGCCTTCGTGGCATTGGCGGCAGCCATGGATTTGAGCATGGATGCTTGCGGGTCTTTTTCAAAGAAGCTCCGAAAGGAATTGAGGCAACAATAGGGTCGGGTCGGGTCTTGTCAGTTTTTTTTTTTGTTTTATTATTTTGGAGTGGGGGTAATTGGACTCATTCATATTGCTGAAAACTAACAGCAATTTTTTTGTCTGGATTTTTCGGATTAAATATTAATTGTACAGTGAGGAATTATTAGGCATAAGGGGATTAATTTTTACTAGTTCTTTATTATGCCTGTGATTTGTATAGTTTTACTTTTTATTTTTATTAATAAAAACAAAAATAATATTAATATCAATTTTGATTTTTAGTCCATGTGCTATATTGGAACGAGCTGAGAATTTTATGTTGGGAGAAATGTTCTTATTAAAGCAATCCATGTGTCTGTGGCGTGATGAAGATTCTAATTTTAATGGGTAATGAGTTGGATGGTTAATAATAATAAGTGAAAATTATGGCATCCCCAGCTAGAAATGTGATGTAATCTCAAATGAGTAGGTGTAAAGGGATAAGTTTCAACACTATGATAGATTTATGCTGTAGATTTTGGTGCTTGTCTTTGACAAAGTATTATTATTATTATTATTTGTTTTGATCATATTTTGACAAAGTGATTTTGATGCTGATTACATGACTCTTCCTCGTCATTTACTTTTCGTTTGGAAAGGGGGGAAGAAAGAAAAAAGAAAAAAAAGAAAAAAAAAAAGAAAGGTATCAAATTACAACTAATAAATGAATCATATTCTTATTGCTAGACAGCATGTGTTAGTTATTTCATCAATTGGTCCATTAACTACATTACATTTAACTTTTTCTTTTTTAATATAGATGCATGCCACAAACTAAAATCTTTAAAGTTATTTGATTTTTAAATGATTCTTTTTTTTTAGAGGGTTGATTTTTAAATGATGATAGAACATGCACTCAGTCTTATTATTGTCATAAAGTCATGTGAAAGTAAAAAAACCAATGTAAAATGTCTTATTCTATAGTTTAGGTCCTCTCTCTCTCAAGGTGGGGTTGTTGAGGTTAATAGAAAATATTGTTGACATTAACATATTCTCTTTTCCATTTTATTTTTATTAGCACTAAATTTTAATAATTAAAAAAAATAAAAATATGCAATCATATATGCAAATTCATGGGAAAATCTCATCTAATATTATTTACATGTCGTAGAGTGTGATTAAATCTACATGTTATATGGTAACAATGTCTCTTGCATTCTTTCATGGTTGTCCCAGAGTATTTCCCTATCAACAAGCGCTGTAGTGTACAGGTCTAATTAGGTGTAGAGCAACAAACAAGTTCGAATCCAGATATAAAAAATAAAAATAAAAAGATATATATATATATATATATATATCGAGATCGAGAGAGAGAGAGAGAGAGAAATAAAAATAAAAAGATATATATATATATATATATATATCGAGATCGAGAGAGAGAGAGAGAGAGAGAGAGAATATTGGCCAAATGCCATAGTTTATTAATGAAACTTCATCTTTTGGCGCATTAAGGTCCTTTCAGTTTTACCAAACGCTGGTATTATTCTTAACTTTTATACAAATCTTGCAATTAGGTAGATGCATTGAAATCTCAAATATTTACACTTGGGCAAGAAGAACCTTGTAGCTCATCAATCCAAGCTTGGAAGTCATCCACGTGCATTTCATTTCCAGCTATCCCACACTATTATATCTATTCTGATGACATGAGCTACCTCAATTATTGGGAACTCTTCTAAAGTGCTTTTTGCTTCATCAATAATGTGGATATCCTTAGAACTATTCGGCCCCTTCTCTTTTTTAAGTCATTCGAGACTGTCAGAGCAACCCTAAACCCAATCGCACCAGTCCATGAAAAATAAAGGAAGTGAATTTTACATATTTTTACTCAAAAACTACCCATGTTAGTGGGTATATAATACTGTTCATATCTAAAAACGCTATAATAATCCTGCATATTTACATGGTTACTGTAACTTTCTATTTTATTATTAAATCAATTTTTTTCTCTCCTTTCTCACCTTCATTCTCTCTTCTCTGGCTCTCTCTATTCCCTTACTCTTTTCAATCCAAAAAGAAATTTAAATTAAAAAAAAAAAAAAGATGAAGAAGAAGAAATCACCTCAAACAAATATCACAAAATCAACCCAAAACAAAATCCCAACCGTAAACCCATTAAAAAACCAAATCAACCCAAAACCCATGCCGAAGTTGCTGTTGCCGCTACCATGGAAGCTTAGGTGTTCGCTGCTATTATGAGAGAGTGAAAATAAGACCGTACCAACCCAAATTGGGTCTGTGATGGTTCAAGGAGTTCAGTTTTGACCACTATTTGTGGTGGTGCTGCTGAGCTTCACTGCCACCTGTGGTGGCGAGGGCTTTGGGGCTCTCGGCCTTGGACGAAGCTCAAGGAGAGCTATGGAGGATTGTGAGGGACTGAGAGTTTTAGAGAGAGAGAGAGAGAGAGGAGTGGTTGGGTTGTGGAGAAGAGAAAGAGTATTGTTTTGAAAAATGAAAAATAAAGGGATAATTACAGTAAACTCACCTGTGGTATGGCTCGTTTTCACTTTGCCCACCTAAAATTACTTCCGTTAGGGCTTTGTTACCCACCTTTGGCTTTTCCATTAAAAAACAACTTTTACCACCAAAACATAACATAACACGAATCAAAAAGTTAGGGTTTGAATTTATTTGAAAAAGCTTGGGTTATGGGGTTTTGTGTCTCTATGCAAATTATAGGTCCTTTGCTAAAATTCCTTTGAAAAATAATCAAGAAAGGAAGAAGGCAAGAAAGATATGCTTGTTTATGATGAACCATTAAAAAAGTCTACGTTGGGACCTTTTCTAATATCTTTGTAACACACTAAACCCCATAACCCAAGCACAGAAAATATCTCTCTCATCTCTCACGCTAAAAATCAAATCAAATATCTCTCTCATCTTTGTAACACACTAAAATTGTCTCAATGCCATGAAATTGAGGTCACCATTGCCATTGGTGGACGTCGTATTAAGTTTCCTCTAAACCCACAGCCGATTCTTCTTGACGAGCCCATCTTTCCTCTGCTACCGCTCCTCTTCTCACTTCGTCAATGCCACCAAAATGTCGTAGAAATCCCTCTACTTACACAACTACAACAACTCTCAATCCTTCAATGGCCGCTCCATCGAGGTCACCATTGCCGCCATGAAATCAACCACCTCATGTTTGGGCAAATGAGTGTTATTTTGGTCGGAAAATTTTGGGCAAATCGGGGAACTTTTGGGGTAGTGGTTGTGGATTGTGGGTATGCTAGTGGCAGTTATGGGTTTTCAATTTTTGTTGGCATGAGGAGTTTCAATTTTTGTTGTTTGAAGTTTTTTGGGTTTTCAACTATTCTAGGTTTCCAGTTTTTGGACACGATGAGTTTCAATTCTTGTTGTTTAAACTTTTCTGGGTTTTCAACTTATCTGGGTTTCTAGTTTTTGGACATGAGGAGTTTCAATTTTTGTTGTTTGAAATTTTTTGGGTTTTCAACTTTTCTGGGTTTCCAGTTTTTGGACATGAGGAGCAAGAGATTTGATTTTATTTATTTGAACGTTGTTGAGTTAGATTAGGAGTTTTAATTTTTATCCAATTTTTCTCATACAACTTTATCATGCTTTCAGATGTATAATTAGTTTGTTTGTGGTTGAGATGGTAAGTTCAAATACAAGTTGAAGTTCTAAGAAATTGCATAATATTTTTTACCAATAGCACATTTTGATCTTGTTTTCTCTTGAATTTTTATGTGTTTTATGTTCGGGGAGGAGAGAGACATAAAAATGGTACAAAAATACATATTTAACCTTCTTTTTAATGGAGATGGGTAACAAATCCCTAACGGAAAGAACCTTAGGTGGGCAAAGTGTAAATGGTTGAACCACGAGTAGGCAAAGTGAAAACGAGTCATACCACAAGTAGGTTTACTGTAATTAACCCAAAAATAAAATAAAATAAAAAGAGAGACCATGTGTGGTGGAAGTGGGTAGTTGAAACGTGAAATAGTAAAATAATAAAAATAAATAATTATTTAAAGAAAACGCAGTGCATAATAGATAGGCATGTCCACGGGTCGGGTCAGGTCGGATCAGGTTTATGCTCAACCCGCATCAGACCCGACCTGATCGGGTGGACAAAATTTCAACCTGTTATCGACTGAGAGGATGATCTGATCGAGCGGGTTGGAACTTAAACAGGTAGTAGGCAAGACGGTTGGGATCGAAGATCTGGAAAACAAAGAGAATTTGGCATGAAAATGGCGAGAATCCGGCATGAAAATAGTGAAAAAAACAGATAAAATCTTTGATGTCTCACCAAATCCGGCCTAATCTAGGCCATTTTCGGCAAGATCTCGGTTAGATTCAGCAAAATCTCGTTGAGATCTTGACAAAAATGGCCTAGATCTCGCCCGATCTACCAAATATTGTAGGAAATTTTGTGGGTCGGTTGGATCGGTTTGATTGGATTTTGGAGAAGGAAATTCGACATATGACTCGCCAAACTCGGGTTTTGGAGGAAGAAACATGTCGTTGACTGCCAGAGAAGTCGGTTTGGTCAGCGGTAGGTCGCATTCACAGGGTCTCTAGACAGCCCTAATAATAAATGAGCTGATGCGGGTATTTTTGCAAATTGCTTGTGTAAAATAGAGGAAAAAAAAAAAGGTTCTTAGTGTAAAATAGACAAAAAATTTTAGACATACCGATGTGGATGCTCTTAGTGAATCATTATCCAATATTATATCCTGATTTTCCTCCCCCATTGCAAATTGGAGCTTGGACAGTGACAATACAATAGCTTCTTAATTTCTCAGCATTTCGAACCACTTTACTTTCTTGTTCATACAAGTTACTACCAAGTCTTTTCAATCTTGAATAACACCAATGCGCATCCTTGGCATGATGGTCACTCTATAAGTGCAAAGTTCTTGTGGAGTGAGGGAGTAAGGGTCAGAATTCAAGTCTCTAGAAGGGAGACTCACACACGTATACATTTAGATTAGACAATAATAAAATTTCGATCTTGTATCAAAAAACAAAATCTCGAATAACCATCCCACGCTTACCCTCCTTACTTGAAAAATTGGCCCATCAGAATTTGATTTTTTTAAGGGCCATAGAGTTTCACGACCTTTTCCAAATCTGCTAAATAATTAAGACGACTTTTGAATTAAAAACAGACTTGGAAAATATATCTCAGGCTACATACATTGCGAATAGTCTACTCCATTCTTTGCAGATTTGGAACCTTTTTGGTTGTTATAATCTTAAACATTTGCCTTACTTGGCACTGCTATAAGATATCTCATTATTGGATCGTATGCATTGACTAGGCTAACCTTTTTTTTTTTTTTTTTTGAAATTGTTTCAACCTATGACATTTGCTCTTGATAATAGCTCTTTACCATCAGACCAAGATACCAATTAGTTTTTAGTGTAAAGAATGACTAAACTTCAGATTTCTTATTCAACCATCATAGATTTTACCGATTGAGTTAATTGAAACCCACACTAGGCTAACTTTTTAGGGTGGAATAGAACTAATAATAAAAATTAAATAAATCATTAAAATCTTGGCTTAGCATAGAATGTTAAATAGATATACATTCACTTCAAATTATATGTGGGGAGAGAGATTGTATTTGTTAGATGCTCAAAGTCAAAGAAATTTAGACAACCTCAAAAATAAATAAATAAATAAATAAATATAGTTTTAGCATAATAACTTTAGAAAAACCTAAAGACAACAAAGACTTTTCGGCTTTCGTACTTAATAAAAGACTCCCACAAACTAATGCTATCCAATGCATAAGAAAGGCTGGTTAAGCCTTGAATTGGCTTTTGAGAGCATTCCCACGTTTTCTTTTTTAATTAACCACTTTTCAAAATACTCTATATCCAATTCTTTATTTTCTTCTCAATTTTATTAAAATATTATTTTTTTAAATTTTAATATTTATCAATTTTGCTCTCTTCACATACAAACAATCCACATCCAAATTTCTTTTCCTTCAGTCTAGGAAACAATCCACAACTGAATGCTCTAATACACACAGACTTTGACTGTTCTAACAAGCTTGAAATTTACCTAAAGGCTAAAGCTATGAAACGCCTGACAAAGCGGGCTTGGCAACTCAAGTCTGGCCCAGTTACAATGGGTCTAGATTGTTGACTTGTTGTAGCCCAATGCATCATTAACACTGGCACGTATAAAGCTCCTTCTCTGGCTAAATAAGAAAGAACACTTGCACACTGGTAGCCATTTGAGATGATGTTATTTTTATTAGGGTAAATTCTAGTCCACTATCCTGAGGTTTGAGCTAATGGCAGCCAAACACATCCAATACAACTGAAAAATAGCCAAATTGGTCCTACACAAACACGTTTGTGCTCTCTACCTAAAACAAATTTTATATTGTAATTTTTCATTTCCAAGATTGCAGGTTCAGTAAGACCAACAAAGTTGATCTGTTCCTTCCAACTTAAATACAAATGCTTTCTAAATGAAATTTGAAATTTCTAAAGGAGACATTATAGTCCAACTATGGGACCCAATGTTTAGTGTGAAATTGGATGTTGTATTTCTTTCCAATTTTCCTTAACAATAATGCGCTCGTACACATAAATAGTAGCATAGGGTGGTTTTGTCTAACAGTAGAGAGAGAGAGAGAACACAACCCTTTCTGTACATATCGACAGTACAATTCATAATTTTGTCTAACAATAGAAAGAGACAACTCAACCATGTCAAGCAGTTAAATAATGTTATGCATAAGATAATTCACTTCCACATTTTCACAAACTTTTTTTGATATAAGATAAAATTTTTACTCTAGCCTAATCTAAATATATATGTGTGTGAAGCTCCCTTCTGGAGAATTGAACCCCAGTCTTTACCCCCCATACCCCTCAAGTATTTATACTTGTGGAGTAACCACCGCATCACAGGTGCGCGATGGTCTTTTTTCACAAACTTAAGAAGTAACAAGTATAGAAAAGTAAGGTTAAATTTACATTTCCATTAATCAAGTTCATAATAGCCATTCATTAACATCATTGTCAAAGCTACACATACCATCAGTTACATTCACAACATTATACCATCTATTTGATACCAAAAGCTTGCACTAATAATTATCAATCAAAGTTAATACACTATAAATTGAAACCAAAAGCTGTCCAATAACCTCCAAGTCCGTTGTGTATGTAAATTGTTGACATTGATACTGCTTCAATCACTAGAAATTTTAGCTATATTGTAATATCAAGAACTAATTTGTACCTATATATATATATATATATTTAAAAAAAAAAAAAAAAACTTAAGAGTTACTGGAGCAACTCTAAGGTGTTTAGATGTCATATGACTAATCAGAGACGATATAATTGATTTTAATTTGGTAACATGAATCTAAACAAACTGGATATTAAAAAAAAAAATCCCAATTCAATTTTGCATTTTTTTTTATTATTTTGGTTAAACTTAAATTAATTTTGGTTAGAGAACTCATGGCAATCATCACACAAGAAATGATAATATGACCGCACAAGTAGTCTGAGAAAAATACCATTAGTTGTTAATTTCTTGACCATATATCCAAACAAATCAAATATAGCATATTATAGGTGATGATTTCATCATTGAACAATATGCACAAGGTAAGACAAGTTCTTATTATAAAAGTTGGATTCAGGTAAATCCAATGTTGAAGCTCTTTCATCTTTAGCAGAACGACAGTCCTATTTAAACAAAGACACAACATAATTGAGACAAAATGTCAAATAAGGTAGCTGTTCAGTCATTATGTTCCAAGACATCAAACATCTTTCATTGTGTTGAGCGTCAATCCATTGGAAACAAAGTTTTGAAGGTTTAACCATATGTGCTCTAACTGTGCAGTTCTGGCCTCAAGCAACCATGGCACACATTAAATACATCGAAAAAAAAAAAAAAAAAANAAAAAAAAACTGATTTGTACCTCTCCTTCAAGAGAAGCTCTCTTTCTATTTGCCTAGATTTTTTTTTTTTTTTTTTGAGTGAATGTTGTCTCTTTCTTCATACTAAAATTGGGTTAACATTTGTTTAGGATTATAGAGCACTTGTGTAGTCTTGGAAATGAAAAAATACAATATAAAATTTGTTTAAGGTAAAGTGTGCAAACACGCTGTTTGTCTTTAGAAATCAATTTGGTTATTTTTTAATTGTTTTGGATGTGTTTGACATTAGCTCAAACCTAAGGGTAGTTGATTGGAATTTACCATTTTTATTATTGTTAATTTTTGCCCTTTTGTTGAATGAGTTAGTGTCACTTGATGGAATTATTATTAAAAGTCTAGAGACATATTTTTCATAATTTTTTTTTATCATAATTGTTGATATGTGATATATCATTTGTTATGATTGATACATGATAAAAATGATGCTAATAGTCTAATAGTAGATCTAAATAAACGTGATTAGCTAAAAAAAAGTTACGAAAAATATTATATCGGTTACTTTTTACTTGAAATATGTTACTCCATAGGAAACTCATCAAGTTTCACAGAAAATTTTGTTCGAGAGAAATGGCAGAAAAAGTTTCTTAAAGTCCAATGGTCCATTGGTCAGTGATCAATGATCAAGCAACTGATGTTTTAATTCCACTGAGTTGCACTAATAACTCGTTCTACTCAAACCTTCTTAAAGTGTAATATAGTTGCTCATCTGCCTAGGTCCAACACCAAAAATATAAATTAAAAATAAGATACCAATGAAGCTCCCTGCCACCATCATTGTTGTAGAGGACGAATAGTTATCTCTTATTTTGGATACACATATGACAAAGCTTGTTTAAGACACGAAGTTGAATGTGAAGATTCCCACTATACTAACCAAACGAAATGGAATTTAAAACATGACATCCATGGTAATTAAACATTGAATACAGAATTACATTACTGCATGGTGCCGAACACTAATAGTTGCTAGGAAAACGTTATAACTACTACAAATTTGAGGTTATAATCAAATGAATGTGATTTTTGCCACCTTAATAAATAAATATCTAAATTACCATTCTGTGATTGATTACATATCTATTAGTAAAATTGATGTAGTAAAAAAAAAGTTGTTATACTCTCTAAAAAAAAAAAAAAAAAAACAGTATAAATTAAAAAGTTGAATAAATTACAGACTAAATCTGCAGATAATATCCACTAGCCTACATGTTTCCTGCTAACTTGATCCTCTAGGCAAACATTCATCAACAGTGAAGCAAAACACTCCAATAACCTTAACAGTAGTATGAAGACAGAGGGACATACAAGTAACTCCAGAGCACAGGAACAAAACAGCCATTTACCACGGCCCTCACTCTGCTGCAGTGTCTTCACTGTTATCCCCTTCTGTTCTGATATCTGGCAATGTATCCAGATCTGTGCGAACTTCTTTCTCAGTCAAGTCAATATGGGAATCCGAAGCATCAATAGGGTCATGGTGAACAGAATCTGAAGTCCCATCTCTGGAGGAATTGTCTGAGCTTTCTTCAGTTCTATCTGATTCAGTGTTACCATCTGACTTGTCATTTTCGGTAGCATCAGCATTCTCCTTTGTTGCCAAAGACCCAGAGCCATTCTCTGTTTCACCTGTTAAGTTTTCTGATACAGCAGACTTAGAATTACTAGGTGAAGTAGATGATTCTCCTGCATCTGCTTCAACATTTTCAATTTTAACTGAAAGCTTTGAATTACCATCAGATTGATTGCTTTCAGAAACTGTCGTAGAGCTATTGGTCTCTTCAATTTTCAACCTTTGCACACTCACGCCATCTCCAATAGTCGAAACGTCCACTGTTAAATTATGAGCATGTGCTGAATCAGGTAAAGGCACTGTTCCATTCTGCTGGGAAGAATCAGAAGTGTCTGTACCTGTTACTGCTGTGTCATGGCCTTCAGTACTTACTTCAGTTGAGTTATTGCCTGCATTGGTACTCAACAGTGATGTGTTATTGATTGCTTCAGGGTGATCACCGGATTGGGTTGTCCCTGTTGAATTTGTAACTGAGCTATCAGCAGAGTTGTAAGAATTATCATTACCCTTGCTTTCAACATCAATTACACTCAAAGAAGTGCCATTCTTAGTCGTTTCATCTCCTCTTGCCTTTACAATTAAATTGTTTTGATCACTATTAATTTCTTCAGTGTGATTTGATTTGTTCTCCTGCTCCAAGATACTCACTTTTGATTTCTCAATTGAGTTTTCTGAACTCACTTTCTCAGTTTCAGATATAATAGTCCGGGTATCATGGGTCACTGCACTGGAAGCATCATCTCCCTTGTAATTTTCCTCTCGTGCTTCATGAGTGTTCTGATCACCTACATCATGATCCTGATCCTCTGAAAAATTTTCATTTGCTACTTGACTTTCTTTATCCATGCTCCTCTCACTGTCCTTCTCATCATGCTCCTCTTCCCTCTCTTTCTCTTCATCCACAAATTCCTCATCATGATCAGCTTCCCTGCCTAATTTCTCTTCATCATTTTCATCTATCTCATCGTCTCCACCTCCCCTTTCCTCATCTTCTGTGTCTTCATTCTTGTTTTCTTCTTCCTCCTGCTCTTCTACATCAAGCTTGCTTTCTTCTTCTCGCTCTTCTTCATCTGGCTTGTTTTCCTCTTCCTCTCCTCCAATTACCTTTTCCTCTTCTTCCTGATGATTCTCTCTCTCAATTACTTCCTCCAAATGAGGTAGATCTTTCCTCCCTAATCTAGGCAGCTCACCACCACTTTGTGCATTGACCGAGAGTTTTGCATCTTTCTCACTAAATTCCTTCTTTTTATCATGGGAGCGCTTGACCTGGTAGATTAACCAAAAGCACACACCAAGTAATAGACATATTTGCAGAATATGTTTTACCTTGACGCTTTTGGATCTGGGTCTACTTGGTGATCGCTTGAACATGATGGACTTCCCTAAATTCCTGTCCTTATCTTCTCTGTAAGTAAATATCAAATCTAAACACCTGCCCAGAATAAAAAGTAAATAAATAAATGAATTAAATTAAAAAACCAAAAACAATCAATTCAGAAGTCTGAAAAGTTCATTTCATGATCAAGTATATTAGTATTATAAACTTAGACAAGTTCATTCCACCGTCATTGTGTCACAAGTTTTGTTAAAATTATATGGGCAGCCCAATTGTTTGAACTAAAAATTAATTTTAGTCTTTTTAATTCCCTTTTGAGGTTACTCAAGATGGTTCTCAAGATAATATATCTAGCTCAAAGTGCTATCTAATTATGAAGACAAGGGTCTAGAGTTCAGAAACGCCTAACTTAATAGGACTTTTGAAATATGCACAAGTTGACAACAAGAGAATGAGAAATCCTAAGTGACTAAGTTCCTAAAATGACTAAGCTAAACTATGTGCTTACTAAGTTCCACAACTATGAATCGAAACAAATTTCCTCTGAAATTTAAATTACATTCAACTCCACTCAGTTTTGGAGAAATCATTTGCAGGAATAAAGGAAACTAAAAATACAATATCTTGAAATTCTAATAAGCTGCCTCCTCAAGTGAGCCCAACACAATTACCACATTAAGTTTTGTCTCAAACACAGAACCATTTATGTTTCGGAAACACTGAACATAACTTTTAAAACCTTTTCCAGGAGACAGCCTCTTTCACAAATCTCACTTCTTCATCTCTCATCTTTTTTATTCTAAATTTGGGGACAGCAGCAACCAAACAGTTGGTAACTGTACTTTAAAAACTAAGAAAGACACTGTTCTTTTTCTTGGCATTACAAAAAGTTCTAACATTCAACATTTATAATCATTTTCCTCCTAATTTTCAGGCAATCAAACACATCATTAACAAACCCCAGATTACGTTGCAGTATAATTTTTAATTCTTAAAAAGAAACAATCTTTTCAGAGAACTGGAAGCAACCCCACCTTCTATCCCATAAAAATATACATATTTTTCCAAACCAAAGAAAACCCATTACGCTAAACAGAATACAAAACACAACAAAACGAAGGTAAAGTGAAATTCCCACAGAAACCTAATTAGAAAATTTTAAGAAAATAAGTCAAAAATGGTCGAAAGCAAAGCAAACCCTAGAACCCCAATACCCAAAAAAAAAAAAAAAAAAACCAAAGCCCAGAAATAAAACAAGAGCCAAAATCCCATAACTTGAGGTTAATAATGGAAACCCATTTCCCAAAACAGATAATTACAAGAACCTAACAAACTCTCAGCCCAAAAACACAGATAACAACAAAGCACACACATGGATCTTCCTTCATATACACATTATTTCATACAAAAATGTTAAATAGGGGAGAAAGTGATGTATATATTACCTGATGAAGCAAAGCAAAGTGAGGGAGTGAGAGTGTGGTGGAAAGTGTGAAAGCTGAGAGACTTGAGAGACAGAGTGGTGTTGTTGAATTAATTAAAATGTGGGTCTCAAAGAGAGTGGTGTTTGTTTGTTGAGGAAATGGGTTATGGGCGTGAGAGTCGAGTGAAGAATCAACGAAAAATCCAGGGTAGCTCCCAAGTGTTTATGACCAAGCAACATCTGTCCTTTTTTGACATTTTCCAAACAAAAAAAAAAAAAAAAATCTGTTCCTTTTAAAATTTTATCCACCTACATAATTTATTACTGTACATTCTCAAAAAATAATAATTTATTACTGTGTATATAGTAATAATTGGATTTTTGAAGCATTGATTGGGTCAAGGTTTAGATAATTCTGTCCCATAAAAAAAAAAAAATGTTTAGACAATTTGCATCAGCTCTCACAGTTTTTCTGCGTCTATTTTAGCATAAAAATATATATATTTTTTAATTTATATATTCACTTTTTAAAATACTCTACATAATTTTATCTATTTTACACTCTATTTCATTAATATACTAAATTTTTTTTTCTTTTTTTTTTTATCTTTTTTTACATATAGCACCTACCATTCATTTTCTTTCTTCATCTTTAAGATACGTAAAATAAATAAATAAATAAAATGTAAAATAAATAATATCATTGTAAATTTACAAGGTTACTATAGCAATCGTATATTTTGACACAATTTTGCATTGTAATGTGGGCAAATTTTTACCTTAATTGGCTAAAATGTGGTATGTTTTTTATTATATACTCACTGATACAAGTACTCTTAATAAAAATAAATAAAAAAGCCGATGTTGTTATTAAGATAATTTCCTTTTTATGAAATTTTATTGTTAAAATATCATAATTGTTTAGATATTACTCTAGATCAAATTTAAAATCCTACTCCAAGTAAAATGCTGTTGCCTATGAATTTTAAAGTAGAATTTAATATTTATAATAGTAATTTTAAATATATATTATAATTTTGTATTATTTTTAGAAGAATTAAAATTTTGTATTTTAAAGAATTGTATATGCATGTGTCAAATAGCTTAATATATGTATGTATTATATATTTTAAAATTAATGTGTTTTTATCAATGACTATGGTTTATTAATTATTTCGGGAATTTTCTCAAAAAAAAAATTTGGGGAAAGTACCAAAAAACAAAAATTCCTAATTTCCACATTGGGACAAATTAAATCCCAAACTTTTAAATGTGACATTTTAAACCTTAGACTTTCATAAATGTAGATTTCATGTATGAGCGTACGATTTGTTTTGGGTTCTCTTTTAGTGTATTTATAAAAGGTTGGGGTTTAATTTGTCCTAAAGATAAAACTATGAGTTTTACTATTATTTTTTACCTTCCCCTAATTATTAATATAGTTAGTTTATATAGGTTAAACTCTAACCCACCTCTATTAAAAATGGAGTAAATATGTATTTTTGTTCCCAATTTATGTCTCTCTCCTTCAAAAAAAAAAAAAAAAATTTTTTGATTGATTTTGTTGCATTCTTGTAAGTGTTGTTAGGTGTTTTGAACATGGGGTTCTAAATATTAATTTTACAAAACTCTCACTTTTTGATCTTGTTTTCTCTTGTTTTTGTTTTTGTTTATATTTTTGTGGGTGGTGAGAGATATAAAAGGGGAGTAAAAATACATATTTACCCTTATTTTTAACGGACGTGGATTACAAGAGACAAACAAAACAAACTTTAAGTGGGCAAAGTGATACTTTTCAAACCATGGATAGATAAATCGAAAACAAGCCAGATCATATGTAGGGTTACTATAATTACCATCCAGAAAAAATGGAGTATAGTTGAAATTAAATAGCGCCATTTAGCTTATTACTTTAAGCAATGGTTGAATCCATCAATTTAAATATGTTTTAGCTACAAATTAAACCTGAAGTTTATGAGTTTACCTAATCTAAATTATT
The DNA here is from genome assembly GCF_002906115.3 of Quercus suber. Lineage (NCBI taxonomy): Eukaryota > Viridiplantae > Streptophyta > Magnoliopsida > Fagales > Fagaceae > Quercus > Quercus suber. The sequence goes on along the minus strand of NW_027069863.1, from coordinate 525,483 downwards.
AAATAATTAAAAAAATTATGTCCTCCATGCAAAGCATCTCTTAAATTTTCTCAAATGATAGTATTGAAGTAAGAAAAATCAAATATTGCAATTTAATAATATTAAAAAAAATACACAACTATTAAAGAGCATCTAGCTCAATTGTTACTTTCTAGTATTTCCAACAAAGACGTGTAAAATTCAAATCTCATCTCCCTTAATTAATGAATATTATATATATATATATATGTGTGTGTGTGTGTGTGTGTGTTAAAGAGGCAAAAAAATAATAATAATAAAGAAATACCAATCTTAACACAACTNAATTCCATTTGTAAAAATTTATAAAATTGGCTCAAGAACTTTAATAGGACACATAATGTCTTTGTAACACTAAAAAGAAAATAATTCAAAAGGCAAATTTTACTTACTTCTAACTCTATCTATTATTTGTTCTTATTTGATTTCATCTCTCTCTCTCTCTCTCTCTCTCTCTCCTCTCTCTCTCTCTCTCTCTCTCTCTCTCTCTCTCTCTCTCTCTCTCTCTCTCTCTCTCTCTCTCTCTCCGGTTTAGATCAACGATAGCTATGGGTCATGGTGGTGATAATGTAGGAGCAAGAGGGGTTGTATGGATTTGGATTTTGATTTGTGGAGGAGGAGCATGACTGCTTTGAGTCTGGGTTTGAGGAGAAGTGTAACGTGTGGGTAGTGATTTGAATTTTGGTAGTGGTCAATTTAAGATTTTGGGTTGTTGCGGTGGTTGCATCTTGGTTGCGGCGTGATCATGGATGTGTTGGGTCACTGGTGTTGCTGTTAATAACTCTCTTTCTTTGCTTAACCCCAAATCCATATTTCATGCCCTCATTGTCTGAGCTGTTGCTCACACGATGGTGTTGGTGATGGTGATGGTGGAAGTCTTCGGTTGGTGGTGGTGGTACACGTTAGCAAATTAGAGGAAAGAGGGGAGGATCATGGTGGTGCTTGGATTGGGTCATGGTCGCTAAAGTTTTAATTTCTTGTTTTGGGTTTGGGTTTTGATTCAAGCTTTATGACTATTGTGATGTAGGCTACTATTAGGGAATTTGAAAGCTGGAATGAAGGGTGGAATCATAGTGTGCTTGGATTTTTTTTATGGGTTTTTGGTTTGGCTTTGAAATCTAAATTTTTAATGGGTATAAAACACAAGCAAAAGTAGGATCAATCCTATTGCTAAGTGCTAAGATTTATGAGTTTTTTGATTGATTTTGTTGCATTCTTGTAAGTGTTGTTAGGTGTTTTGAACATGGGGTTCTAAATATTAATTTTTACAAAACTCTCACTTTTTGATCTTGTTTTCTCTTGTTTTTGTTTTTGTTTATATTTTTGTGGGTGGTGAGAGATATAAAAGGGGAGTAAAAATACATATTTACCCTTATTTTTAACGGACGTGGATTACAAGAGACAAACAAAACAAACTTTAAGTGGGCAAAGTGATACTTTTCAAACCATGGATAGATAAATCGAAAACAAGCCAGATCATATGTAGGGTTACTATAATTACCATCCAGAAAAAATGGAGTATAGTTGAAATTAAATAGCGCCATTTAGCTTATTACTTTAAGCAATGGTTGAATCCATCAATTTAAATATGTTTTAGCTACAAATTAAACCTGAAGTTTATGAGTTTACCTAATCTAAATTATTAAATAATTAAAAAAATTATGTCCTCCATGCAAAGCATCTCTTAAATTTTCTCAAATGATAGTATTGAAGTAAGAAAAATCAAATATTGCAATTTAATAATATTAAAAAAAATACACAACTATTAAAGAGCATCTAGCTCAATTGTTACTTTCTAGTATTTCCAACAAAGACGTGTAAAATTCAAATCTCATCTCCCTTAATTAATGAATATTATATATATATATATATGTGTGTGTGTGTGTGTGTGTGTTAAAGAGGCAAAAAAATAATAATAATAAAGAAATACCAATCTTAACACAACTCATGGCTATTTGAAGAAATACCAATCTTAACACAACTCATGGCTATTTGATACAGTCCTAACAACTAAATGAGGCAAAAAAAAAAAAAAAAAAAATGGAATTACCAATTCAAAGCCTTTAGGAGATGCCTCTAGCATGAAATGCATGATAAACATTTTGGAAACTAATTTGGTATAGTCAAGTTCTATTTAGGAAAGATACCTTTATAAATTAGACAAAACACAAATTCTTTGTGCTAGTAAGGATATATATATATATATATATATATTAAGAACTTAAGGCGAACTAGTGATGCAGTTGATCGAAGGATTAGGTATATATCAAATATTTGCCCCCTTGCTAACGGTTTTTATAGTAAATTTGCCCCCCAAAATACAACTAAGCTAGAGGATTCTACAAGTTGCAATCTTAGAGAATTCTTATAAAGTTTCTAAGAAAATAATATTAAAGAAAAAGTATTCACAAAACGAATATTTGGGAGGCATAGAAACTTTCGACCCACCCCGACTTTTTTAAGTTTGTTAGGCATAATTTTGGACCATTTGAATTTTGAACCTCAACTCAGGTTAACTTTTTCGCAAAGGGAGGAGGATACTTTTAGGTTGTATACTATGGTTCTCTTTTCCATTTTCCTGAGCAAAAGCCGCAAAAGATGTCCATCCAAGAAAAGAATCCATGTGAATACTTGGATGGACATCTTTTGCGATAAGAACTAAAAGGACAAGTTCATCTCTTGTAATGTAAATTTCATTTCCCCAAAAGGTTTGGATGCAGATGCTTTTAGCATCCAAAAAAGTAGTACTAGGATTTTCTCAAAAAAGGTCGTTTGAAATGGATTAATGAATAATAATCACCAACATCAACATCAACATCAACATCAACACCAACACCAACACCAATCCAATGTTGGGTTGATTAGATTAGAGCTATATGATATTGTGGTGGAAATGGAGGTACACTTTATATTCCATTAACATTTACTTTTATTTGATAAAATATTCCATTAACATATATGCGTTAAAAGAGATTATGAAGTCCCATATGAATGGTTCACTGTACACCCAGAGTGGTGGCCCTGGTGAGCGTGGGGAATGAATGACATCCACTCATTATCTAAACAAAAATAAATAAATAAAACTCATCCAAAATAAAAAATAAAAATCACCTTATTTAAAACTATAATAGTCTTAATAAGTTAATATATCTCTTTATTTTTATTTCCTGCAAAATCTAGAGACATGTTTGTAAAACAATAAATCTAGAGTCATAAACTCATAATTATTTTCACAAAATTTTTCACAATCATTAAAGTGACGAGTTGTAAATAATATACAATAAAATAATATTAGTGATGAGTCTAAATAAAAAACGATAACCAATTTAACAGCTCAATTATTATACATTTGTTGTGAATAATATTGTATACGTAGAAATGTTTACCTCAAAATTGTGTGATGACTATATCTTTTGGAAAATAGTAGTATTAAGATCTTATCCACTCGTTTCTTTGAAATGGAGAGTACATTTGCTCCGAATTAGTGGAAAAGATCCTAATCCCCAAATGTGAACGCTAATCATTTGTTGGCCTGATAAGAATAAGATTAGTGCTATTTGACATGACTAGATTGTGGTGGAAATGAAGCTACTCCATTAACATATACATTAAAACAGGTTATGAAGTCCCTCATGAATGCCCAATGGTCTTTGGGGAAAGTGGTACACCCACCTCCCATTATTGGGAATGGTGCGTATGGGGTTTGAATGCCATCGAGTCATCTAAACACATATTCAACAAATCATCCAAAGATTCTAAACACAAAAACTCATGGCCGGCTCAATAGGTGATGTAATTAATACAATCATTTAAGACTTAAAAAAAAAATAAAAAAGTATCCACTTGTAAAAAAAAAAAATTATATATATATAAAATATATTTATAAAATATATTTATCTATATATTTTAATTAAAAAAATTTAAGTACTTTTATTAGTCAATAAAATGTATTAAAAAGACCCCATGATATCCTAAAATATAGAAAATTAAAAAGGAAAAATGTATAGCGACTAAACTGTGCGCAACTGTGCTATTGCACAGTACTAGACAATTGTGCATTGTATAGCAACACAGTTTGCATAGTTACACACTGCACAGGCTGCATGCACAGCCCACAGTCATTGGAGATAGGACAACACGTTTTCTGAATTTATCAATTATTATAAATGATCTTACCAATTAAGAATTTAATGTGTATCATATTAACTCATTTGTATTATAATAACACTAATTTATTGAACCATGTAATAAATTAATTTTTATTTGTGCAGGTTTAGACTTTAAAGTGATCACGGTTTTAAAAAAATTGCAATAACCAGGTTTTATTATTCTTTACTTTAAATCTTATTTTCAGTTAAATTATCATTTTTAATTATAAGTTGTATTTTGATAGTTAAATTCAATATATATTATTTGATTAGTATTTAAATATAAAAAAAGGTCCCACTTAAAATTTTCACCTGAGGCCCTCAAAGTTGTTGAGCCGGCCTTGAACTCATCCTGTGTCAATTTTTTTTTACTTTTAGTATATCATATGCCAATGGTAAAATTATATAATAATCGGTTATTTAGTTTAATTATTATTATCAAAATATTTACAAAAAGGATTATTATTTAAGTTTTTGTACCCAAATTATTTAATGGTCAATAAAATGTATTAAAAAGACCCCATTGTATCCTAAAATGTAGAAAATCAAAAAGGAAAAAACAAATGTCCAGTGGCTAAGAGGCTGTTTGGATGGCCAATTCTCATGACTCAATTCTCAGTTTTCATAACTCAATTCTCAAAAATGGTGGGACCCATAGCAAAATACTCGTTTGCCTGCACCAATACTCTATTTTCATAACTCTGTTTTCAATACTCAATTCTCTACTTTTTGAGTTATGAGTTATGGAAACTGAAAACAACTTTTGGCTGTTTTCAGTTTTCAATTCTCAATTCTCAATGGCAAAATTGTAAATACCATTACAAACCCGGTCCCACCATCTGACTTTTGCTCCCTCTTTATCTCCTTTTCTCCTTTTTTTTTTTTTCTTTTCTTTTTGTCTTTCACGTGGTCTGGGACGCTGCTCCTCCTCCTTTCTTCTTCTTCTTCTTCTTCTTTTCTTTCTTTTCACTTTCTGAGCTTGGTTCTTTTTTTTTTTTTTTTCTTCTTTTCTTCTCTTTTCACTTTCTGGGTTGATTCTTTTTTTTTTTTTTTCTTCTTTCTTTTATTCTCCTTTCTTTTCTGAGCTTGGTTCTTTTTTTTTTTTTTTTTTTTTCTTCTTTCTTCTCTTTCACTTTCTGGGGTTGATTCTTTTTTTTTTTTTCCTTCTTTTCTTTTCTATTCTCTTTCTTTCTTTTCTTTTCACGTTGGTTTTTGGGTTTGGTTTCTGGGCTTGGGTTTTTTTTTTTTTTCCTTTTTTCTTTCCTTTTCACTGGGTTTCCATTTTTTTTTCTTCTTCTTCTTTCACTGGGTTCGGTCTTCAGTTTTTCTTTTTTTTTTTTTTTTTTTTTTTTTTTTTTTTTTTTTTTTTTTTTCACTGGGTTCGGGTTTCTGGGTTTCTTTTTTTTTTTTTTTTTTTTTTTTCCTGATTGGCCACATTTTGTTGTTGTTGTTGTTGTTGATGCTGCTGTTGCTGTTGCTGTTTTCGTTATTGTGGTTGGAGCTGGGTTCGGGTCTGTGTTTTGGGAAAGTATCAGGGGTTAAGGAGGGAAAATTAGAACAGAAAAATTGTGGGGCCCAAAACAGTTTTTTTCTGACCAAATGACAGGCATGAGACCCATAAATAGTGTGAAAAATATTGAATGATGGAAATTGAGTGATGGTGCCAAACGGGTGTAGTATTTAGAGTGATGGGTGATGAGTGATGAGTTATGAGTGATGAGTGATGAGTGATGAGTTATGAAAATTGAGTGACGAAAATTGAGTGATGAAATTTTTGAAGCCAAACAGCCTCTAAACTATGCGCAACTGTGCTACTGCACAACACTGGACAGTTGTGCACTGTATAGCAACACAGTTTGTACAGTTGCACACAGCACACTACATAAGCTGCATGCATAGCCCACAGTCCTAGGAGATAGGACAACACATTTTCTGAATTTATCAATTATTATAAATGATCTTACCAATTAATAATTTGATGTGTACTATATCAACTCATTTGTATTATAGTGACACTAATTTATTGAACCATGTAATAAATTAATTTTTATTTGTGCAGGTTTAGACTTTAAAGTGATCACGGTTTTAAAAAATTGCAATAACCAGGTTCTATTATTCTTTACTTTAAATTTTATTTTAGTTAAATTATCATTTTTAATTATAAATTGTATTTTGATAGTTAAATTCAATATATATTATTTGATTAATATTTAAATATAAAAAAGGTCCCACTTAAAATTTTCGCCTGAGGCCCTCAAAGTTATTGAGCCGACCCTAAACTTATCCTGTGTCAAATATTTTTACTTTTAGTATATCATATGCCAATGGTAAAATTATATAATAATCGATTATTTAGTTTAATTATTATTATCAAAATATTTACAAAAAGGATTATTATTTAAATTTTTGTACCCAAATTATTTAATATACTAATCATATTATACTAGCCTCATCACATGTGCTTTGCGCGTACGATGAGGTTTTTTTTTTTTTTTGATATATAGTATCACAATTGTTCTTTCATCACAATTTGAAAAAATAGATAGGATTTTTTCTTTTCTGAAGAGAATAGGATTCCTTTTTCAATTAGAAGCTTTTGCGTGTTTATCCAAATCCAATTGATGATGTAATAGTTATAAAAAAAATGATAATGTAATAAATCCAAAAAACTAAAAATAAATAATGCAATAGTTTAAAAAAGAAACTTGGGATAATTTAGTCTGACACTTTTTATTTTATTTTATATTTTTAACTTGGGATAGTTTTTCCTTATTTTATGGGAGGGGTAGTTATTTTCTTTCAAACGTTGGTTGTGGGAAGTTTTTTTTTTTTTTTTTTTTTTTTTTTTTTTTTTTTTTTTTTTTTTTANGCATAGCCCACAGTCCTAGGAGATAGGTAAACACATTTTCTGAATTTATCAATTATTATAAATGATCTTACCAATTAATAATTTGATGTGTACTATATCAACTCATTTGTATTATAGTGACACTAATTTATTGAACCATGTAATAAATTAATTTTTATTTGTGCAGGTTTAGACTTTAAAGTGATCACGGTTTTAAAAAATTGCAATAACCAGGTTCTATTATTCTTTACTTTAAATTTTATTTTTAGTTAAATTATCATTTTTAATTATAAATTGTATTTTGATAGTTAAATTCAATATATATTATTTGATTAATATTTAAATATAAAAAAGGTCCCACTTAAAATTTTCGCCTGAGGCCCTCAAAGTTATTGAGCCGACCCTAAACTTATCCTGTGTCAAATATTTTTACTTTTAGTATATCATATGCCAATGGTAAAATTATATAATAATCGATTATTTAGTTTAATTATTATTATCAAAATATTTACAAAAAGGATTATTATTTAAATTTTTGTACCCAAATTATTTAATATACTAATCATATTATACTAGCCTCATCACATGTGCTTTGCGCGTACGATGAGGTTTTTTTTTTTTTTTGATATATAGTATCACAATTGTTCTTTCATCACAATTTGAAAAAATAGATAGGATTTTTTCTTTTCTGAAGAGAATAGGATTCCTTTTTCAATTAGAAGCTTTTGCGTGTTTATCCAAATCCAATTGATGATGTAATAGTTATAAAAAAAATGATAATGTAATAAATCCAAAAAACTAAAAATAAATAATGCAATAGTTTAAAAAAGAAACTTGGGATAATTTAGTCTGACACTTTTTATTTTATTTTATATTTTTAACTTGGGATAGTTTTTCCTTATTTTATGGGAGGGGTAGTTATTTTCTTTCAAACGTTGGTTGTGGGAAGTTTTTTTTTTTTTTTTTTTTTTTTTTTTTTTTTTTTTTTTTTTTTTTTGGGGTGGGGGGTGGGGTGGGAAGAAAAGTGGGGAATTAATAACCAGTAGTTTTTTTTTTCTTTTAATTTTTATCTATTTACGTTTTTAACCTCATTTCTTATTTTTAGAAATAATGATAAATTAATTAAATTAGGGGTATTTTTGATAGTGAAAAATGCAGTAACTAACTTTTTGAATTCTCTTAATATATAGAGATAAATTGGGCCTTAAAAATCATGGCCCCAATTTGTGGAGACCTGACTTAATTGCCATGTATACTAATTTTAATAATAATAATACTTTTTTTTTAAAAAAAATTTTGTCATCTGTATCATTTTTCTTCATAGAATTCAACTTCAAAAAAAAAAAAAAAATTCATAGAATTTAATGTTTTCAGCATTAATGTTTTCTGGAAAATGGTTCATTTTCCAAAGAACATTTTCTAAAAAACTGTATCATTTTCTAGTGTTTGGTAACAATCTTTAAAATGAGCTTGAGAATGTTTTCTGATGTTTGGTATGCAATTTTTTTTTAAAAAAATATTTCTTGTATAATTTAAAACATGTATATTCTGTAAACTAACTAATGTAATCATTATAAATAATAATAATAATAATAAAAAGAATGAATTTGGTTTTCATACTAAAAGTTTGACAATAGATATAATCAAAATTAATTAGTTGTCAAATTTTCATGATCTCTACTGCTCATCTTGCTCATATGTATAGATAGTGTTAGGACATATGTGAATTATGTTAGGAACATATGTCAATATAGAATTGGTTAATCCTTCGACAAAACGCACTTTACTTGTAATTGGGTAGATCTAGGATGTGTTTAATACTTCAAGGAACAAGGTTTCAAGTTCAAGTGTTAAAGCCATACAAGTCTGTCCAAGAATCAAGTGAAAAAAGTGCTAGATTTTAAAGCTCAATAGCTAGTATCTATCGAGGTTTAAAAGGTTGTTTAAGCTCAATGCTCGACAGCTGCTCGATAGATAGGGTATCCATCGAGGTTTAAGAAAATCAGATTTTCAGTTCTAATTTCCATCCAATCTGTGTATAAATGTTTGGACTTTCTTTTCTCACAACCTTAAACATATATAATGATTATTTTAAGGGTCGTCATAGCTGATGCATCTCAATGCAAAAGTTTTTCATAAACATATTATGAACTGGAGACATATGTCCTAGTTTATCTTTCTTTTCAAGAAATTGCTATGTTTGTACACTGTAGGGTTTTGTAACCAAGGAGTTTCGTAATCTTCATCGTATGATGAACTGAAGAACTTTGCAACTAATATCTTTCTCAAGTTTGTGTGTAAGCCACATACTAGGATCCGCACATCGAATTGGTTAGTCATGTACTGGGAGCCGTGCATTGAAAGAATAGATTGTTACTACAAAACAAGTCCAAATGGATATTGGGGAAAGGATTCAAGTGTAGGTTGGTAGAAAGTACTGGGATTGCTTTACTTGTAATCGTTTGTTGTGATAATAGTGAATTCTCGAGAGTGGTGACTTTAAAATCACTCGGTGGGGTTTTTGCCTTGGAGGTTTTCTCTATTTGTAAAGAAATTACCATGTCAACTTTATTTTCCGCTGCATATTAACTTAGTTGGTGATTTTTTTTTTTTTTTTTTTTGGTGTTACCACGCATATTGCATGCTAATTGAATTAATTAGTTAACTTGACTAATTAATTGGTTAATTCATCATAAGGGGTCAATAAATTTTTGGCCTATCAAGTGATATTAGAGCAGGCACACTCTGATTAGGTTTTAAGCTTTGCTATGTGATCCATTGACCCTTGTTTGTCATGAATAGAGGACAGTCTCTTATTACACCTCCTTTATTTGATGACATTAATTATGCATACTGGAAAATACGCATGAGAGTTTTCTTGTAGTCATTAGATGAAAAGATGTGCAAGCTATGGAGATAAGCTAGACCAAGCCAAAGGAAGTGCCGGCCGATTGGGATGATGTTAAGATCAAGGCGGCAAATTTCAACAGCAGGGCATTGAATGCGTTATTTAGTGCGGTCACGAATGAGGAGTTCAAGAAGATATCATTTACTGGAACTGTTAAAGAAGCATGTCCTCCAGACAACTTATAAAGGAACTAAGGCTGTCAAAGATTCAAAGCTTTAGAGGCTTGCTACAAGTTTCGAAGAGATTAAGATGGAGGAGGATGAGTCATTCGATGAGTTCTATGCCAAGTTCAAGGACATAGTGAACTCAGTCTTTAATCTTGGGGAAACCATTCTCGAACCTAAGATTGTTTGAAAGGTGCTTAGATCTCTACCTGAGAGATTTCATGCCAAGATCATTGTGATTGAGAAATCAAAGGATATTGGTAAAATTCCTTTGACAGATCTGGTTGGTAATCTGTAGACCTATGAGTTGGGTTTGACAAGGATAGGGAAATCTAGTAAGGGAGAGAGCATGGCATTAAAGGCCAAGAGCAGTGACATTGATGTGTCTTCAGATGATGAAGATTCTAAGATGAAATCTTATATCACCTGACAATTCAAAAAATTTATGAAGAATGCCAATGCCAAAAGATTTGACAAAGACCGCAAGCAGTCTAGTTCATCTTAGTTCAAGAACCAAGACAAAAGAAAGAAGGATACTAGGGATGATAGTCAGTACACTATTTCCTCAGGACTAAAGTGCTTTAGGTGTTAAGGCTTCGGTCACATGAAACAAGAGTGCCCTACGTATTTCAAGACCATTAGGAAGAGTAAGGCACTTGCTGCTACTTTGAGTGACACTGAGCCTGAGGATGATTTTGATAATAAGGATAATGGAATCCTAAATGCCTTCACTACCACTGTAAATCCTATTAAGGGGATTGTTGAAGATGTGGATGATGAAGAGGACTTGGTGGATTCTAAGTTCAAGAAAATGGATGATCAAGATGATATCCATACAGCCTATGAAAGTTGTATAAGGTTTTTGAGAAACATGAAAAACTATATAGGTTGGCTACCAAGAAGCTGAGTGATTTGGAACTTGATCAAGAAGAACTTTCCACAAAGTTTGATGAAGCCAATCAAACCATTGGAGCATTGCAGTTTGAGAATAATTTCTTGGCTGAGAAGACCAAAAAGCTTAAGGCAAAACTGTTCCAAGTCAGAGCTCAGTTGGAAAGAACTTCAAGTGCAAAACTTGACGAGATGCTCAGCATTCAAAAATTTGTTTCTGATCGAACCGACTTAGGGTATGATTTCTCTTCTCCTAGTATTGCTTTTACTAGTACTACTATTTTTGTTTCTCCTACTAATAATGTTGAATCTGAGAACAATAATGTGAAAACTGTTGTAATTAGTGAGAACATAGACAAGAGTAAATCTATTTTAGGAGCACCCCCTAAGCTAGATAAGAAAGAGACTAAAATCCATACGGCTAAGAAGAGAAACACTTAAAAGCCTAAATAAAAGAAGTCGCATTTCTATCATCACTGTGGAGCTACGAGACATACTTGACCTAATTGCTACAAGTGATTAGCCATTCAACAGAGCAACAACATGAACTTATCAGGAAACCAGAATCAGTTTCCATCCTTTTTTGCTCCTCTTGGAGATCTACTCAAAGCCCTCATGTTCTTTTCGAACTTGAATGATTTCAATTCTTCCCTCTTACTGACAGATTAAAGGTTTGCTAAATGAAAATGGTCTTCCAAGATGTGGAAGGAAAAAGGCTACAAATGATTTAGTTACTTTTTCTCTCTCTCCCCTTCTTGTTTTTGTTTTTGCATTACTTGTATGTGTTTACTTTCATGTTTTGAGTCGGTCTAGTTTTATGCATTGCTTTGTTTAACATGTTTTTGTTTGATTATTTTCAGTTTTGTTTTATTTTATTTTTTATAAAAAAATTTGAAAAATAAAAAAAAATACAAAAACAGTGTATGTTTTGTGTATATTGGTACTTGTGTACCTTGGATGACCATTGAAATAAAGTTTTCTAAACTTTGTATCTTTTGTAGCTTAAATGAGTATCTCGATGCACAACTAAGTAAGTGAGCTTTGTGGCTTGTGTTTGTGACGAGCAAGATTAAGTAATCTCTTGTACTTAACACTCGTATCACTCTTTTTGACAGGAAGGACTAGAAAATCTTAAGAGAAAAGCATAAATAACAATCTCATCATTGTTGCCCACCAATCATGAAATGACATCTATATGCTTTGGCATGGCAAAAGTGCAATGTCAAATGCTTAACATCATTGGGTATTTCTTTTGTCTTTCCTATATACCCATGCATAGTTTGCTTAAAAGAAAAAAAAAATATGTAAAGAAAAATAAAAGTAAAAAGAATCAAAATGCTTCATATATGATTGCAAGCATGTCTTCTAGGAGATGTGGGAGTTATAGGATATATCTCGAAGGTGATAATCTCCATCAAATAGTTATAACTGTGTGTGAGTTAAAGTGATTTTCTCAAATCGTCATAACATGTAGATATTTATGCAATCTTACGATATTTTTCACACACAACACGCAATATTCTTTGCTACTTTTGATACATATGCAGGTATAATGTGATTTGGCCATCACAAGGAATACATGTGTTAATGTATACTCACTAAACTGTCTTAACTTATTTTTGAAATATAAAATTGATTAGACTTATTTTGTGTGTGTGTGTGTGTGTGTGTGTGTGTGTGTGTGTGTGTGTGTGTGTGTGTGTGTGTGTTTTGGATCTAAATGCTTGACATTTTTCTTGTTAAGAGATGTTTTTGAGAGTTTAAAATGTTGTTTGGATCTTTGGTTGAGTAGTATGTTTGATTACATTCATGTCTGTATTTTTCTCTTCTTTGAAAAACTGTTTTTAAGCAATCTCGATAGCTTCTCGATACCTAGGGTATCTATCGAACCTCTTGAGCTTCTTTCTCGATAGCTGTTATAGCAAACTCGATCTATCGAGATTCTTAAGATTCAATCTTGATAGTTTCTCGACAGCTACTCGATCTATCGAGGAAGTTTCTGTATGCTCGATAGCTTCTTAATCCATCGAGCCCCTTTTGTTGTGGACCTCTTAATAGCTGCTTGATAGCTCCTCGATAGCTATTTCTCGCATTTTTAATTTTTGACAGCTCTTGACACCTCTTGATCCATTGAGAAACTAGGATTTCTATATATAGGGTCCGCGCAATTTTTTCTTCATTTCTCCCCGATCTCTTTTGACAGTTTTTGTCTCCTCACCTCCCCAAACTCTTCTCAATCACTCCAAACCTCTTTCCCAAGTGTTTTTCGGCCTCAAGATCATTTCTTCATCTGGTATGATATTGTTTTCTCTATTCTTATCATGCATTTCATTTATTTTTACCTAACTTTTGGGATTTTTTGAAAAATTTGGGGTTTTTCAAAATTGATGAGTTTTCCACAAATTTCTGTGTTGGTTTTTGTCTAAATGATTTCAAATGTTCATGCATTGCATTACATTTGCATTTTAACTATATTTTCATGCATTATAGATGTGTGCTATATATGTTGAATTGTTGTGTGCTGTTAGGTTTGGATTGGGCTAAACCCATGATGCTTTTAATGTTGCATATCACATGTTCATGCATTTTTATGCATACGTACCTTCATTTCTTCATATTCTTATATTGATTTGTTTGGTGCTTTTCTGCATGTCTCTCTTTCTTTCTCTCTCTTTCTTGCGTTAGTTTGCTCTATGGCACCTAAATGCAAAACTACTCTGTCCCCGAACCCTCTTCGTTCTGAGGCGTCTTCTTCTTCTTCTTCCCCCTTTGATCCTACTCCATCTCATGTCAGATTCTATGATGATAAAGCCTGTAAGGACTTTTTGGAGAACTTCTCACAACGAGGCATTCATTCGGAATGCCAAGTCGTTCTATCGAATTTTTTTGATATTGACCTTCCTATTATCATCTACAGTAGGGGTTGAGAGTTACTGTGTGGCATCCTGATTACTTGTCCTTCCGTGATCATACAGGAGCTTTACTCCAATGTGCATGGATTCGATATTTTAGTATCTCATTTTGCCACTCGCATTCAAGGTATGCGCATTGTAGTCACTCTGGATATTGTATCTGAGGTGTTACATGTTCCTAGGGTAGCGCATCCTGACTACCCTGGCTACGATTTTTTAAGGACTGTGTCCAAAGACAAACTCTTGTCTTTTTTCTATGAGACACCTTCTTCTTGGGGTGATCGTCAAAACACCCATTGCTTGAGTTTTGCAAAAGGTCTGAGATTCCTTAACATGGTGATGACATTTGTTCTCCATCCGTTGTCTCACTATAACTCTATCACAGAGCTTCATGCTTGATTTTTGTTGTCCCTCCTTGAGAGGCTTGCCATTGATTTTCCCTCTCACTTCATTCTATCCCTTATAAATGTCTATAAGGATACGGCAACCCATGATAAACTCATTTTTCCTTCAGCTATCATGCGAATTCTTTGCCACTTTTTTGTCTCTTATCTTGAGTCTCCTCATTTTACAGTTATGTGTGCCACAGATGTTGCTACTGTCAGACGGAGCGAGGCCCAGCTTCAACTGAAGTGGCCACAGACAGAGACAGCGATTCCTCCAATTTCTTCTGCTCCTTCAACATCCGCACCTTCTTCATCTGCGGGTGGTGTGACCCTCGAGGTGGTCATGGTGCAGTTACAGCACATGGATGCTCACCTTGACACACTCAGTGATGAGTTGTGTCAGGTGAATACCCGTGTCGGCCGTATTACTCGATGACAGGCTCGCCTTGGTGGCTTCGTAGAGTCTCCCTCTACTAGAGGCATTTGAGGACAAGGATGACGATGGTGACTACGACGACGATGATAATGATGAGGATGAGGATGCTAGCTTGCCTAATGACGATGAGATGACTGCTTGAGTTACTTACCCTTTTTCATTTGTGACAAAAAGGGAGAGTAGTCATGTACATAGGGGGAGAGTTAGTATAGGAGATTTTTGTTAGGAGGAGTGTGTTTTTTTTAGGGACTTATGTATTTTTTTTCTTTTCTTCTTTTATAGACACATTGTTCTTACTTTGTGATAGCAAACCTTGTACTTATAATATTATATATATATATATATATATATGATAAGGTTGTTATTATAGTTCTTTCACCTGTCTTTACATATGTTGTTTCTTTTATTTATTTATGCACATGCTTCTTATTAATTGTATGCAATATTTTATTTCTGTTTCACACTAAGATGCTAGGATGAGTTTTGTTTAAAGTGTTTCAGAAATACAAGTTGTCAAAGTCTTCTAGCCATAAACTCTCTTTTTGCAAAGTTTTTCAAGAGTTTGTGTTAGAATAGATTTTATTGTATTAAACAAGTGAGTATGAGTTAAGTGATTTATGGCTTCTCTCATATGTTCATTTGTTTGTTGTGATTTTGTCACGGATTGCCAAAGGGGGAGATTATTAGGACATATGTGAATTACGTTAGAAACATATGCCAATATAGAATTGGCCAATCCTTTGATAAAACGCATTTTACTTATAATTAGGTAGATTTAGGATGTGTTTAATGCTTCAAATAACAAGGTTTTAAGTTCAAGTGTTAAAGCCATTAAGTCTGTCCAAGAATCAAGTGAAGAAGTGTTGAATTTTAAAACTCGACAGCTAGTATCAATCAAGGTTTAAAAGGCTGTTTAAGCTTGATGCTTGAAAGCTGCTCGATAGATAGGATATCTATTGAGGTTTAAGAAAATCAGATTTTCAGTTTTGATTTTCATCCAATCCGTGTATAAATGTTTGGGATTTCTTTTCTTGCAACACTAAATATATAAGGATTGTTTTAAAAGCCGTCATAGCTAATGCATCTCAATGCAAAAGTTTTTCACAAGGATATTGTGAACTGGAGACATATGCCCCAGTTCATCTTTCTCTTCAAGAAACTTCTGTGTTTATACACCGTAAGGTTTTGTAACCTAGGAGTTTCGTGATCTTCATCATGTAATGACTTGAAAAACTTTGCAGCCAACATTTTTCTCAAGTTGGTGTGTAAGCCACGTACTAGGATTTGCGCATTGAATTGGTTAGTCACGTACAGGGAGTCGTGCATTGAAAGGAGAGATTATCACTACAGAACAAATCTAATTGGGTTTAGGGGTAAGGGTTCAACTGTAGGTTGGTATAAGGTATTGAGATTCCTTTACTTGTAACCGGTTGTTGTGATAATAGTGAATTCTCAAGAGTGGTGACCTTAAAATCACCCAGTGGGGTTTTTGCCTTAGAAGTTTTCTCCATTCGTAAACAAATCACCGTGTCAACTTTATTTTCAGCTGCATATTAACTTTGGTGATTTGTTTGTGCTACTACGCATATTGCATGCTAATTGAATTAATTAATTAACTTGACTAATTAATTAGTTAATTCATCACAAGGGGTTAATACATTCTTGGCCTATCGGACAGTAACGTACACACACACACGCACACATATCAACCATTTGTCTACATATATATATATATATATATATCTAACAGGGGAATACATTTTCAATAAGTATAAATAATAATAATTTTTAATTGTCTACTCTTTTTGTTGGTATACTAATTGTCTACTATGGTCAACCACAAGTCTTCAATATAACTCTAAATTATGTATTTACATAATGTACTGTATAATATATCATCACTGCATAGTATCTGCCAACAAAAAAAGTTTTGCCAACAAATGCAATTCTCCTAAACAATTATCATTCATTATATAATAATATTATTAGTCCACGGTAAATATTGTCCCATGTAAAAGCAATTTAGAGCAATATAGGTTCTATGTTTAAAATTGTCATCTTTTACTTCATTCTTTCTTTCTTCTTCTTCTTTTTATTTTTATTTTTATTTTTATTTTTTGCACTTTATGTACGACAAAGAAGTAACTTCTGCCTGGAATCCATCAAACTGAAAATTTCTTAGAGAAAAAGAAAACCGAGCTTGAAATTCAAAGCAAAGAATTGGGATTTCGGTAGAGAGGAATGAAATAATTACCAGTGCAAATTTGTTTTCCCTTGCAAGTCAAAGCTATTGACCGATCAGTGAAGGGAAAAAAAATCTAATCAGAGAATTGTGTTACAAAAGGGAAGAGAAACATGGAGAAAAGAGAGAAGAGAGACAGTTAGAGAGAGAGATATCTATGGGAAGAGGAGAGACCAGAGTTAGTGATAGTGAGGGTATGAGGAGAGAAAAAGTAAAGGGAAGAGAGAAAAAGTGAGAAAACTTACCATAAGAGAGAGCAGGCACCAGAAAATTATGTTTCCCATGGCTATAGACAAAGATAATATTTATAGGAGATGCAACGTGTGAGAGAGAGATTGTTTTCCAAAAAGAAATTTAGGAAAACAACCTATAGAAAATAAGCCTTATTTTTATTAGGGTTTTCCGTTAACCAAAAATAGTTTTTTATTAACCAGTTTTTTTTTTTTTGTGCTACCAAACACTAGAAAATGTGAAAAACTATCTTTACAGAAGGTTTTCTAACGAAACAAACAGAGCGTTAATCCTACTTTCCATTGGTGCCTCACCTTATCTCAAATGATATAGCTAATTTGTGTGAAATGAAAACCTAACTATGAAAAATTAAAAAAAAAAAAAAAATGGTTTGCAAACCAATCTCTAATGATCAGGCTATTTGATTCGAATGGCCTAGAACCGCACTATTTCTTCTACACTTGTTATAATTGTGAAAGTATTGGCCTTCTTCATAAAATGCGATTTGCATATTACTAAAAAGGATTTATATTATATACTTTAAATAATTGTATTATAATTTCAGGTTTTGATAAGGACAAAATTGGGCTACAAACTTGGTTGTAACCTAAGACTACAACTCCATTTAATATCTTTTTATTGGATGTGAATTTTGACAAATCCATCATTAGGTTACATTTTCTTCTTATATCCTTCATACTTACAAAATTTTCAAAAGATCAAAGATCAATAAATATATTATCAATCAAATGTTTAAATTTCAAGTTTTTGTAGTTTAAAATTATACATAAAAAATAAGTTTTTGCATGAAATAGTAAATAACATCTAATTCACATGATTTTTTTTTTGAGTAAACAGTAATACTTATTAGAACACACACGAAAATAGTAATATAAGTATTCTTAATTCTTGTATTAAGAATATAAAAAATATGCAATCTAATAGTTAGGTTTTCAAAATATGTAGTACTCATGTTAATTTTTTTAAGTGAGAATTGTAATTTTAGGCTATAATTAAGTTTGTGGTCAAACTTTATTATTTAATAAACACATGGACTTGCACGATGTGCCTTGGTCATAATACTTTAAATTATTATTTAATTTGTATAATATAATATAAAACAATATTCTTTTTCATATAATTATTAACATGAGAGCAGGCAGTTTTCTGATCTGGCTCTTTGAAATTTAGTTATATGTTTCTATATTTCTTAAAAGATCTAACAGCCATGATTACTTGGATTAAGGTAAGGTCCTTTGATCATTCAACATACTTTAGATGCATTTCTACTGCTAAACTTGCTTTTCTTTATGTTTTTATTGAGCAAGTAAACAAAAGAAAAATGTTTTAAGGCATCAGCTTGTGTTGTCTAAAATCTAAATGTATTGTATGTTTATTCAAATAGATTCGTCTTTAACAAAAGGCCAAGGTGGACAATTTATAGTCATTTGGATTTAGGACTACATGCCAATAAATAATTAAATAATTTTTTTTCTTAAAATATGTTAGTGTATACGTTAGCTAGTCTAGCTCATTGGGTTTGGGCCTAGTGTATTGTATTTATAGTATACTCATATTAGTTGTATTTCATACATCTTGTGCCTATATAATACATACATACTATAGAGTTTATTCTCAGCCTCTTTGTCTTTATATTCTTAACAAAATAAAATATTTGATTAACCCTCATATAACTTGTAGTTTGTCACTTGACTTGTATCCTTAAATGTACTATAAGAAATCTGCTATTTTGTGATGGCCAAAGTTCGTTGCTAAAACATATAAGTCTCCCTTACCCACTTACAATATATCGCCCAAAATATATATATATATATATACACACACATACACACGGATATCTTAAAATTGGAGGATTAAAAATATATACTTTAATTATATGATAAAAGAGAATAACCCAAAATGAGTAAACAAAATAAAATTTTTAAATAAGTGAATGTGAAAGCAAAGCATGTCAATAAAGTGAAACACATTTTTAACCTCTTTCTTGCGTGTGATCATGGTGCCTCTGGCAAGGCACACGAACCCACTACTACCACATGCATCACAATGCAGTGACAACCCGCATGAAACACATTTTTAACCTCTTTCTTGCTTGAACAATCGGGTTGTCACTGCATTGTGATGCATGTGGTAGTAGTGGGTTCGTGTGCCTTGCCAGAGGCATCATGATCACACGCAAGAAAAACGAAAAACAAAAAAAAGTTGTACTGTACTTTTCCAACCTCCTAAACGAAAAGTCCTAGCTAAATGAATTTACACCAAAAAAAAGAAAAAAAAGTGCTTGTTTCTTGCTTAATATTTCATTTCCTATTAATTCTCCGCCTTGTACACAACCTTCATGCCCTTATACAACTCACATTCCTCCTGAAAAAATAAAAAACACATTCTCTTCAATATATAGCTACCAAAGTCATGGCATACTTGTTAGATAAAAAGCTATCCGCAGTGTTTGAAGTCTTGTTAAGAATTGCAATTGCATTGGTTCCCTTATCCCATTTTGCTGCGTTTGCTTTAGCTAACTCCACAACTTCTTTGGTGGCTGCTGCTGCTGGAGACGTAGGAAAGGAATGGAAGGAGGCAGAAGCTCTTCTTAATTGGAGAGCTAGTCTTGACAACCAAAGCCAAACTCTCCTATCTTCTTGGGGTGAAGGCAGCCCCTGCAAATGGGTTGGAATTCGCTGCGATGAGGCAGGAAGTCTCACCGGTCTAAACCTTTCGAGTTTTGGTTTGATAGGTACGCTTTCCAACCTCAGTTTCTCATCCTTTCCCGACCTCATCGCCATTGATCTATCGAGGAATTCTCTTTATGGAAATATTCCTGACCAAATTGGTAACATTTCCAAACTCACCCTTCTCAACTTGGCTCACAATGATCTTTCCGAAACTATTACTTCAAGCATTGGTAGACTTTCTAGACTCTCCTATCTTGATTTTTCTAGCAATCAGCTTTCTGGAAGAATTCCATCCGAGATAGGCCTATTGAGGGCTCTACTTTCCCTTGCATTGGACACAAATAGTCTCACAGGATCCATTCCTACTTCTATAGGAAACTTGGGTAAATTGTATGAGCTTGACCTTTTCGACAACAAACTTTCTGGTTCAATTCCAACCACTATTGGAAACTTGACTAAGCTCATCGATTTGAAATTGATGGTGAACAAACTAAGTGGTTCCATTCCACCTGAAATTAATAATCTGACTAATTTGAGAAATTTGGTACTAGGTAGCAACGAATTTACCGGCCATTTATCTCAATATATATGTCATGCTGGATCACTTGTACATTTTTCCATAAGCAATAACCATTTTACAGGTCCTATCCCAAAAGGTTTGAAAAACTGCACTACTCTAATCAGGATTAGGCTTGATGGAAACCAACTAGTGGGAAATATAACTGAGGATTTCAGCATTTACCGGAACTTGATCTACATGGATTTGAGTTATAATAATCTTTATGGTGAGCTTTCATCAAAGTGGGGGCAGTGCCACAATTTGACAAGCCTGAAAGTCTCCAACAATAAAATTTCAGGCAATATACCTCCCGAGCTTAGTGGGGCAACTCAGCTAGTTGAGCTTGATCTCTCATCAAATCATCTAATGGGAAAGATTCCAGTGGAACTAAGGCGCCTAAAGTCATTGATCACACTTCTGTTGAGTGATAACCAAATTTCAGGTAAAATTCCTTCAGAAATTGGAATGCTATCTAGGATGAAAAATTTGAACCTAGCGGGA
Source organism: Quercus suber (assembly GCF_002906115.3). Classification (NCBI taxonomy): domain Eukaryota; kingdom Viridiplantae; phylum Streptophyta; class Magnoliopsida; order Fagales; family Fagaceae; genus Quercus; species Quercus suber. The sequence continues at coordinate 504,546 of NW_027069863.1, read as the reverse complement.
AACAATCTAAGTGGTTTGATTCCCAAAGAACTTGGGGATTGCTCAAATTTACTATTCTTAAATTTGAGTAGAAATATACTTGAGGGAAGTATTTTTTCTGAAATAGGTAGACTTAATTCTCTTGAAAATCTTGATCTGAGCATGAATGCCTTGATAGGAAAGATACCACCACAGCTTGGAGACTTGCCACGGTTAGAAATATTGAACATTTCTCACAATAATCTCTCTGGTTCCATCCCATCAACTTTTCATGATATTTCAAGCTTGACATCTATTGATATATCCTACAATGACCAAGAGGGTCCTATTCCCAACTTAAAAGCCTTTCGCGATGCTCCAAATGAAGCATTTCAAAATAACAAGGGCTTGTGCGGTAATGTCATTGGTTTGAAGGCCTGCCCACAAATGATTCATAATCCTTTACATAGAAAGGGTAACAATTATGTGATAATAATTTTAGTCCCTCTTTTGGGCACTTTGTTTCTTATATTTATCACATTTCAAGTTTCACATAAATGTAGCCAAAGAGTGATGAAGATAGAAAACAAGCTAACAAGCACACAAAATGATGATCTTTTTGCCATATGGAGCTTTGATGGGAAAATGGTGTACGAAAACATCATCGAAGCCACAGAGGAATTTAGTTCCAAATATTGCATTGGACTAGGAGGGTCCGGAAGTGTTTACAAAGTTGAGTTGCCAACAAGTCAAGTCGTTGCTGTGAAGAAACTTCACTCACTCCCTAGTGGTGAGACATTCAATCAAAAAGCCTTCATAAGTGAAATTCATGCCTTAACAGAAATAAGACATCGGAATATTGTAAAGTTATATGGTTTTTGTGCACATCCACGCCACTCACTTTTGGTTTATGAGTTTTTGGAAGGAGGAAGTTTGTTACAGTTACTAAAAAATGAGGAACGAGCAAAAGCATTTGAGTGGATTAAGAGAGTGAATGTTATCAAAGGTGTGGCAAATGCTTTATCCTATATGCACCATGATTGCTCAACTCCTATCATTCATCGTGATATATCAAGTAAGAATGTTTTACTAGATATAGAGTATGAGGCTCATATATCTGACTTTGGCATTGCTAGACTTTTGAAGCCCGATTCTTCCAACTGGACTACACTTGCTGGCCCTATGGATACATGGCTCCAGGTTAGTCACTTTTTGTTATCTATGATCTAACTATAACAATTTGTGATAAATATTTTTTTACATCATAGAAATTGGTATTTTGTAATCACAGATTTATGTTTAGTGTGATTTGAAATTCTTCCCAATCAAACCAACAAGATATTAAGAATTTTCTACTTATCCTTCCAATTTGTTAAATCTAGTTTAGCTCAGGTCAAATGATGGTTGAAGTCATTAACCAAGGAAGTTTCATATGATTGAAAATTTACAAGATTTAACTAGATATCGTTGAATCAAATAAAAATCATTTGTCTCATCCTTAAGTAAAAGATTGTATAAATAGTAAAAATGGATATATATATATATATATATTGGTTACGGAAATATTAAAAATGGATTGAGTAATTAGAGTCCTGTGATTTGAACAATAAATTAATGTATGAAGAGCAGTTGATTTTTGATGCCTAAATTAAGATATTCTTAAAACAATTTTGATTTTTTGTTTTTGTTTTTGTTTTTTTGTTTTGTTTTTGTTTTTGTTTTTTTTTGTTTTGTTTTTTTTTTTGTTTTGTTTTTTTTTTTTTTTTAAAGGTGTTACCATGACTCTTTTTTTTTTTTTTAATTTTATTTTATTTTATTTTATTTTTATATATATATGACAGAGCTTGCATACACAATGGAAATTAATACAAAGTGTGATGTTTATGGTTTTGGAGTGTTGACTTTAGAAATAATCATGGGAAAGCATCCAGGAGATCTCATCTTATCTCTATCACCATCAGCAACATTTACAACCCATAATATGCCACTGAATGATTTGTTGGACAAACGCCTTTCACTTCCTACAAATGAAGTTGCAAGTGATTTGCTCCATATTGCAAATATTGCGATTGCTTGCTTGCACACTAGCGCACAATCTCGTCCAACAATGCAACAAGTTTCTCAAGAAATATCTACTCAGAAAGCACATTTGGTAAAGCCATTGCACATGATCACACTAGGTGAAGTGGTGACTGTATAATAGTGGGTTTTGTTCGATCCTTTTTGTTTTTGCATTGTCGCTTTTTTCGCAAGATTAATTGTAATGCAAGATAGCATACATACGGGGTTGAAACTTGAAAATTCCATCAATATAACATCATAAAGAATACTTCTTTCTAACGGAGTGAAGATTTGATGCTGTGTAGGCACGCAAAAGCTGATTTTCAAATACACAGACAACGCAACTCTTCTACAGACCTAATTTTACAAGAATTTTAGGCTAGTAGTCGGCAAGGGAAAAAGAAACTCCCTCTAAAACATTTCGTAGAATTAATTAGATTTCCCAATTATATATTATTCCGGCTAATTTTGTTAAAACATTACTAGATTGCCAAACCCAAATTTAACATAATAATTATTAATAAATACAAATATAAATGTAATAAATTTTTTTTTTTTTTTTGATACAAGATAGGATCTATTCTAGCTTAATCTAAGTGTATATATGTGTGAAGATTCCTCCTGGAGACTTGAACTCCGGTCTTTGCCCCCCACATCCTACAAACACTTATATTTATAAAATGACTATCGCACCAAGAACATGCGGTGGTAATATAAATGTAGTACTTAAAGACGCACTTTTCTTATTTAAACTTAATCCAACCGTAATATGACCTAATCAGGAGTTATAAACTTTAATCAGGATTCTAAATTTCATACTTAAGCATTCATTTTCACACAACAATGTTTAGAATACCAGAATCCCTAATTTGTAAAAAAATCCTAACCCTAGAATTGTAATTATTTAATAAATCCTTCAAGGCTCATGAAATTGGGCATTTAAATTATTAATTAGGGTTCTTAATTACATGTTTTTATGATCAATTTACAAAATTTATAATCAAAGAATAAAATCACAAGCTAAGCCTAAAACCTAACCCTAACCTTAATTTCTCTCAAATTCCTACCAGATCTCTATTAACTTAATGATTTGTATGCCGCATGAAAATTCCATCAAAGATATTTTAGTTTACTGACATTTGCCATACCAGTAGGCCTGGTACATGATCTCTTAGGAGGCAATCAAAGTGCCATAAATTCTTGAAGAAATCAAATTTCATGAAGTAAAATTCAGGTAAATTCCCCTGTTTCTGATAATTTCTTAATTGTAGATTATGAATTTATGCTTTTGTATGTAAAACTATGATAAAAACTATATAATGCTTTTGTGAAAATCAGACACCTTCCTCTGTTTCTAGAGATCTTATATTATCTAAGTGACCTCTTCATCCGTTTATCTTTATGAGGTTCTATGGATAATGATTAGAAGTTGGATTGAAGCTACAGTAAGCTCCCTCTCCTACAAAGATGAGCAAAACCAATTATATTTTGTTCATTATGCTTTAATTCTGTTCAGCTTGCTTCCGAAGAAAGTACACAATCATCATAATAATCATAATGGTTAATTCTAGGTACTACAATTGCCATACTATTATAATCTTGCTATTGAAGGTAGTCCATAATGATCATAATAATTACAAGGGTTAATCCTAGCTAGGTACTAGGATTGCTATGCTATCATATGCTTTCTGTTATCACAGGACCAAAAAAAAAAAAAAAAAAAAAGGTTCAATTTATATATGGTTTCACTGATTACCACGGATAATAAAAGATAGAATTGTCCCAACTTTTGCTTTTGCATTTGGAAATATTTGGTACGGGCATAAATGTTGAACTGACAGTGTGACACTGTATATTCTAAACAGTGCCTTTCAGTTTTGCATGAACTCAACAATATCATTATAGTTCTATTAACGGATGCATATATGAAATTTGTTAATATATTATTTTAAGAAAATTTTGATACTACTATAATATAAAATATAAAAAGATGTAAAAAAAATTATTTATTTATTTTTTTTCATAAGAAGTTTTTTAAAATATATCCAAATTTTTATGCATTATTTAATTAATTTTCTGGAATTTGTATGCATTATTGAATGCCAAAGAAAATAACTTCCCAGCTGGAGCTTCCAAATTATTAAGAACAACAACAGAATATATACGACACGGTTTGCAAGAGTCACGGGCAAGGCCCACGAGTTTACTTTTGTGTTAAATTATTTGAGCTTGTCGACATTTGTGGTGGGGCAGAAATGAACGTAACCAAATTCATAACTAGGAACTAGCCCTACAAAAGAAGGGAAGGAATAAGCTTAAAGTCCTCCAATCGAAAGATTACAAAAGGGAAGCTTGAATGACCAAGTTATCCTGAAAAGAAAAGCACAAAAGAAAGCGAAACTCTACTCAGTTTATTACTTTTCTATACTTTCGGCTAACCCGAAAGGTAAACAGGCTCTTATTGATAAAGCCTAAAGAGTATGTCCAAAGCTTGGGATATTTACAATAATTAATTTTAATTAAAACCACTGTCTATAATTATAAATCTCCTTATGTGAATTCAGAATTGACTATTAATTGAGTGCATTAAGCAAGTGAACATAGCATTAATGGAGAGCAAATTTTTGAGACGATTTGATTATGTTTTTTAGCGTCTGTTTGGCATAAATTTATTTTAACTTCTTAGTGATTACTTTTTGCTGAAAGTATATTACTTGTATTAAATTTGATAAGTGATGTTTTAAAAAATTGTATAAAAACAAAATAAACTAATAGTTACACAACAAAGTTGGTGTGAATTAAACACTTAATTGGTTGATGGGCAGGGTTAAAGCTAGTGCCTCAATTGCATTTTATATGAATTATGGTAAGTACAAGAGAAGAACAATATTCTGCATGGTACTTAAAGGAAGTAAGAAAACTTGTACAATTATAATTCGAAAAGCAAAATTAAGCTGACTAAGATATTCTTTGTCATCCAAAATAACTTGATCAACAATGTTTACAATGTTAGTTTCATTGTAATGAGAACACTAACGAGAAGCTAATTATTTAATATGTAACTGCCAAACATTCCTTTGCTTCCCTCTAAAGATATTCTTGCTTAAACAAAAACTTTCCTTTGTTCTATTCACAATTTCACCCCCTCCCCTAAATGCAATACCTATATATAGCTTCTTTTTTGACACTAATTTGATAAAACTCAGAAACCATGAACAATAACCACAAACTAATCGCCCTTATTGGGCTTCTTGTGCTCGAAATGGTTCAAAACTCAGTCGCTTCTGTTGTTTCTACAGGGGACTTCAATAAGGATTTCTTTGTTATATGGTCTCCTAGCCATGTAAACACTTCTTCTGATGGTCAAACAAGAAGCTTGAAGCTTGACCAAGAATCAGGTACCTTGAGAAATACATCTGTGCATGTTGAACTTGCAACTCCCTCTCAATTTTTTAGCTTCTCATTTTTGTTTTTTGAGTTTTGTCTAGGTTCTGGTTTTTCTTCGAACCAGATGTTTCTGTTTGGACAAATTGACATGCAAATCAAACTAGTACCAGGTGATTCGGCTGGCACTGTCGTGGCCTATTATGTATGTGACCTTTTTCTCCTCACATGTTGTGTTCTTCTATTGTATTATTGCTTTTCATGAATGCTTTTGCATTGTGTATTGCAGCTGACATCTGATCAACCTAACCGTGACGAGCTAGATTTTGAGTTCCTTGGAAATGTGGATGGAAAATCATATATCCTTCAAACAAATGTTTTTGCTGATGGCTTTGACAACCGTGAAGAAAGGATTAATCTATGGTTTGATCCAACAAAGGACTTCCACACGTATTCGATCCTGTGGAACCTTCACCAAATTGTGTAAGCCAGTTTATAAAGATTCACAATCATGGTTTTGCAGTATTTTCATATTAGAGCTAGCTTCATCTCCTTATTGAAATTTGATGGCAATACCAATATAAAAGTATTTTAATTTTTCTAAAAGACTTTAAACTAGTAGAAAACTAATCGTTGAAGATATATTTAGTTTTATTGATGATAAATACTATTTTTATCATATATGTGAAAAGTATTTGGAAATTTTAGGTTGGTGTAAATAACATCCGGACAGTACAAGTGAACACAACATGAACTTCTAAGTTTTGTTATTGCAAGCTTGAGAATTAATGGTCTTCAATTTGTTACAAAAGGGAAAAAAAGTTGTATCAATTTTGAAGAACTTTTTTTTTTGTTCCTCGTAGGTTCATGGTGGATTGGATTCCCATAAGAGTGTACAGAAACCATGCAGACAAGGGAGTTGGGTTTCCTAGGTGGCAACCTATGAGCATTAAAATCAGCCTATGGAATGGTGACAGCTGGGCAACAAATGGTGGCCGCGACAAAATTGATTGGTCCAAGGGCCCCTTCTTAGCTTCATTTGGGAACTACAAAATTGATGCCTGTGTTTGGAAAGGAAATGCAAGATTTTGTAGGGCAGATAGTTCTACCAATTGGTGGAACAAGGAAAGGTTTAGTAGCTTAACATCTACGCAAAAAAGGTATTTCAAATGGGTCAGAAAGTACCACTTGATTTATGATTATTGCCAAGATAACCAGAGATTCCAAGACAAACTTCCCAAGGAGTGTTCTCTTCCTAAGTATTGACCAAAAATGAGGCAAAGGCAAAGGCAAAGGCATACTTCTATTTGTAGCCTTTCCTACACGGCTTTTTTCTTGGCTGATTGGCTTCGCTTAGCTACGTGATGAACATACTTCGAGCTTACTTCATGTGGAGAGATTTTCTATTCTTTTACTTTATATCATTTATTAACTTAATAATCATATATATAATAAGTTTTATAGTTAAGTTCAATTTGTTAAAGTATCTCTATCCTTAGAAGTAAAGCAACCTTTTAGATGGATGAGGCTCGAGGTATATGATCTTAGAATCTCTAATAGTTCACCGGGTTTGATTAACAACTTGCAAATTAAAGGATATTTCAAAACCAAATGATGAGATCTCTAAACTTCTCCTATCATGAGTTAGACTAAACAATTTTCACTTCTAATCATTGAATTGTCTTCACCAGCACCCTTTAAGTACTCTCTTTGCACTCCTTTTATGGGCAGGAATACTCACCCCTTTTATGGACTTTCTAAAAATTTCAATTCAAAATGTCAATATTCAACCCCAAATAAGAAATCTGCAAAGCAAACAAATTTAGTCTCAAAATCAAAATTGCATGGTCAATCATTCTATCTGGAAAACAGCCAAATAATCTCAGGAAACAATGAGACAATAAATTCAATAAATCACAATGTAAAAACTAAGGAAAAACAAAGAGAGAACGATAAATATATATCCAAAAATGAATGCTCAAATTATATGGATAGCAAGTAATATGCACATTGTCACAATTATAATAATTCAAGATCTCATGTCCTGTGTCACATCCACAAATTGTTCCCACGAGTAGGGTCATTGAAAATAAATAATCATCAACCCATTATATCACAACATCTAACCACAACACCCCAACCTCCACATCACTAATTATATAATCCTTGAAAATACAAGTTTTGACTCCCAATCCCAATTGATTACGCTATGAGTAATCAATTATTTACAAATTATGCTAATTATGAGATCACAATTGTAATAGTCACAACCACTCAAGTACCAAATAGGAAAAGGAAGAAACAATCGATGATTCATAAAAGTGGTAACAAAGTGAAAAACCAATAGAAAATAACACCAAAGAAAAAACACCCGTTGGGCAATGCACCTCAAACAAGGAAATCAATTATATTAATTAATAGAAGTTACAATCTAGTTAAAGACACTTTTCCTAGACATTACAACTTGTAAATGAACTTACTAATGCGACCCATCATTTTCAGAAGGTCTGAACCCTTTGTATTTGGAACCTTCACAAACGGACCATCGGTGCTTATAACCAGAACCTCTAAGCAAATCCAAGGACCCTCTTTGAAGATTTGATCACCTCAATGATGCACTAGGTTGATAGACTCTGTTTTCAATCATGATCATCAATATGGGAGCAGCCTCGTTATCAATGTTGTCTTTCTGAACTCATGGATTGAACAAATTAGCTAGGTTTGGAATATTTATTTGTAAGGTGCATGACTGTAGTCTTTCTAATCCCCATGAATTCAAATTTATAATGTGCTTTATAGATGTTATGCAAGTAAGGTATTAAAACCAAGACTTTAGTTAAAATACTTAAAAGAGTTTCTGTTCACGATGATTGATGAAACTACTATTAAATAGCGATAAAAAAAAATCCTATTTTCATCGATTGAGATTTGAGATGCGCTTGAATGCTTTCGAAACCTAATGTTTGATCGATCAATATTCAATCTAAAGGCTGTCAAAACTATGATAAAATGTCTTCTTTGAGTTACATCATCACACTTTAATCTTGCACATTGTATAACATATTATAGACTAAATGATTATTTCATGGAATTTACAAATCTATTATAGGAAAGTAATATGAGATTAGGGGTCATAAGCATCAACGAGAATCTGTACAGAGAATCTCAATAATACATATTAGAATTTAACGAGAAGGAACATCAAAGTAGCTTCATGTTCATCAATGAATATAGAAAAAACAAATGGGATTAGTGTATAAATTCCCACTTACTCCAAGTACACACAACCACTTATACAAAAACCAAACCCGCTTTAATTTGTCTCCAAGGTCCTTAAAACCATTGCAGCACTCAATCTAGAAAATTCAACTTAAAATGTGTGAGTTGATTCGGTAAGGCGCAATAGTTCTCAATGATTCCCGGCAATCCCCAGTAGTGTTTGAGGTTAGGTTAGACATTGCAAGGTTGATTTAGGGTTGGTAACTATATAAGGCCATAAGGCCCAAAAAAAGGGTTTAAAGCCATTTACCTAAGTATCTAAGTTATATTACAGAAATTAAGGAGAAAAAAAAATCCAAGATTAAAAGTTAATAAAAATCTTAATTTTCATTTGAGTGTGTGTTTGGCAAAAATTAAAAAACCAGCTTATTTTACTATTCAGCTTATTTTTGTTACTATTCATAGGTCTCACTGCACTTTTTGATATTATTCATGAGTCCCACTATATTATTTCAGCTAACTTTTACTTTTATCTACAGTACTTTTAGCAAAAAGTTTTCAATTTCAGTAAAATAAGCAAATTTCAAACAAACCATAAGTATCTAAAAATATAATTTAAGATGAAGAATATTTAAATTTATTGGACATTAAATTCTATGGGTTGATGAGATGTAATTTTAATTGAGGTGCTAATCTTGTGATTAAGTCCACCATTCATATTGCTGGAAGTGTCCTAACATAATTGCATGCAGGGATGTTCTCCAAATTTGGTATCTCCTTTGAAGAGTTACCAAAATTTTCAAGGTTGACTCAAGATATGTTCTTCTAGCTGTTACAACATGAAGTTTGAGCTTATCCAATGATTTAGGCTAACAAAATTAAGTCAATTCTGTGTCTTAGGGGTAGTTTAATTTGACTTTCCACTCTAAAATTCATATTTGCACTCTCCTCCCACGCATGACCTATATATATAGCTTATCCCACCATATTCTTACCATTCTCATAGCACAATTTATATTAAAAAAAATCAAAATCACCATGAAGAATTGTCACAGACAAATCATCTTTATTGCCCTTGTTACCTTAAACTTGTTTAAAATTTCAGTAGCAACTCTTTTTTCAGGGAACTATAACCAGGATTTCATTATAGAATATCCCCCTAACCATGTTTATACTTCTCCCGATGGCCGATTTAGAACCTTGTCGCTTGACCATGATTCAGGTACTTGAAAAATATATTAAACACATTGAACTTGCAAATCCTTTCAATGTTTTTCTCTTAATTTCACTCTTGCGTTTCTTCTAGGTTCTGTTTTCACTTCGAAGGAGAAGCTTTTATTTGGACAATTCGACATGCAAATCAAACTAGGACCTGGTCGTTCTGCAGGCCTTGTTGTGGCCTTCTATGTAAGCATATATTTTCTTCATCTCCCTTGTTTTTTTCTTGTATTATTGCTTATAAATAATGGTTTTTTTTTTCCTTTTTTTTGGCAATGCAATGCAATGCAGCTGAAGTCAGGCGATGTTAATAATCGTGACGACGTAGATTTTGAATTCCTTGGCAATGTAATTGGGAAGCCATATGGTCTGCAAACAAATATTTTTTCTGATGGAATTGGAAATCGGGAACAGAGGATTCACTTGTGGTTTGATCCAACAAAGGACTTCCATACTTATTCAATCTTGTGGAATATATACCTAATTATGTATGCCACTTTATCAAATATTACCTCAAGTATTGCACTTCATTTATACTTAATCAACTTATGTCAAAAGGTTTTATCTTTTTTTATCTTCAAAAAAAAAAAAAAAAAAGGTTTTATTTTTTAGTCTTAAACCTCACCAGAAAACTAACAAATGGAATACTTTTTTTTTTCTTAAATTTTTTATTAGGTGTAGTTAATTCATCAAACCAAGTAATTAAATTAAGTTGTAGAGGAAAAAGAAAAAAAGAAAAACCCTGAAGTTATGAAAGTATGATTGTTGTTCAGATACCTAATATATCTAGCACGTTGCAAGTGACCATTTTTTCCCCTTAGGTTATTATTATTATTATTGAAGTTGTTTTTTTTTTTTTTTTTTTTTTACAATTTTTTGCTCCTTGTAGGTTCATGGTGGATGGGATTCCGATATTTTTTTTTTTTTTTTTTTTTTTTGGGGACGTGAATACTCCATTGTCCTTCCATTGTCCTTCCAAAATCCTAATACAAAACCTTTTTCTACTTTAATAAAACACATTTGATAGATATGTATGTATATATACATATGCAAACCAAAACTTTCTTCTTTAAGAAATCCTTAATTATCAAAAAAGAGAAAACCCAAATATGTCTAATGCATAACTGTATACACCAGTCTCATTACGCCGCCGAGTCGCCACTTGCATTGTTGCCTTGAGCGGCCCTTGACCATCGTTGTCACCTTGCCGCCAGCTCCTTACCCACTAGCTAGATGATCTATGCTCGTAAAATGCCAGTCACCCTGTCATGATGTCTTTTGTCCAGCCCTTCTCAACCATACCAAAAACCTAGTATATGTGTTTTGGAAAAATCTTGTATGAAACAGTCTCATAAGACCAATGTCTCACTAACTCAGACATATGAGTTAGTGAGACATTGGTCTCATGAGACCAATATCTTATTGACTCAGACATATGAGTCAGTGAAACATTGGTTTCATGAGATCGTTTTAGGAGATACTTTCTCTGTGTGTGTCTTTTTAATTTACAAATTTGAAGTTACTAAATCAATGCCTTGGTTTTTTTGTTTCGGTGAAACGATATTGATTACTTTTTATTTTTATTTTTTTTTCTTAATAATTATTTATAGTAGGTTGTCGAAATATTAAAGATACACTAAAATTGGTTGGGTTCAAATTACACCTGGTGTACGTAATTCTATATTTCTTAATTGGACGTAAATTTTGACAAATCTACCATCAGATTACATTATCTTCATATATTCTCCATACTTGCAAAATGTCAAGATGATTAAAGATTAATAGCCATGTCATCAATCAATTATTTAAATCAAATTTTTGTAGTTTAAAATAATGCATAAAAGATGAGTTTATGGATCGAATGGTAAATTATATCCAATTGGCATGCATGTTAAGAACATATAGAACATGTAATTCAACAGTTGTATTTTCAAAATATGAATTTAATAATAAGTTATTGGGTAGCATAACATTTCTTAGAGTTATACCACTAAGTGTAACTCGAACCCAACCCTACTAAAATTTATGTAATATTATATTATATAACACTCAAATATAATATATATATATATATATATATATATATCTGGCAATAATGGTATGAAATAAAAATTTTGCTTTGCTGAATATCCTTCATTGTTCACACGGTCATATTTTATACTTTAAAAAGATCTTTATAATTAATTCATAAAACTTAATATTTAGGTTTCAAAATGTAACTAATTAATCTGTATAAAAAGGTAATTAACTAATGAGAAAATCATCTACAATTGACACGGATTTTGAAGGGAAATAGTGTTTAAGATTCAGAAACTGTTAATCCTTTGTCTCAAATTCTAAAACATATATTAATTTGAACCCATTAAAAAGGCTCAAAGATTCACTAAGTGAGCGTTTGGATAACAAGTCTGCGTTTTGGGTTTTGCAAGTTTTGCTCTTTTTTTTTTTTCTTTTTTTTTTCCCACGCGTTTCAAGTGTAATGCGGCATCCATGAATTGTAGCCACATTATTTGACTTTTCAGTCAGTGAACAGTGCACCATGCATTGTTCACAGGTCCCACAAATCTCACTTTTTAACAACTTTTTCATTAAAAATGGGTCCCACGGCATTATTAACACATTTAAAAATTATTTTGCTACAGTGTTTTCAGTTTTCAGCTGTATCCAAACGGACCCTAAAGCTATCTTCCTATTTCAACAGTAACTAATAGGAAGCAGTGTATGTGTTTGGATTCAACTGAATCCTGCGTCTGCATTTCAACATTTTTTTTTTCCTGCACGTGAACAGTAACATCACATGGGTTCACTGTACAAGGGACAAAAAATATTGTTCATGCACTGTTCACAGCACTATTCACGCACTAAAAAATATTAAAAATGAGTCTCACGGTACTATTCACACATTTAAAAATTATTTTGCTACAGTGTTTTCAGTTTTCAGTTTCAATAATAATAAGTTCAATCCAAATTGACCCAGTAGCTATGGAATGTGCGTTTTCACCAATGCATAAAACATGTAAAAGCAAAGTTTTGTAACAAAATGGAAAGTAAAGATTTTTAGTGATGATCTTTAACTGTGAATAGAAAAGAGAAAGATTCTAAGACCATGTAAAAACAAAATTTTTTTAAGTAAAAGTTAATTTATGAAATAAAATATTTTTAAGTCATATATCTTTTTATTTAAAAATTTTGTTACATTTATTTTACCCTGAACCCCTGGAAAAATATTCTGGCTCTATCTTCCAAAAGTATTGCTTCTCTCAAACTCGAAGTCAAAGGAGCTTGATGAAACAAAAAATTGGAGGGACAATCTACCCACTGTTATTGACTTCATCCATGCGTTCAAAGATTTGAAAAATTCACGTAAAAAAATTGCAAAACCTCAAATGAAATATGGAGGCGGCACTATCAAGATTTTTATTTAAAGATTAGTGCACACTTTAACGCAAGAAAGAAGTTATATATATATATATATATATTTATGTATGTATGTATATATATACATACACACACCAAGTCAATATATATGTGGGTTCCAATTAGCTCAAAGTTTCTGATAATTGAATAAGAGATTTAGAGTTCAATCTCCACCTACACCAAAAAACTAATTGGTCTCTTAGTCTCTTTCATTCCCACTTCAATAGATTCAAAACTATTTGTTTGTTTAGACCCCTTAAAACATATTGTTTAACCTAATATATTAGCCAAGTAGTTACTTGAATAAATTATTCAGATCTAAGTTAAATAATAATAAATCATATCATGCACAACAACGTAAAATAAAGAACATCACGATATGATGACCTAAAAAAACTAATGAAACAAATCATCTTAAGGTAAAAACTTGAGGAGGATTTGAATTTTGACTTAGCTATCCTCAAAGTAAAACAAATCCATTATAGAGAATCGAAGTTTTTACAATCAGATTTAACCCTAAATCTATTGTTACCTCTAGTAGTAATTTACTGACACGATCACGTGCAAGCTCCGAATCTACGGACTCCTTCTCTTTTTTGGATTTGCTTTGCATAATCACCCATATTTGTGACTTTGAGATCCCACTCAAAGGTTTAGCAACACAAACTCTTCAGTTTGTGACTCCAAGACCACCCTTGAAGGTTTAGATCATCAGTAATTGTTGATCTTGTTGTAGCAACTTCAAATCTACAGGTTCTAATGGTATGAGAATGATTTCTGGTAGTGACTTTGATAGAAGAAGACACAATACCTTTTAGATCTCACAAGAGCATCTCTAAAGTCATCTCAAAACGTGTCTTAGAATTTCCTTTAAATACTATGTGAAATAGATTTGAAACCTAATCACTTAATGGGGTTAATGAGTAGTTAGGCTTAATTAAAATTCTGCAGACCCATGTTTCGATTGGTCAAAGTTGTCTTTCAATCGATCGAACCTGGCATGTTTCAAATTCTTCTTTATGCAGCTTGTATGTTCTCGTGTTTTGACTTGTAACACACTGAGCATTGTCTAATCCAACCTATAGATCTATGAATCTATATCTAGACAAGTTTGTACTCACAGTTCGTCAATTATTCTAAAGTTTTAGAACCTAACAAAAACCATTTGATCCAACCATAGGATTTGGCTTACCTTAAGTACTTTTATAAAAGAGTACTTTTTTAACTAGAATTTCTTATAAAAGTACTAGAGATAAGCTAAATTCAATTTCTTTCTGTTAGTGTATAGCTTAGATTAGATTAGCCCAATGGGCTTAGCCTAGTATACTGTATTTGTAGGTTACTTATATTGCTTGTATTGCACACATGCCCAGCCTATATAAGACTCTCTATTGTACATTATTATTTACACACAATATAAAGACTATTCTGTCATTCTCTCTCTCACTTTATATTGTTAACACTTTCTACCCCTGACTACTCCTCTCTTTGGGTTTTTGGTTGTGCTTGTTTTGTCTCTTTTCCTCCTCATAAACAAACAAAGCTCCAACCTCGTGCTCGTCTCTGTTGTTTCCTTGGTTATGGTGTATCTCAAAAGGGGTTTCGCTGTTATGATCCCATTTCTCATTGCCTTCGTGTCTCCCATCATGTTGAGTTTTGGGAACATCGTCCTTTCACAAGTCTTTAACAATTCCCTGCGTCCTCTTCCTCGAAGTCTCCCATTTTTACTGATCTTTTCCTCCTTCTCTATCCTAACCTTGTGGAGGATTCTTCAACATCGGCTGCCTCTCCAGACGACTCATCTCCGGTTCTATCCTTGGCATATGACCCGCCTGTCTTGGATCCTGTGGCACCACCCTCACTTGAGTCTCCTGTTGGTACTGAACTTCATCGTTCCACTGGGGTAAGCATTCCTCCCCCTTATCTTACTAATTATCACTGCTTCTTTGCTCTTGCCACCCTGTATGAACCTCACACCTATCGTGAGGCTCATACTGACCCTCTTTGGTAGCAAGCTATGAATGAAGAACTAGATGCCCTTCATAAGAATCATAATTGAGATATGGTTGATTTGCCTCCTGGTTAGTCTGTAGTAGGTTGTAGGTGGGTTTACAAGATCAAGACCAAGGCTGATGGATCTGTTGAACAGTACAAGGCTCGCCTCGTTACTAAAGGCTTTACTCAGGAGTATGTCATTGATTATGAGGAAACATTTGCTCCTGTTGCTCGCCTTACATCTATGAGATGTCTTATTGTTGTGGCTGCTGTTCGTCATTGGCCTCTTTATCAAATGGATGTGAAGAATGCTTTCCTCAATGGAGACCTCCAAGAAGAAGTGTACATGTAGCCACCCCCTGGCTATCCACACTCAGGCAGTCAAGTTTGTCGCCTTCGTCGTGCTCTTTATGGTCTCAAACAGGCTCCTCGAGCTTGGTTTGAAAAGTTTAGCTCAATTGTTGCTCAGCAGGGTTTCACTTCGAGTCCTCATGACACTGTTCTCTTTGTCTGAAGATCCTCTACTGGTATCACTCTTATTATTTTTTATGTTGATGATATGATTATTACTAGAGATGATTCTGCAGGTATCTGCTCTCTTCAGTACTTCCTTAGTCAGCATTTTGAGATGAAAGATCTGGGCACTCTCAGCTATTTTCTTGGGCTTGAGGTTACCTCATCTTCTGATGGATACTATCTCTCCCAAGCTAAATATGCTTATGATCTTCTCTCCAAAGCTAGTATCACCGACAACAAGACTGTTTCTACTCCCTTGGAATACAATGCAAAACTCACACCCTTGGATGATGAACCTATATCCGATGATACTCGCTATCGTCAGTTGGTTGGTAGTCTGATCTATCTCACTGTAACTCGTCCGGATATTTCCCATGTCGTGGGTATGGTTAGTAAGTTCATGGATGCCCCTCGTTCTGTTGACTATGTTGCCGTTCTTTGGATTCTTTGATATGTCAAGGACATACTTTATCATGGTCTTCACTACTCCTCTCGGTCTTCTCTCGAGTTTCATGCTTATTCAAATGCGAACTGGGCAGGTGATCCGACTGATCAATGTCCTATCACAAGTTTTTGTTTCTTGTTGGGTACTTCTCTTGTCTCGTGGCGTAGCAAAAAGCAGGATGTGGTTTCCTGTTCTAGTACTGAGGCTGAGTATCATGCCCTTGCCGATACCACCTGAAAGCTTGTTTGGCTTCGCTGGCTCTCAGCTGACATGGATGCTCCACAGCCTACTACCACCCCTCTTTATTGTGACAATCGTAGTGCTATCTATATTGCTCATAATGATGTCTTCTATGAACACACCAAGCACATTGAGATCGACTGCCACATAACTCGCTAGCATTTTAAGAAAGGAAATCTCAAGTTGTTCTCCATCTCCTCTGCTGACCAGCCTGCTGATATCTTCACCAAGTCTCACTCGCCTGGTCGTCTTCGAGATCTTATATCCAAACTCCAGTTGGCTTCCTCCTTGCCACCTCGAGTTTAAGGGGGGATGTTAGTGTATAGCTTAGATTAGATTAGCCCAATGGGTTTAGCCCAGTATACTGTATTTGCAGGTTACTCATATTGCTTGTACTGCACACATGTCTAGCCTATATAAGACTCTCTATTGTACATTATTATTTACATACAATATACAGACTATTCAGTCATTCTCTCTCTCACTTTATATTGTTAACACTTTCTACCCTTTGCCAGATTTGTGGTAGATTTGTGATAGTTATTTAGGTTGATAAGTGTTCGATTAAAATAGAATTTCTAATGGAAGTTGATTTTAATATTGCGAAAAAGAAAAAAAGAAAAAGAAAAGAAGATTGCTTATACAGTTTTTCATCGAACCACTCTAAACTGTTTTTCATGGTTATATGGTGGTAG
Organism: Quercus suber; assembly: GCF_002906115.3. NCBI lineage: Eukaryota > Viridiplantae > Streptophyta > Magnoliopsida > Fagales > Fagaceae > Quercus > Quercus suber. The sequence continues at coordinate 487,398 of NW_027069863.1, read as the reverse complement.
ATACCTGATTAGTTAGATAAGTTTCATTTAAATTTCTCTTTTAATTATTTTTTTAATTTTTTTGGTCTTTAATTAGTAATTTTTTGAAAAAAGAAATAGAAGTGTACACCAGGGTTACTCTTGATTTTATTAGATATTTTGGCCTTAATGTGTATCTCATCTTTTAAAATGGTGCCTAATCTTTCAAATGTTTCAATTTAGTTCTTAGTTTTTTTTTTTTTTTTTTTTTTTTAAATTACCATCAACTAATGGATGAAAAAGTATGATTTGTCAAATAAAAACACTGAAATCAAGCACTATAGGACTAATGATGACTTGAAGCCTTGATGGCATTTTATTTTCGAAAAAGACATCAACTTCGGTAAAGGATAATTTAGGAGATTTCACATTTTGAAATCCCTAGCCCAAGGATGATTTAGGAGATTTCACATTTTGAAATCCCTGGCTCATTTATAGCTGATTTTATTATTATTGTTGTTGTTGTTAAACTGTCACGCAGGAATTCATATTTTTTTATTTTTAGATTGCCACATCATATGGAAATGAGGTTTTAATAAAAAGTACACCCCCACAAACTTCATTCACAAGTCATAAGTTATGATTGGTAATAGCATTATATATATATATATATATATAAGGAAGTGGTGTCCCAGCCTATGGCCAGACTAATAGTGTGGTGGATTGAACTTAAAATTTTTTACAAACCCCAAATGACATTTTTGATATACATTTAAGGACCAAATTAGTAAAGCCACTCTAACTGCACCATCACACCTTAACTGACTAGAACAGTCTAGAACCAACCACAATGTGGTCAGTGCACTCCCAACTGTGAAAAGTATATACCCTACACTAGGTATATGTTTCCTCTCTCTCTCACAATTGCTGGGTTGCACTAAGAGATGGGACCTACCAATTTTAAGAGAGGAGAAGCATATACCCGAAGCAAGGTATAAATTCTCCCCAATTGCAGTGGAGGTGCAAAAATTGCACCTACAGGTGCAAGTATGATGTTAACACAAAATTTTCTCAATTGTAGAAAATCAAACAAAGTGAAAAATGTGTTCCACATATATAATTTTGTATTGATCAAGTAGTGAGTACAATCTTTGTTTTGACTCTTTTACAAAAAGTGCTCCTCTGATTCTATCTTTGTTGTGGTCTTGACTCTAACGCGAAATTTTCTTCAATTTGGTTGGAAGATGGATCAAATGGTCTTCACAACGAATCTTTGGCTTTGAGCTTGATAGAGATTTGTTGTCCTTCAAGTTCTTTAAGAACTTTGAATGTTCTTAAAGTTCTTCAAAGATTCTTGAGACAAAATTTCTCTAGAGCTTGGGCTTCTTGAAAACTTGGTCCAAAATGAGAGAGGACGTCAAGTTCTTAAAGAACTTCAAAGATTCTTGAGACAAAATTTCTCTAGAGCTTGGGCTTCTTGAAAACTTGGTCCAAAATGGGAGAGGGCGTCCTCTATTTGTAATGGTTTCAGATGATAAACTCCACTTTGAATTGATATGTTTGAAAATATGTAGTAGACTTTTGATTGTCCCAAATTTTTCTTAGGGATAATTATCTCTATTTATTTATTTTGATAAAGATCATATTTTGATAAAGATAAATTTTGAATAGAAAATTTATCTTTATTTTATTTTATTTATTTTAATAAAGATAATTATCCATAAACTTTGAATAGGTGATTTATCTTTATTTTGTAGGCCAAGTGACACATGGAAAATTTCATTATGACAATGTAATATCAATTTGGATGACACGTGTTATGATTTGATTTAACTAATTTAATGACATATTAATCTAGAATTTGTTACTAAACTTTGATGTGGCATTTTATAATTGGCTTAATTTTTTCTCCTAGAGATGTGTATTATGATTTTTTTTTTAGAAAACCACCAAAAATCTCACCACTTGGCACCTGTTAATATATAAATTTTATTTTAAATTTAATATATGTAATATGAAATGCTCCATTTCACTAATAAATAAAATTAAAAAATTCTTATCTACAATTGCTTATACATATTTCTCTATATAAATAAAGTGTATACTCATGAAAAATAAGATATTTTTTCTCCAAATTTCTAAATTCCTAACTCTTTAATAAATATTACTATAATATTTTTACAAAAAAATTTAAATTGTAAGATATTACATGTTATTAATAGCGGGTTAAAATTAGTAATTTTAACGTTGGCTTCAAGTTAAAAAAACAACTTAAAACAATTAAAAAAAAAATTAGGCCCAAACTAGCCCAAAAAAGCCCAACCCAGCATTGTATATACCCGTAGGTTTTTGAGACCATTTTGAAACTTGCGACAAAAGTCGATCACCACAACATATAATTATAATGTTGAAACAAAAAAAATTCTCCTAGGGAAACTAAGAAAAACCCTGTCTTTCTTTCTTGCCTAGCTCTAGTCTAGAGAGAGATGGGGCACACAAACACAAGCAAAGACCTTCTACAATTGGAGCACAAAAATCCCTCCACTTCACCATTAGGTTTGTGTGTGGATTTCCTATAGATGTTGTTCAGAACACTCATAGAGGTGCCAGCCTGAACCCCAGAGGTTGCCCTCTCCCTAAGTCATTCTTGAGCAACATCTATAGGAAATCCAGGAACGCCGGAAACATATTCCTCGTCCGTGGTATTCCCCCTGCTACTATCAGTACTGCTGCTAGATCCACTATAACTAGTGGTGTCGTGATACTCGTCTATGGCATGATCTAAGGAATACTTATAAGGAAAACCTAAAGACAAGAAGGAAGAGAATACTTGGCTCTAGACAGAAGAAGACTAAAGACGCAGAAACTTCTAGACGAGGGTTTAGACGAGGAGTGTCAGGGAGGAAAATTTCAGAAATGCAAAGGGTACTAGAGGGATTCTACTATTTATAGGGCGTGGACTTAAACATCGAAAACAACACAACTAACCAAAAGATGCCACGTGGCAAACGTCTCGAAGAAATTAATCGACGTGACTAGCCACCAGTGAAATTATGACACGTGGCACATCTGATTATGAAGATGAGCTCGTCCATCCAAGGAATGATGTTAGACTGTATTTCCTTGGACGACCCATGGACAAGGGGGCAATTGATGGTATAAAGAGAATGCGCTAAGTTCTATCTCGTCCATATGGGCCGTCCATGACAAAATACAAAGAATGGGATGAGGGGCTCTTACGCTCGTCCCTCTTATACTTGTCTCTCCTATGCTCGTCCCTAAAGCAAACCTCGTCTGTCCTTAGTAATGGACGGACGAGATTACTGGACCTTGGGCTTTTGATGACTTAAGTTCCTCCAAACGTAAAGGATGGGTTGCGTCGTTACAAACCAAACCCTCCACTAACCGTTATAGGGCACAAGTCCCAATAAGATAACTTCCATGACAGTTATGGAAGTTATCTTATAATCTTCTGAATTCCTCAATAACAGGAATGGTTCTTAAATGAGTAACCGTTCCACGAATGCTATATAAGCATTCCCAAATGAAGAAGTAAGGTATGAGAAACATTGTTTTTTCACCAAAAAAAAAACAAAGAACTTTAGAAATAATTTCTTTTGGCATGTAATAATGACTGACTTTACCATTGGAGGATTTTGGGCCGGGCTCCACCGGTCTCCTCTGATTCTACATTTGTTTTTTTAGGATTCGGCCTCAAGATCACTAACACTCGAGATTTTCAGCCTATTGATTTTTCAAGAGTTATCAATGTGTATTATGATTTTGTTTTTAGAAAACTGCCAAAAATCCCACCACATAGCACCTATTAATATATAATTTTTATTTTAAATTTAATATATGTAATATGAAATGCTCCATTTCACTAATAAATAAAATTAAAAAATTCTTATCTACGATTACCTATGCATATATCTATATATAAATAAAGTGTATACTCATGAAAAATAAGATTTTTTTTTTCCTCCAAACTTCTAAGTGTATCATGAAAAATACGATTACCTATGCATATATCTATATCTAAGTGTATACTCTTTAGTAAATACTATGTCTATAATATTTTTACAACAAATTTTAAATTGTAGATTATTACCCGTTGTTATTAATGGGTATAATAAGTAATTTTAATGTTGGCTGTAAATTGGAACCCCAAAAAAAAAATATTTAGGCCCAAACTAGCCCAAAAAAGCCCAACCCAGCACCGTATATACCCGTAGGTTTTTGAGACCATTTTGAAACTTGGATAAAATTCGGTCACCACAACATGTAATTATAATGTTGAAACAAAAATTCTCCCAGAGAAACTGAGAAAAACCCTCTTTCTTACTTGACCAGCTCTAGTCTAGAGAGAGATGGGCCACACAAGCAAAGACCTTCTGCACTTGGAGCACAAGAATCCTTCCACCTCACCATTAGGTCTGTGTGTGTTGGTTTTTGTATACGACTAGTACATTTTAAGTATTGGGTTACAAATTCCTCCTCCCACAAATTTTGTGTATGTATTGTGCAGAGTCCACTCTTCTTGTTTGCAGGATGGACATAGCCCCTCTACCCCAGAAAGCCATTCCTGATGGAAACCCCATCACTGCCCCTGTTCCCAAAAGCCAAGGTACCCATCTTTCCCATCTAATTTATTTTTATTTATTACCACTTTTTTCTTAAGTTTTTGAATGCCTTATGAACCTGTATATTTAAGAGTTAATTTACTTGCACTGTATTATCTACTTGTATCTTTAATTGACACACTAGTCTGAGATTTACAAAATTTCCACTGGCCATATGCATTACTGAGTTGGTCAGATATGGGACGGCGATTCCCTGCTGAGTATACGGTTATGTAAATAAAACTCTGGCTTAGTGTAATTGAAATGAGCATGTTTTGACAATTAGACACAATTTGAGTTATTTGACTGATGATTGTGACATTTGGCCGCTATACTTTGGCGGTAATGTTGTAATGGAAGATGAATTCTTGGCCTTCAGACATACTGGGGCTCTCTGTTATTATGTGGGGCACTCATGATAAGCTATCTGATGAGTGTTAATATTTTTAAAATCAATCTTTAACCCAAGCAGTAACATCTAAAGCATATTTTGCTAGTAAATAAGCTGGTTTATTATCCTGCCTACATACATGAGAAATATCAACTCTACAAAACTCATGGATAGCGGCCATCAGATCATAGACAATTAACAGAAGTTAAAGTGGAAGGAGGGGATATGAAGAAATTACCAACAACAGTTTATATGGCTAAATGTCACACAAAAAAGTCTAAATAATTGAGTTTTACTAGAAATTAATATAAGTAATAAGACACTCACACAAACTGAATGACAGAAATGCCCATATGACTGCCACATAAATTGACATTATTTTGTGCTCCACTTTCATGTTAACCTTATAATAATTCAACCCTTTTTTGTCAAGGAGATAACCAAGTTGATGTGCTCACATTTCTCTGCCTCCATATGATCAAGTACAACAGCTTTGAACCTTTGAAACAAGTCGTCCATGGCCTCTTCACCAAACTGGCTTGACAAAATTGGTTCCCCCACGGCCCTAAGGTCGGTGGCTATCTTCGCCGCCCTTCCTTGCCTCTCGAGGCCGATGTTTGCTTTCTTTATATAAGAGTCCCAATCCATTTTGAAAACTTCACATTTATGTAAAGTGAAAGATCCTTCAACCTCAATCACCTTCTTTACTTCCTCCGAAGTAGGTGCAAACCACGGCAAATTGAAGTTGTCCAATTTCTCTGATTCTATTAGACCCTGAAATTAATTAAAACGTAATTAGGGTATCATTGTCTTATCATATAATTAGAAATGGCAATAGATGTTGAAAACTTTGAACTATTAACAAGAATCTGTTGCCATCTCACATTCTCACTTATACTTAGTATAGAGAAAACGAAAACCATTTCTTGTATGTAGGCTTGTCTTATGTTGCTGAGGTGAGATTTACATGTTAGTTTTACCACACTACTTTTTATTTCACTTCTTTCTATTCCTTTGTGATCATTTTATTTTATTTTATTTCATTCAATTTTTTTTATGAACTCTCAAACGAAAACCTAGAGTTGGGTGAGTCATTTAAGACAGACTTGAGCTTTACATTTATTTATTTATTTGAAACTGAGCCTTACATCTAATTACTTGTAAAAAAAATAAAATAAAATGGTACTGGAGAGCAGGATCTCACAACAACACATACTATAGATATGGTTAAACTTGTTGTTTTATATTCAAATGAAAAAGAAAAACTAAAATCATTATATTTTTGCATGTGAGTAAAACTATGTAAAATAATTAGTGCGTAATAAATTCTGCTCTATCAGATAACTCACTCATAAGTAAAATGAGTAATGTAACGTTGCAGATAGGATAAATTTCTTTTTTAGAATACTAAGTATGACTTAGACAAATTTTTATTGGTATCATCTTGGCTCACAATCATCACCAATTTTTTATTTACAAATAGTTGTCTCTAAACTTATGTTACGCAAATGGAGTAAAACAACACCATCTTGGATCAGCATAAGCGAATGGAGGTCAAAGACAAGTCAACAAGTGTCGCTTATAGACTTAACTTACAATTGGCTCATAATTGTCTCTACCTTCGGTCTTTATGTTTATTGATGAATTTTAAGTGCTCTACAATATTAGATTAGTATTTATATATTTTAAAATTAGTATTTTAGCCGGACGATTTGTATTTGTAACATATTTATGCACCAAATTATGTAATATTTTTAACATTACTTAATTTTTAGGATAAATTATTTTTCAGGGTATTTTACTTAAAACATAAACTTTCAAAATGCTTCATTTAAACTTCAAAATTTCTAAAAACGTTTTATTTAAATCTTCTACCTCATTTTTTTTCAGTTAATTGCATTAAACACCAAACATTAAATCAAATTATTTAAATGAAATTTATTTCAAACTTTGAGTCTTAAAGGAAACTTACCCAAAGCTTTAAAATTTAAAGAAAATTGTACAAAACAATAAAGTTTATTTCATTTAGAACCGATAAAGTTTTTTTTTTTTTTTTAATTTTTATATATAATATAGAAAATCTACTCTAGAATAATCTAAGTGTATATGTATATGAAGCTCTTTCCTAAAAATTTGAACTCTGATCTTTATCCCCTACATCTCATAAATGCTTATACTTTTACGGTGACTATTATGCTAAAAGTGCACGCACTGACTATTATGCTAAAAGTGCACGCACAATTGTAATATTTAAAAAGTTTAAGGTTTAAATAAAACAAACTCACTTTAAACTAAAAAAAAAAAAAGTTTAAGGTTTAAATAAAACACACTCACTTTAAACTAAAAAAAAAAAGGTAATCTACCCCAATTCTTATTAGGAGAAAAAAAAAAGTACTAGAATATTTATTTATATGGTGTGGTTTGTCATAATAATTTATAAACATTTTATAGTAATATATTTTAGTGTTTTCCTCATTAATTATAATTTTTTTTTTAACCTCATATCTCTGGCAAGAATTTAGAGTTTAGACACTTCCTTACCTCCAAGACCATGTCATTGAGTTTCAGTCCAACAACTTCCCATATGCTCAGAGGATCATCGCTTTTAATGCTGCCCAAAATTGTGAGGACCATACGACCACCTGGGACTAACTCCTCTGCTCGACACTTGAGAAACATTGTGAAGTCCTTTTCAAACTGTTTTAAGTATGCATCAACCACGGCAGGAGGGCTTGTCTTTGCAATGCATATATTCCCCTTGTTCAAGGCTTCCTGGGTCTCACAAACCAACTGTTTTGGTACCTATATATATTTCTCATTGTTATACATATAAAAGAGTAATGTTTATTACACACATAAGTTATTTTAGGTGGTTTTATACACGCCAAAAAACGACTCAAATCTTGAAAGCCAAAAAAGCTACCCTCTGAATCTCTCATAAGAAGTCCTGTCATACTATAAAAGACAACGTTGATTAAGTAGTTTAGTAACTAAACTGAATCATAAAAATTGAAGCAGCTGAAATTTATAAATATCACTAATAATGGAGAAGTTATAAGTAGCTAAAGAGAAAAAGAGGGAGTTATAGCTAGTATAACTAACCATGGAGAGCCACATAAGAACATAAGAAGAATGAACAAAGTGCAAGGAATTGCTAGGGAAGAGCCTGACATAGAAAGACCCGGCAACTGTGGTTATGAAACAATGCCCAAACGAGCTTCCCTTCTCATTCTCCAACTTCGTATAGAAGCTCGGCAATGACCTAAAAATAGTGTTGAAGTCGTTCCCAGGAAGATCGTTTAGGAATGCTTGCAACGAAGGTGGTGGGAGGTTCAACATTTTGGACTTGGTTCCGATGATCTCGAGGACATCTGATACAACTGAAAGGGTGTTGAATCCAGTTGAGCATCCCAGATCTGCCATTTTCAAACACTCAGGGAGGAGGGTTATGTAAAGCTGCTCAATGCCCTCTTCGAGTATAGGCTTGACCATAGATGCCACCGTTCTCTAAAAGAAGAAGAAATGAGGTTGATATATATGAGAAAACGATGTTGAGAGAGAGAGAGAGAGAGAGAGAGAGAGAAGACTGACTTGAAGTAGCGAGTTGATTGCATAGCTTGTGTTTCCGTCTCCACCATTCATGTGAAGGACTTTCTCTATCTCCACCATTTTTCTTCTATTCTTTTGAATTGTGTAAGTGCCTATATTTGTGGAACAAGATCCTAGGGATAATATTACAGCGGCAAAATCTGTCACACACAATGGTTTTTTTTATTTGAAACACACAATGTTTTTTTTTTTTTGATTTGAAATACACAATGTTTTGAAATATATATAATCGGTAATTCACACGTCGCTTCCTAGTTAGGTGTCAAGGAAAGAAGCAATAGAAAACTAGCTGTCAAAGAGATAGCAGCAAATGAAGTTGAAGTTAACATGCATGTAGACACCTCACGGTCGGTTGTCATTTCAGGATCAATTTCCATCAAAGTTGTGTAGTACTCTAGCCGATTCAATACGTCTATAGATAGATTTATGTGTAATAATGAAAGTAATGTAACAAGAAAATTGCAATGAAACTGACTTAGACATATGAGTCAATGAGACATTAGTCTCATGAGATTGTTTTAGGATATACTTTCTCTGTGTTTGTCTTTTCAATTTACAAACTTGAAGTTACTAAATCAATGCCTTGGTTTTTGTGTTTCGGTGAAATGATATTGATTACTTTTTTTTTTTTTTTAATAATTATGTATAATAGGTTGTCGAAATATTAAAGATATACTAAAATGAGTTGGGTTCAAATTACACCTGCTGTATGTAATTCTATATTTCTTAATTTGGATGTGAATTTTGACAAATCTGCCATCAAATTAAATTATCTTCATATATTCTCCATACTTGCAAAATGTTAAGGTGATTAAAAATTAAAAATCATGTCATCAATCAATTATTTAAATCAAGTTTTTGTAGTTTAAAATAATGTATAAAAGATGAGTTTATGAATCGAATGGTAAATTACATTCAATTGGCATGCATGTTAAGAACATATAGAACATGTAATTCAATAGTTGTATTTTCAAAATATGAATTTAATAATAAGTTATTGGGAGACATAACATTTCTTAGAGTTACACCACTAGGTGTAACTTGAACCCAACCCTACTAAAATTTATACCATTTTGCTGTGCTGAATACCCTTCATTGTTCACACGGTCATATTTTATACTTTAAAAAGATCTTTATAATTAATTCATAAAATTTAATATTTAGGTTTCAAAATGTAACTAATTAATCTGTTTAAAAAGGTAAGTAACTAATGAGAAAATCATCTACAATTGACACGGATTTTGAAGGGAAATAGTGTTTAAGATTCAGAAACTGTTAATCCTTTGTCTCAAATTCTAAAACATATATTAATTTGAATCCATTAAAAAGGCTCAAAGATTCACTAAAGCTACCTTCCTATTTCAGCAGTAACTAATAGGAAGCAGTAGCTATGGAATGTGCGTTTTCAACAATGCATAAAACATGTATTAAGAATACAAAGATATGTGGTGACAAGCCTAGAGTCACACAGCTAGCCAGTGGTGCAGCACGTGCTGCTGAAGGGTGCACTAACTCAGTCATAGGAGCAGCAGTCAATGCAGCATTTGCTGATAAGGTGCACACTGATCAGACCACTGAGCTTGCATCAAAGAACATGATTGATTCAACAGTCTTGGAGATGATTGAATCCATGCCACATCATGAGTTCTTCATCCAGGATCATTGAAGAAGTCAATTCCGCAAATATAGGAAGTTGTTAAAAAAAAAAAAAAACCTTCAAACCTTTCTATTTCTTTTTATTAAACACGAATTTTGAAAATTTAATCATTGAATTGGATATTCCTATTATATTTTTAATGGTTGCAAAATTTCAAGAAAATCAAATATCAATAGTTATATCATCAATGATAAATTTAAATTATCAAAATAAAAAATTGTATTAAGAAAGAGTTCTCAGTTAGGTGAGTGGCTTCCTCTCCCTACTGTAGCATACTATTTACCTCCTCAGCTTTGGGAGGAAGGTAAGGTTCCCTTTAGTAACGTAGCTTACTAGTAGGGATTGAGTTTCCAAACGGGTATGGTAGTATGGAGGATCTTGGTCAGAGTTGGAAGAAATTGTCTCTATCGGAGGAAGAGGATAGAAAGGTGGACTTGACGAGCAATAAGAAGGAAGGGAAGTGTGTTTTGGTAGCAAAATTCTCCATGAACTGTAAATATCGAAGCAGTGGCTCGTACTTTTCGACCATTGTGGAGAAGCAGGCGTGATTTTGAAGTCAGTGATGTTGGGGATAATATAGTTTTATTTGATTTCATGCTTGAAGTGGACGTGGAAAAAGTTTTGATGGGTGAAACTTGGTCCTTTGATAGACATTTGGTGGTGCTGGGGCAGTATGATAGGTCTATCGAAGTTAACGAATTGAAGTTCAGAAGCACATTTTTTTGGGTTCAAATCCATGGTCTCCCTTACTCCCATTTGAATGTTGAAACGGCTCTTAAGTTTGGTGATTCTTTAGGTGTAGTCTCTAAACCTAAAGATATAAGTGAGATGAAAGGGGGTACTTTTATGCGAGTGAGAGTGGAGGTGGATGTTATGAAGCCATTATGCAGGGGGCGGCATGTTACCTGGGATGAAGCATCGGAGGGTTGGATTTATTTCAAATATGAGAGGCTCCCCAACATTTGCTATTGGTGTGGTCACTTGTCACATAATGACAAAGACTGCATTATTTGGCTTCAAAGTAAAGGATCTATGTAAATGGACAAGCAACAGTTTAGTGCATGGATCAAGGCAAACTAATATAACCCATCGAGGAAAGCTTCAGTTCAATGCCTTCTCTGGCGGTGTTAGTACCTGATGGGATGGCAACAATGATTTGTCCTAGTCATCTCAGCGGAGGGACGGACTGCGGAATGGAGGCCGATGATTCAGGTCCAGTAATGACTTCATCGACAGTGATGGTACCAAATTTTTTTGAAAATCAAACCAGGCTACTGTTTGAGGAGGTTATCCAGGAGTTAGATAATGCTATCAACAAGGGCCCAATAGAGTTAAATTCAAATTCAAAGTTATCTCCAGCAGTAGGTACATTGGAGGGATGGGTTAACATCTTGGATAACTTCAAAAGCTTGGATAAGGGGAATTCGTTTAATGAAGTGATAAGTATAGAGAGGATTGAGATGGGAAATTTGGATTCTCAGCAAAGAAATAACAATTCGTGCATCTTGGAAGCCGGGTTTTCAGTAGGTATACCTCCGTGTCCTTCAGGTAGAAAAACTGGTGGAAGAAACAAAGGTAAACTTAAAGAAGTAAAAGAAGTTAAAAAGAAGTCAGAGATTGGAGTGTGGACTTGAATGGATAGGCAAATGAGTCCAACATCCCTGACCCCACCTGTGGAAGCTTGTGGCCCAAAGAGGAAGAACAATGAGTTAAGTACAGAAGTATTTGAAGGGGAACAGGTGAAGAAATGCAAACTGGAACAGGAAACAAGATAATTTGAGAGGGTTGGATTTATTTCAAATATGAGAGGCTCCCCAACATTTGCTATTGGTGTGGTCACTTGTCACATAATGACAAAGACTGCATTATTTGGCTTCAAAGTAGAGGATCTATGTAAACGGACAAGCAACAGTTTAGTGCATGGATCAGGGCAAACCAATATAACCCATCGAGGAAAGCTTCAGTTCAATGCCTTCTCTGGCGGTGTTAGTACTTGATGGGATGGCAACAATGATTTGTCCTAGTCATCTCAGCGGTGGGGCGGACTGCGGAATGGAGGCCGAGGATTCGAGTCCAGTAATGACTTCATCGACATTGATGGTACCAAATTTTTTTGAAAATCAAACCAGGCTAGTGTTTGAGGAGGTTATCCAGGAGTTAGATAATGCTATCAACAAGGGCCCAATAGAGTTAAATTCAAATTCAAAGTTATCTCCAGCAGTAGGTACATTGGAGGGATAGGTTGACATCTTGGATAACTTCAAAAGCTTGGATAAGGGGAATTCGTTTAATGAAGTGATAATTGTAGAGAGGATTGAGATGGGAAATTCGGATTCTTAGCAAAGAAATAACAATTCGTGCATCTTGGAAGTCGGGTTTTCAGTAGGTATACCTCCGTGTCCTTCGGGTAGAAAAACTGGTGGAAGAAACAAAGGTAAACTTAAAGAAGTAAAAGAAGTTAAAAAGAAGTCAGAGATTGGAGTGTGGACCTGAATGGATAGGCAAATGAGTCCAATATCCCTGACCCCACCTGTGGAAGCTTGTGGCCCAAAGAGGAAGAACAATGAGTTAAGTACATAAGTATTTGAAGGGGAACAGGTGAAGAAATCCAAATTGGAAGAGGAAACAAGATAATTTAGTCATTTATTGGCTACACATTTGGAATCGGCGGAGGTTGTGGAGTAACCCCGCTGGATGCAATGAGTCTTTTAAGTTGGAATTGTCGAGGGCTTGGAAATCTTTGGATAGTTCGAGCCTTGGAAAATGTTGTACAAAAAGAAAAGCCCACTTTCGTCTTCCTTGTGGAGACAAAATCAAATCTAGATTGGATGGTCACAGTTTGTGATAAATGTGGCTTCAAAGAATGGTTTAATTGTCCCAAGTAGAGGTAAAAGTGGACGTTTAGCTATGTTTTGGAATGAGGAGATTAAACTAGATATCCAGACCTACTCACATTCGCATATTAATGCTTTAATAGATGGTGGCCTAGAGATAGGGTGGTGACACTTGACAGGATTTTATGGGGATCCAGATATAGCAAAAAGGTCGGAATCTTGGGCAAAGCTTAGACACTTACGTGGTACATCATCTCTACCTTGGTTAGTTATTGGGAACTTTAATGAACTCATAGGGATCTTAGATAAGGAGGGGGGCAGTCTTCGGCCTGGACAGCAAATAGAGGGTTTTATTGATACAATCAATTGGTGTGGTTTTTGGGATATTGGTTTTAGTTGGCCTAAGTTCACCTAGAGCCCTAGCTTCTGAGGATTGATGTTCAAGATTTCCTGCAGCAAAACTCATCCATCTAACTTTAGTAGCTTCAGACCATTCTCCATTGTTGCTTCGGCTGAGTCCAACATCAAGGAAAATGAAGATGGAGAAAGTTTCCCACTTTGAATCAATATGGTTAAAGGACTCACTGTGAAGATGTGGTTAGGGATGCATGGGAGGAAGGTTTAGCAGCCAATCATGAGTATGTACTGGGTGAGTGCTTGGAGAGTTGCACAACTAGGCTAGAAACTTGGAATAAAGAACAGTTTAGCTGTGTGGGTAGGATGATAGCCAAATTGCAAAAACATTTGGAATGGCTAGAGTTTCAACCAGCTTCTCCAATAAGAATCCAAGAATGAAAGCTATAAGAATTGAGTTGAATGGGTGCCTGGAAAAAGAGGATGCTATGTGGTTACAAAGATCTCGAATAGACTAGTTCCAATTTGGTGATAGAAACACTAGATATTTCCATGCTAGGGCATTAGCTCATTCGAAGAAAAACCTCATTGAGGGTTTATTGGATTCAAATGATGTGTGGCAAGAGGAGGATAACTGAATTGAGGAGATTGTGGTGGATTATTATCGGAATCTATTTACCTCCAGTAACCCTGTAGAGTTTGATGAAATTTTACAGGCTATCCAGCCGAAAGTTACGTATACAATAAATGATGTTTCCTTAAAAAATTTGACTTTTCAAAAAGGACAAACAAATTGGGACAAAGGGAGTAATAATATTTTTGTTGCTTTTGAGACTATGCATCACATCAATCAAAAGAAGGTAGGAAGAATAGGTGAAATGGCTTTGAAGCTGGATATGAGTAAGGCGTATGATAGAGTGGACTGGATGCGCTTGGAGAAAATTTTGGACAGACTAGGCTTTGTAGCAAAATGGAGGAACTTGCTGATGCAGTGTGTTAAATCTGTGACCTACTCGATGAGAATAAATGGGAAACTAAGGGGACGTATTGTTCCAACTAGAGTGTTACGCCAAGGAGATCCTCTATCGCCCTACCTATATTTGCTTTGTGTTGAATACCTCTCAGTATTGATAAATTCAGTAGTAGGTTCTGGTCAGACGGGCGGACTTGCGGTGTGTAGGAATAGACCTAAATTATCCTACTTATTCTTTGCAGAGCCACTATTGAGGAATGTGATGCCTTGAGAGAGTCTTGCAGGTTTATGAAAATGCTTCTGGACAATAGTTGAATCAAGCAAAAACATCCTTATTTTTTAGCAACAATACCTTAAGGGAAATTAGAGAGCAGATTAAGAGTAGATTTGGAGCCTAAGTGACCAAACAGCATGAAAAGTATTTGGGGCTTCTCTCTTTGGTGGGACGGAGAAAACGAAATACCTTGAATGACATTAAGGAGAAATTAGGTAAAAAAATGGCGGGGTGGAAGGAGAAGTTATTGTCTAAAGCAGGCAAAGAAATTTTAATAAAGGCAATAGCTCAAGCAATCCCCACATACACTATGGGTTGCTTCAAAATTCTCGATTCCTTATGCGCAGATTTAACAAGAATGATTAGGAATTTTTGGTGGGGACAAAGAAATAATGAGAAGAAGATGGTCTGGTTGAGTTGGGATAAGCTTTGTGAACCGAAGTCTAAAGGTGAGATGGCTTTCAGACAGCTAAAGGAATTCAATTTGGGTTTATTTGCAAAGCAGGGGTAGCGGCTCCAAATGAGATATGATTCTTTAGTTTACAGAGTCCTTAAAGCTAAATACTTCCCAAGGTGTAAATTTATACAGGCCCCATTGGGGAATAATCCTTCTTTCACTTGGAGAAGTATTTGGGCAGCACAAGAATTGGTGAAGTTTAGGTTACGGTGGAGATTAGGTAATAGTGATTTTGTACTAGTTTGGGGGGGACAAATGGTTACTAACTCCATCAACCTTTAAGGTTTCCTTGCCTAGATTATTTATGCACTTAGATACAAAGGTGGGAGAGTTAATTAACAAGGAGGATGCTTGTTGGAAGTCTGAGGCCATCAAAACTATGTTTTTGCCACATGAAGCAAAGGTCATTCGAAGTATACCGATTAGTACGCACCTGCCTGAGGATAAACAAATTTGGGCTTTCAATCCCAAGGGCTTGTTCACGATGAAAAGTGCATATCATGGGGCTTTTGAATTAAATCGTTGTAAAAAGGAGGGGAACTGTTCTGATGGAAGTTGAGAGAAGCGGTTTTGGGGTTTCCTATGGAGCCTTCTAGTTCCTCACAAAATAAGGCACTTCGCATAGAGAGCGTGTCAAGACATTCTACCCACGAAGTATATGTTGATGAGGCGAAATGTGGTCTAGGATAGCAAGTGTGAAGGGTGCGGACTGGAAGCAGAAACGCCAAGTAATCTATTCTGGTCTTGTCACTGGGCTTGTGAGTTCTGGAGTTGTTTAAAACTAACATTGCCGTTTAAGTTGGACCAGAGCTACTCCTTCAAAGACTTGCTTTGGAAATTGGCTATGAAGGAATACACACAGGCTGAGATAATAGTGAGATTCGTAATAGGGGCCTGGTGCTTGTGGTCTCACCAAAACGAAGTTCACGCTGGAGGTGATCGAAAGGAAGGAGCAATCTTGATGAAAAAGGCTATGCAGTATCTGGAAAAGTATAATGCAACGTTGGAGCAAGTAAAGCCGGCTTCTGTACCAGGTCCACAAGAAGTATCGTGGTGCCCTCCAACAACACCTAAACTCGAAGTGAATGTAGATGGAGCTACTTTTTCGACGCAGGGAGCAATTGGTATTGGAGTGATCGTATGGAATGATAAAGGCGAAATGCTTGCTGCTTTAAGTAGGAGACTAAACGAGCCATTGGGGGTGGTTGAAGTTGAAGCGAAAGCTTTCGAAGCTGGGGCACAGTTCGCGAAGGACATACGTATTCAAGATTTTATCCTAAAGGGTGACTCAGTTATTATCCACCATGCTCTAGTTGATCTCTCCCCTCCCCCTTCATCGGTTGACTTAGTGGTTCAAGGGATATTGACTGCTTGTGGAGAGTTTCGTCAAATGTCTTTCTCACGTGTGCCTCATCAAGGGAACAGACCAGCTCATCTTCTAGCCAAAACATGCTAAGGGCATTGAGGATTATTGTATTTGGATGGAAGAGAACCCATGTTTCTTAGAACAGGCTCTTCTCTAGGATGTAACTTTTAATCATTCTTAGTAAAATTAGTAGTCTTCCTATCCAAAAAAATAAAAAATGATATGTTTAAATTTTAAGTTTTGTGCTAAAAAATTATGCACAAAAAATAATTTTATTGATTAAATAATAAATAATATATGTTCTTAATGAATTTTACATACATGTTAAAAATATAAATAACATGTAATCTAACAGTTAGATTTTCAAATTTTACATTTAATAAAAAGATATAAAACAGGTTTAAAAATTCTTTTCAAAATAGTTTGGAGAGAAACCTTGTTCACCTTAGACCTAGGACTAAGTGCAATCACACCAATCTTTGTAAAACTTTGCAAAATACAAAAAGCACACATTTTTCCCCAAAAATCTTCCACAACAGTCAAGCCAAAGTTGTCTAAATATTCAAAGTTGCTACAGTATTATAGCAACTTTGTAGTAACCTAGTAAATATACACGGTTATTGTTTATTTGCATTTTATATTTTATTTTTTTCTCTCTCCATGGATCTCTCTCTCTCTCTCTCTCTCTCTCTCTCTCTCTCTCTCTCTCTCTCTCTCATATTTTATTTTTTTCTCTCTCCATGGATCTCTCTCTCTCTCTCTCTCTCTCTCTCTCTCTCTCTCTCTCTCTCTCCCTCCCTCTTCCCATCACTCTCTTCTCTATCTACCTCATCACTCATCAGACATGCTCTCTTCTAAACGCAAAATCTCCACACATACCCATCATCGAATACTTCAGCTATAGAAATTTACAAAACTCATGGATAGCGGCCATCAGATCATAGACAATTAACAGAAGCTAAAGTGGAAGGAGGAGGGGATATGACTAAATTACCAACAACAGTTTATATGGCTAAATGTCACACAAAAAAGTCTAAATAATTGAGTTTCACTGGAAATTAATATCAGTAATAAGAAACTTACACAAATTGAATGACAGAAATGCATGACTACCACGTAAATTGACATTATTTTGTGCACCACTTTCATGTTAACCTTATAATAATTCAACCCTTTTTTGTCAAGGAGATAACCAAGTTGATGTGCTCACATTTCTCTGCCTCCATATGATCAAGTACAACAGCTTTGAACCTTTGAAACAAGTCGTCCATGGCCTCTTCACCAAACTGGCTTGACAAAATTGGTTCCCCCATGGCCCTAATGTCGGTGGCTATCACCGTCGCCCTTCCTTGCCTACCGAGGCCAATGTTTGCTTTCTTTATATAAGAGTCCCAATCCATTTTGAAAACTTCAAATTTATGTAAAGTGAAAGATCCTTCAACCTCAATCACCTTCTTTACTTCCTCCGAAGTAGGTGCATAGTTCGGCAAATTGAAGTTGTCCAATTTCTCTGATTCTATTAGACCCTGAAATTAATTAAATCGTAATTAGGATATCATTGTCTTATTATATAATTAGAAATGCCAATAGATGCTTTAAGGTTCAAATTTATCAACCATCTTGTTGGCTTTATTCCGTGCCAATTTGCTTGTAATTTAAGCACTTAGTAACCCTGTATTTAGGTGGGATTATTGTAAGGGTAGTGTGTGAGAAGTTGTGAAGAAAAGCTCAAGTATGTGCAAAGAAGCAGAGCTTCGCAGCTAGGACTCGCGGGTGGCTCGCGGCTGCAAGTCGCCAACTTCAGGCACGTGAGATGCATGCAGGGAAGCTGAAGGGTCGCGCTAGCTGTCGCACTACAGGACAAAAGTCCCAGGCTAGCCAGGCCGTTACGTCGCAACTTGATTTCGCGACTTGGACAAGCCGCGAGACCAAGCTGCCAATTTACCTTGTTTGGCAAAAATATGTCTCTTCGTATTCTTATCTCATCTCACTATATATAGACCCTTATACCCACTAAATGTAGAGAGCTTCCAGAGAGAATTTTGTGAGAGAAAGCCCTAGAGAAAAACAAGATTGCCTTATCCCCAATCTTCATCTAAGAAACTCTACAAATTCCTCTACTCTCTTCCTCTCCATTGTCATACCCTTGAGAGGTCTTTTACCAAATCCTTATCTCACCACACCCACGTCTGTGAGAAGGTTTATTTGGTGCTGAGGGGAAGCAGTTTGAAAGGAACCAATATACATTAGTTGATGCTCTGGTTAAGTAGTAGAATCTAGGAAGCTAAAGAAGAAATAGGTTTAGCGTAACCTCGTTGGAGCAAGAAGCTTGGAGGGCTTAGATACTTGGGTAGATTAGGCTTGGAGGGTCTTCTGCTGTTCATGTATCCCAACTACATTTTTTAGTGGATTTTATCACTGCTTGGAGGGCGGCGGAGAGGTTTTACACTGAGGACTTCGGTTTCCTCTTCGATAACACATCGTGTGTTGTCTGTGTATTTGCATCGTTCTTCCCTTTATCTTTGCCTTATGTTTACTGCTGTGGATGTGTTTATATTTGGCTTAGATTGTCTATCAATTCTGTTATTGGCTTATTATCATGTTCCACACATTAATTGTTTGATATAAAGCTTGAATTGGTATTTTTATAATTTGGGGTCTAAACGTTCAAGAGTGTTTCATACCCATATTGAACTTTCAATTGGTATCAGAGCGGGTACACTTGTTGTGGTTTTAAGACTTGAGTGTGATCCTTGACCCCTTGTTGAGATGGATAGGTCTCAATCTCTCACTGTTCCACCATTTTTTTATGGTAATAATTATACATTTTGGAAAGTCCGAATGAGAGCATTTTTATGCTCTATAGATGATACCGTTTGGGATGCGGTTGAGATTGGTTGGACCAAGCCGACGGATCCTAAGTCCACTTGGGATAAGTCAGCTCTCGCAGCAGCCAATGCTAATAGTAAAGCGTTAAATGCTATTTTTTGTGGTGTGTCTCCTGATGAATTCCACAGAATCTCTCATATGACTGTAACCGAGGAAGTTTGGGAGATTTTGGAGACGACATATGAGGGTATAAAGAAAGTTAAGGACACAAAGTTTCAGATGCTTACCACCAAATTTGAAGAGCTCAAGATGGGGGATGATGAACCATTTGATTCATTCTATGGGAAGCTTAATGAAATTGTAATTGCTAAATTCAATCTTGAGGAGAAGATTGAAGATAATAAGGTGGTGAGAAAAATTTTGAGGTCCTTACCGGAGAGCTTTCGGGCAAAAGTCACAGCCATAAAGGAAAGCAAGGACTTGGATGAAATTAATATCCAAGAGCTCATTGGGTCACTTCCAATGTATGAGCTTGGACTACCTTCCCACAATATGAGTAAATTGCTTGCTCTTAAAACCATCACCGAAAGAATGGATAATCCTTCCGAAGAAGATGGAGTGAAGAAAGAAGTAGTATATCTTGCGAAAAACTTCCGAAAATTCTTGAAAATGAAGAACAGTGGAAAACCATTCAACAGAGGGAAATTTTCATCTTCAAGAGGTGATAGGAAAGAGTTTACGAGGAAAGAAGGGAAAGATTCTCAACCTTCTTCAGACATTGTGTGCTATGAGTGCAATGGCCATGGACATCTAAAGAAAGAGTGTCCAAATTTTCTGAGAGGAAAAGGCAAGGCTTATTCCACGACACTCAGTGATTCAGAATCTTCTGATTCTGACTCGGAAGAGAGCTGTGATGGAGAGGGAAACTACTCCGCCTTCATGACCATTGCTCATGTGGAGTCATCAGATAATTTGGGTGCACTTGTGAAAGAGCTTGGTGAGCATTCTGATTCAGAGTCTATTGGGATTGTGGAAGAATCAGATGCTGAAGAGGAAGAGAATACAGCTAATCTTCAAGAAAATTTCACCTTACTTCTTGAGAAGTAGGGAGAGTATTCCAGAGTAGCCAAGGCAGCTGTAAGGAAAATGAGAAAAGTTGAGGAAGATTACAGAAGTCTCTTGATCAGATATAAAGAGGCTAAGTATGAGATTGAGACATTAAATGGTGAGCTGTCTGAAGCATATACAAAGGTAAGATTTCTTGAACAAGAGGTTGTGCAAGCTCATGCTAAGATAGAGAGAGTCTCCTCTCAGAAGTTAGAAGATGTTATATCATCTTAAAAACCTTCTTCAAACAAGTCCGGGTTGGGATGCACCGGAAGAAACTGCTCATCAGCCAAAGTCACCAAAGGAGTAAAGTTTGTGAAGGCAAACGAGACGGTTGTTGAAGGGTCCATTCTTGAGAAAGATAAGGATGTAAAACGGGAGAATGCGGCTGAGCAACGAATGGTGAATAAGCCTCGAAATTAGTCTATGGCTAGAAATGAAACTAGAGGAAGATCTCTCCCAAGATCACAAATAAGTCTCAGAACAGATTATGTGCGTCATTATTGCGGATTGCAAGGACATACCAGACCCAATTGTCAAAAGCTGAGATCAGATAACAATGCAAGCGCACCTCGGTCACGAGGAAGGAGAAATGACATGAGATCTTGGGGTGGTGAGCAACCAAGAAGTCAAAATCGTGATCCCGTTATGACGGATGTGATGAAAGTGATCGGTGCCTTCACCACTTGCTTGGAGAGTTTTACCAGAAGGTTAGAAAATCCTAACTCTCATATCCGATCCGTCAAGGATATCACCCTAAACGCACGTGACGTGTGGGTGACGAAGGGTACTCATGCATAAGCATTACATCGTGTCCATGCATCAATACTTCCCATGTGTGTGTATATGCTTGTTTGTGTACTTCTTGCTAGTTTTTAGGTTTTGTTTGTTTTTTGTTCAAATGCTTTACATTGTTCTTTATGTTATGTTTTTTATCAATCTTTTACTGTTTTTGTGTCAAAAATCCAAAAATACATAAAAAATAGAAAATCCAAAAAGTTTGATCACTTTGTTGAGTTTTTGTCACAAAGCATGTTTTGCCTTGTACCTTTGTACTTATGGCTTTGTGCATTTAATGAGCTTAGCTTGTCTCTCATGCATTCATATCATTGTGGAAGAAATTCTGAAATCTATGTGACTGTTGTAAATAGATCTTCAACATTGTCATGAATGATTAGTGAATGGTTGTGATGATCTTGAGACATGCATAGACTTATACCTATATATCTTCCCACCTTTTATTTTTATGCTTAAAAGAGCTCTCTAAATGTAAATCTCCAAATGAAAAGAGATATAGAGTTGCAAAAGCTTGTTGCACAAACTAGTATTCGACTAGGAAAAATGGAAAGCGACCAAAATAAAATGTATGAATGATGCCAAAAAAGCCAAAGGCTAACACATCAATTGAAATATCAAAAATTTCAAGCATCTATCTCTCAATGATATTTTCTTTGCTCAAAAAATTGCAAATGATATGTTGAATATGGAGCCAAATGTAAAGCTTCAAAGAATTGTTATCAAGTACTTGTAGGAGGTCATATATGCATGTTTCTATAATTGAGATAGATCACATTATCTAGTGCTAGTTGTGTATACCTTGATTGAATTGATCATTGAAGATTCACATTGGACTAAGGACTATCTCATTTTTTATATCTACACACAACACACAAGTTTATGTTCAATGAATGTCTTATTCATTTGTGTGATTGTACTTGATTAAATGTATTTTCACATGCTCAATCTTTGTTGGTCAAACACAAAAAGATTTTTGAGTGTTTTGATTTGTTTTTGGAAAGTACTTTATTTTTACAAAAACTAGCGTTTGACCCACGCAATGCGTGGGATCAAATAAACCAATGTTAAACTTTAATTACAAAACATTAGACTTAAATTGCAAAAACATTATATCATTACATTTCTAAAATAGCTATTATGATCAACTTAACATAAAAATTATATCATAAAAAATCAAGAGACATATACAAATGTTATAGTGAATAATAGAATCAATTCAAGAAGTAAGGTAAATATATGTGGTCCAAATAGAAAAATGTAAGGTTTGTCAAGCAAGATGAGGTTTGGCAAAACAAAAGAAGTTTATCTTCATCTTGTGATAATGACAAAGACACAATAGCTATTGATGAGGGTAATCTCTATCTTCACCTTATGATCATGATGAAGATGCAACAACCAACAACCTATTATGATATAGCACATCAAGGGAAAGAATCAATATATCAACCAAAGAATTGAACATACTAAGGACACACACAAAAGAACTCTCACCAAAGTGTTTGACTTCCTTAAAAAATGTGGCTCAAGCCAAAGCAAACCTTGAAATGTAATTTGATGGGAATAAAAACCCAGACAATATGATACTTCACAACAAAGATTGCGTGATTTAAAAAATGGAAAATAAATTGAATCTAAATTAAGTCAAATCAATGTCAAGAATAAGAAAACATTTTTTTTCACATTAAATTCAGTAAAGAAAATTGAGTATAGCACATACACAACAAACTGAATTAGTGAAAAAACGTTCAGCTGATCCAAGTTCAATCAAACATAAACTCTATCAATTTATATAATATAAAAATCAGATATAGTAACTTCACTTTTTTGCTTAGCATCAAGACAACAATTTACTATTAAATTCTCACATTACTATCATAGTATCATC
This sequence comes from Quercus suber, assembly GCF_002906115.3. Taxonomy (NCBI): domain Eukaryota; kingdom Viridiplantae; phylum Streptophyta; class Magnoliopsida; order Fagales; family Fagaceae; genus Quercus; species Quercus suber. The sequence continues at coordinate 464,284 of NW_027069863.1, read as the reverse complement.
GTAAGCCAATCAGACCAAATGTTATAAAAGGATAAAATGAGTAAGACCTGGTATGCCAAGGGAATTGAGTTTTATAAAAATAAACAAACAATCAACATTCTAATTGTCGTGCCATTAAAAAAATTGTGAAAAGAATTTCTTTAGAAAACTATGAAGATTTGCCTGTACCCATTATTTTTTTTTTTGAGAAAGTGCCTGTACCCATTATTAATCAACAAATCTGGCCTTAGTATCATATAAATTAAGTACCAACACATATTTCAATGGATTACTCATTTTCAATGAGTCTTATGTAATTTAGACGGTAAATAGGTAATCTACATTTAAAGCTGATGACCATCATTAAGCACAGTTTGTTCATTATTTAATGGGGAAGGCCTAATTATTAGTCTATATAATATAACATAGATAGGTTTATGTTATGAATAATAGCTCATAGGATAATTAGATGAGATCATCCATGGTATCTAGATGGCTGGCCATTAGATGAATAATGAGTAATTACAATTAACAGATACTGTTAGTAACTAATGATGATGAACAAACTTGGCTAATATATGAATAAAAATTATTATTAAACAGTTTATGGCTTGATGGCTTAACATACTGAACAAATAGTGGTATTCTCTTAATATTAGGAAATTTGGTGATTGATAATTTGGTGATATAATGTGTGGTAATTTGCCAATGAGTAATAATTTCCAATTAGTCACTGATTTCAATTTATAATCACAAAGTCATAATAACCGGAAATCTATTGATCTCTATATACCCATTAACAGAAATTGTGAGTATATAATTGCATCAACTCACTCAAACATTTGTGGGATAAACTCACATCAATTTCAATATGGACCCAGTGGTTTTCAAGATGTCTGTCGTAGATAATCATTCATCTAATTTGTGAAACAACTACCAATATTTCTCATACATGCCATTATTAATGATTATAATAAGTCAATATTAAATTTTATTATATTGGTGTAAAAGAAGTTGTTTAAATAATGTAACTAAGCAATTAAATACCAAGCAAGCACAAATAAGAAAATTCTATATCCATATAAAAGAATGGATAAATAAACCCGTAAAATAACCTCACCCACATCTACCGTATCAACCTTCCCAAAAATGGCCCATTCATTCTTCCATTACCGCAAAGAGGAAATCCTCTATACGTAAATATATCCATAATAACAAAACAGAATATCAAAACTAAATCTCCACCTAAAATAAAATTGGAAACAAAAAATATATAGCAGCAAAACGTTAAATCCTATTCTAATAGGATCCTAAAAATACCTTCAAGATTAGTTACATATACAAATGTTTAAACTCCGTTTCTTCACAGTGAAAAACCAAAACTGTTTTCTTTTGTTGTTGTAATTTCTGTAAAGAAAATATAATTGAAGAGGGCTTGTTGGCAAAAAAATCAAAACAAAACTGAAAATCCAAATACTTTAATATAAACCAATCCAACCAAAATACCCAAAATTAAGTCATATTTCATACCCAAATCTAAGAAAGAAAGAATAAAAAAACTTTACCAGATCTAAGGTCGATCTTGATGTTGATGAAACTTGATTGTGTGCCTACGGTTCTGAGTGCTTACGGACTGCATCTGTCTATGATTCCGGTGGACTGCATCTGTCGAGTGAACGGACGATGGCGGAAAAAACTGACGGTGATGGTAGGCTAAGATATTTCTCTTTTGGCGGCTTAGGAACTTTGTCTCTCTATCTCTGTATCTCTGTAGAAGCCTGGATTGTCTTACGTATTGACGCAATTGGCGGACAGATTTCTCAGACTTTTGCGCTCTCTCTACTCTGCCCCCTCTCTGTTTAACGGATTGTCAAGGTATGGGTTTGGAAATCGTTTTTGAACATTTTATAGATTAAAGGATACTAGACATGGCAAAACGGGTCAGACCCGTTTGACCCGACCCTTGTGACCCGCGACCCGTTTGACCCGCAACCCGTTTGACCCGTTTAAAAATGACCCGTTTTGACCCGTGACCCGTTTTGACCCGCGACCCGATTAACCCGACCCGAACCCGACCCGACCCGCCCGTTTTTTCACGTCTACCAACGTTGAGTAGATTGAGATTGAGGTGTAATTCTTATAAGATATTTACTTATTCTTCTTCACTTAATATGTTATGTACTTCATTATAGTTTGTCATTCTTTACTCAAACCTTCATTTTCTCTTCCTACTTTAAACATATCAAAAATTATACCAAGATTAGCTTCTAGAAAGCTGGAATAAGAGTTGCACCAAATTTAGATATCAAGTGTTTAGTGGTAATTGGTAAGTGGTAATAGTATCACCAGTGAAAATCTAATCATAGTTAAGGAACTTAGAAACAATTGATAAATTGCATCTATTTCCAAAAAAAAAAAACTTGTTTGAAAAATACGGGTCAACTCGACCCGTCCCGTGACCCGTTTGACCCCTACCCGTTTGACCCGCAACCTGTTTGACCCGTGACCCGTTTGACCCGCAACCCGTTTGACCCGTTTAAAAATGACCCGTTTTAACCCGTGACCCGTTTTGACCCGACCCGAACCCGACCTGACCCGCCCGTTTTGCCATGTCTAAAGGATACTGAACCGATGCAGTGTTTGGGTTTGAGTTTTTTCTAAAGCGGGTTTGTGTTTTTATAAGTTTCTCCCAAAACGACGCACCGACCGCAAGACATCATTTAGTTATAGAGAAAAAAGATGAATCCAATTCTTCTCTTTTGGTCAAGCTACTCCAGCAAAGCCAATTCACTTTGCTGACTTCTCAGCACTTGTCCAACAAGCTACTCCAATCTGGTGAACCAAATTGAGAGAGGGGAAAAGATGGGACAAACATGATTAGAGCACCTTCGCCGCTGAGAGAAGGAAATTGAGGATGAAGTTCCTGCGTGGCTGCGTTGCATGCAAGAAAGACATCCACGTATAGCGCACGGTTGAACGTTGAAGTTGAACTGATCTTTGAAGTTTGAACATTCAAATCATCATGCAAAAATTTATATTTATTTTAGATTAATAAAAATAAAAATAAAAATCTGACTTTTTCTACTTTTTACTTAGCTATTTTTTTTTTAATTTATAAATACTCACATTAAATTAATTAGGATAAATGGTAAATTACACTTTTAAAATTTGAAAATGTCTAGATTTTACACCTTAAGTTTCAGAATTTGGATTTTACTACCTAAAATTTAAAGGTGTTTGAATTTTACACTCTAACGTTTCAAAATTTGAATTTTACACTTTAAATTTTAGGGGTGTTTAGATTTTACTACATAAAATTCGGAAGTATTTGGATTTTATACTTTAAAATTTCAAAATTTAAGGTGTAAAATCCAAACATCCAAAAATTTTATGGGGTAAAATCTAAAGTATGAAACGTCAGGGTGTAAAAACCAAGCTTCCCAAACTTTAGAGGGTGAATTTCAAATTCTAATACTTCAGGTTGTAAAATTCAAACACCCAAAATGTTAGGGGTGTGATTTGCAATTTACTAAATTATTTATTCTAAACTCTATTTCAACAAAATATCAATTTTCTTGATTTTTTATATTGTTTTTCTGCTTTCACATACAACAACCACCATATATTTTATTTCTTCATGTAAAAAAAAAGAATAAAAACTAAATGCAAAATGAATAATGTCAATATAAATTTACATAGTTACGATAGTAACTTTGCAAATTCACATATTCTTTTTTGACTGAAATTTACATATTTTTAACTTGACTAATGTATGCGATTTTTGGAGGTTGAGTATCTAAAATTGAGTTATTTTTTATTTTGCATTGTCTGATACAAATGCTCTAACAATTAAAAAAGTAGTGGCTAACCCTATGAAGAAAGCATAGTTAGCCAATGTTAAATATTTTGACTTTGCTTAATACTAAAAGTAGTTAAAAATTTAATATTTTAAAGACAAAAAAATACATATCTTGAGAAATAACCATATTGTGTCTTTTTTATGGATAAGGTTTCTCTCTAAACTCAAACTCATCCTATATCTTTTTATTTTATGTAAAATTTGAAAATCTAACCGTTAAATTACATATCCTTTAAGTTCTTAACATGTATGTAAAATTTCATTCAAATCAGATGTTATTTACTATTTGATCAATAAACTTATTTTTTATGCATAATTTTAAACCAAAAAATAAATAATAATAAACTTGAAATTTAAACATTTGATTGATTACATAGATATTGATGCTTGATCTTATTAAAATTTTGCAAACATAAATGATATAATAAAAACATGTAATCCAACAATTAGATTTTCAAAATTATATCCAATAATAATATATAAGATGAGTTTAAGTTTGGAGAGAAATTTTTTTCCTTTTTTTTATGAGATGAAACAAAGGAATCATCCACATCTACATATGCATATTTTCTACCAAGCTTGAGCATAACTTGTATAGGTGTCTCCAAAATATTTATTTATTTGAAGAAACAGCAACATGACAACCTGTAAGCAATTCAACAACTAAATTCAAATTTCATATATAATATTCAAATTTCAGCAACATGACAACCTACATTTGTAGATATACCTTCCACCATAAGAAAATATTTACAAATTTCATATATAATATGATGATTTTAGACATAACTCGGGACAATAATTATAAAACAACGTGAATTAAAATTATGATGCCAGAAAATATGGGGAAACATTGGACAATGAAACCTTGATGGATTTGGATAAAATGTTGCCTTCTAGTTAAATTAAATTAATCCTTAATGTTCCCACATTCCACGAACAACAAAATCATATAATTCTAATGAAAATTACCAACAGCTAATTTTAATTTTTATAAGTAAAATTTCATTAAGAAAGCTGAAGGGCGCCAGCCAAGTACTTAATAACAAATCATAATAACTGTAAGGATTACTAATGAAAGAACAAAAACTTAACTTTCTTTTATAGATTGATTCAAAAGTTCCTCAAACTCTTTTTTCACCATTTCTTATTCTTATATTGCCATCCTAGTTTTACTTTTACTTTAAATCTCCATAATCTTTTGTCTTATTTTTTATTCCAAACAAACTTCTATTAAAAAGAACAACAAAATATAACAACTCCATGACAAAAGAAAAACTTTTAAGTTCCACTCAAGCTTTGAGAAAAAAAGAAAAAAAAGAAAAAAAAAAATGAAGAAGAAACAAATTGATCAGGTGCATATCTGTTATTTGGAGAGGTGCAATCTTTTCTGCTCACAACTTAGCTACGTGGTTGACATGGCAAATGGATCCAGTCAAATTGAATGGGTTTAAGTTAGGTACAAGTCAAGCTGAGTACAAGTACAAGTCAAGAGTGAGGTCGCTAGAGGGGGCAATAAATTCAAGTTCTTGTTAAAAACACACTCCTCTCATGAGAGAGTATTAATTTAGGGAAAAATCGGGTCCCACATGTATGCGCCCATCTCACAGGATACCTTTTCTTAATTTACATGAGATAGATGAGGAAGATACTGAGAAGAGACCATTAGTTTACATGAAATAGATGAGGAAAATAATGAGAATTTAAAATCTTGTGATGACAATGGTCATATGCATAACGAGGATGACAATTATAGACTTTAGGATTGCATTGCATTGCTTTTGTTAGGCATAAAAAAATTATTACTTAATATTCTAGTGATTTTTTTCTCTTTTATCTAAAAGCCTTTTAGATATTCTATGATTCAACCATATATATTTCATGTCTTTATTTTGATCATGACTATCAAATATAATATTTGTGTATATTTTGTAAGGTACAAGAATTATACAAAATTTTATATTTTGTTTTTATATGATTACTTGATTAGTATTAATAATTAATTTTAAACTAATTACATTATTTCCAAAAGTATGCGGTTTACTTCAATCAAACATGTATTTAAGTCTGGAAGAGACATCTGCGCTTATGCCACTTTTAATCCAATGTTGGATGAGCCCAACAGGCTCCAACTCCATTAGTCCAAGTTTAAGCCGAATGGGCTCCTAAATAAGGCCTCTATATTAATTTGGAGGTTAACATTAGCAGTAGTGTACCCCAGTACCAGAATTGCTTGAAGAGCTAATGGCAGATCTGAAGTGAAACCCAAGCATACTCGTTAACAAATTACACTTCAAAAACAAGCAAGACCACTTTTTTAAGTCCCAATTTCAAATCAAACTCCTTGAAGAGATAAATAAATTAATAAATAAATATTTATTTATTTATTGAAGGGTTCTTTTTGTTTTTGGCATAAAAAACTAACAATTGATTTGCTATTCTCTTAATAGCTATAATATTGCACAAATGCCAATATAAGGGGAAAGCAAATTCTGAATCTTAATCTTCTAAATCTATATAAAAGTCATTGAAAGAACACAAATGAAACATAACCCATCAATTATTTCATCCAGATAGTGTGTAAAACCACGTTACACAGTTAAAAGACAGCTCTCTTTTTTTTTTCTTTTTCTTTTTTTTTTTCTTTTTCTGGAAACAGATACCCAATAAATTCGGAAAAGGAGAAAAAAGAAACTGGAAGACACATTAGGCAAAACTTGTAGAGTTTCACTAGAATGCACAAATCAAACACGTAGATAAGAGTTGAAAAATGAAGCCCATTTGCTTGGAAAACAATTTCCTGGGAAAAAACTGGAAAGGAGAAAGGAAATGTCATCTGGGGTTGGGAGTTACTAACTCTGTTGGGGATGATAGAGAAATTAGACTCACCAAGATACAATTTTGGGCCACTTAGATTTTTCTCTTACTTTGCTTTCATGTTTTGGATAACATTGTTGCACAGAGTTGGAAGCTAAAAAAAAAGGGTGAAATTTGTCACTGAGGAGAGAGAGAGAGTGTATGGACAGTATGGTATGAGAGAGCAGGGAAAGTACATGCAATGCAATGGCCAAATATTGGTTGGGAAAAGCTAGCAGGATACTAATTTTGGGAAATTCTAAGGAGAGATTGGTCATTAGGAAACGAGTAAACAGGGGTATTATGGTCACTTAAGTGTACAAATAATGAAACTTTGGGTCCAGGTCCTTTTTCAGGTGAAAATAATGTGATTCTTTAATACCCAAGTACACTCCTTTATTTGCTCCAAAAAAAGGAAAAAAAAAAGTACACTCCTTTACTCCTGACAAGGGATTGAGGAATTTTAGAATTAAAAATAAAATCTGCTGCAACAAAAATGTGTATAATTTTTGTTACAACTTTTTATTTGTTTAATTGTAATTAGTGGGGAAAAAAAAAATGGTGGATGAATATAAAAGCAATACACAGTCTAGCACAACAAGAGTATTGAACAAAATTGTGAGTTAGTTTGTGATTTTAGGAGATCTCTTTTAGAATTTGATATGTTTTTCTGGTTGTGAAGTGCAATTTAATTTTATTGATTGGGTCAAGCTTTTTGAATGTTTTGACCCAGTCTCAACTCAAGGCCGGATTGGACTATTTATTGCAGCTATATATATATATATATATATATATATATATTTTTTTTTTTTTTGTTGAGAAAATGCAGCTATATTAGATGATTGTATAACTTCAATTGTTGGTCCATATCTGTTATTTGGAGAGGTGCAAAACTTTACTGCTCACAATTTAGTTATGTGGTAGACCTGTTTAAAATAGGTACATGTCAAATTGAATATAAATTAGAAACTTATTTAACTTGTAGGGACTCAATTTGCGTTTGACCCCGAGTACAAATGAGTTTTCAGCTCAATCAAGCTCAAACAATAAATTTGTAGAGTATGGGTTCAAGGTTTAGGCGCTGGCCGTCGTTCACCAAGCATGAACTCTGTTTTATAAAAGAAAATACTTAGAGTTTATTTACAACTGGGGGAATGCTCCTCGGCCACGGGCCGAGGAGCCCCTTTTCTTCTCCTTATCCCCCCCCCCCTCTTTTACTTTACTTGCTTTTCTTATATAGTCTTCATCTTCCTATCTCCTTCTTCCATCTGTTGATCATCCATTCGCCTCTCTTCTGGCCATCCATCCCATCAGAGGCCTTATCAGTACTCAAGTGGTTCACTCTGATCAACGTTGCCCTGCTAAGGGATTATATCCCCATTAATGCGGCTAGAAGGGTTAGGTGAATGCATTAAGTGTGAGGGTGACAGCTTACTTTGGGCAAGGTCTTTCCCAAAAATCATCCTTGTCATGCCGAAGATGAGGAGGTCCTCGGCGTGGATCCGGAACAGAGGCTTTCCCCAATTTAGCCTTGAATGGTCAGTATTCCTCGGCATGGGTCTTGGGCCTGCTACACGATGGGCCGAGGCTATCAGGCCCACGGGCCCCACAACAATAATCTAGAGCTTTGTTTGGATTGAGAGGGAGTGGAAGATAGTAGAGTAGAGTTTGCAAAAATAGGTTAATTTGAGGTCAATAATCTATTGTACTCTACACCCCCTCCCTCTCCCTCAATCCAAGTAGACCCTTAGGTGGTGTTTGGTACGAGGAATCCATATTGTTCTTGGCATTCATATTCCTGGTAATGTTATACCTTGCAATTTGGATACCTAGGAATGTAACAATTCCTATGTTTTGTTTAATTGGGAATCTAATAAAATTCCAAGGAATGTGAGATTATAATATTTGGTTTATTTCTAGTTATCTTAACTGAATTATTTATTTTTCTTATTCTATCCTTAGATTTGTAAATCCAATATAAGTATTTTAAAAAAAATATTCCTCTAAATAAATAATGAAAAATAAAATATAAATTATAAATTATGACAAATTCATTAAAACTATAGTCTAAAAGAAGAAAAGATGAATATATCAATAGAGTTGTCTATCATGTTTATGTTGTTTTAGCGAGAAGAAATAATGTTGTTTTGACGGGAAGATATAAAGACAAAGGAAGAGATATTAATGATTTATTTTATATTTTATCTCAATTGCTTAAATGATAAGGAAAAATGGTTAAAATTGTTAATTTATAAAAATACAATTTTTTTTTAAGTTTGGTAATCTGGATACCCATCTATTTTAAAGGGAATCCACATTCCTACTAAAAGAGAGTTAAAGGGGAAATCCAAATTCCTTTGTTATCTGACTCCCTAGTATGATTTGCAACCAAACATGAGAATCTTTAAACATTCATGGAAATCCTAAAACATTACCTCATACCAAATGCCATATTAGTTATTACTGTATCCCTTCTACGCCTCTGCCTACCATTGAGCTCTTAGTAATAAAAGAATAAAGTTTAGTTACAAAATTAGTTGTAGTCTAAGGCTACAATCTTACTTAATAAAATAAATTGTACTACATATTTTGAAAATCTAATCGTTAAATTGTATGTTCTTTACGTTCTTAATATACATATCAAATTTTGTGTTAGTTGAATATTATATATATGGGGCCTGTTGGTTAAAAAGATATAGTAATCCTCAGAAGTGGGCTCGGGGCCCAACAGCCCAATCCGAGGACGCTTAGTTATCCGAGGATAGCCTAAAAAAGTTTTATTATTATTAAATGGATAATATAGGATAAAGGAGTGGATATTGTATGCAGCGGCATAACGTACGTCCGAGGACGCCAAAGTCCGAGGTGAATGTAACTTTCATTTTATTGAGGAGACTCCGCAAAGTTGAAGGGTGAATGTAACTTTTCATTATTAAGGGAGGGCAAATATTTTCTGGCCAATTAATGATAGGACACGTGGATAGGTAGCCAAATTCTGTTCAACCACACTCCACATTAAATGCTAGTGGAGCTGACCCTCTATTCCTGAACAGTGACTAAGCAGCTTTATAGCCACTGAGCAAAACGTTCCGGTAGGTGCTGGATGGGACAGAAAGGAGCTCCCACGATAAGAACTACACGTGTACAATGGAAACAGAGGGGAGAACGAAGTATATAATATAGAAACGAATGAAATTGTAAGGGGGACTTTTGGATAAAAAAGAAAGAAAGAAGAAAAGAGAGACGGACTGAAAGAAAGCCGAGGAGAGTTTTTCTCAAGGAATGAACCTAAAATATCCCTTGTTACTTGATGAGTATAACCTTTCCTGTCAAACAGCACTACTTCTTATACCCATGCTCTAAAAATTATTATTTGGGCTTGTTGGGCTGAAAACTCATTCATACTCAGGTCAAATCCAAATTGAGTCCCTACAATATACTATATGATCGATAAGTTTATATTTTATGCATAATTTTAAATTTCAAAAACTTGCAATTTAAACAATTTATTGATGACATAGTTATTGATCTTTAATTTTCTATAAATTTGCGAGCATGGAGGATATAAGACGTAGATGTAATCTAATCGTGATTTGTCAATTAATTCACCTCTAATAAAAAGATATTGAGTATGGTTGTTGATGGTGTAAAAAATGTCAAGTTTATTCGTCCATATGAGCCGTCCATGACAAAATGCAAAGAAGAGGGCAAAGGGCTCTTACCTCGTCCCTCTTATATCTGTCCCCCCTTTTTGTTGATCCTTGTAGCAAAGCTTGTCCATCCTTAGTAATGGAGGACGAGCTTGTTGACTCTTTTGACTTAGTCTCTTTCAAAAGCCGAGGATGGGTTGCGTCGTTACGAACCAAACCCTTCACTAACCGTTGAGCACAAGTTCTGATCAGGTAACTTCCATGGCAGTTATGGAAGTTATCTTATAATTTCCTAAATTCCTTAATAACAGGAGCGGTTGTCAAATGAGTAACCATTTCACGGACACTATATAAACATTCGTGTGTGAAGAACAAGAGTATGAAAAACATTCTTAAAAAAATAAGAACTTGGAAAATTTTTCCTTTTAGTTGTCTCCTCACTGACTTTACCATCGGAGGATTTTAGACGGCCTCCACCAGTCTTCTCTGATTCTGTTTGATTTTCCAGGACTCAGCCTTCAAGATCAACACCTGCAGATTTTCAGCCTACTGATTTCCTTAGATTCATCAGTTGTAGTTTAAGACACAATCAATTTTGTAGCTAAATTTTGTCATTTAAAAAAACAAAAAAATCATCCGTTAATGTTTCAGCTTTCAAGGTTCATTATAAATATTTTTCTTTCACTTTTTTGTCTAAAAAAAATGTCTTTCACTTTTAGGCTCATTTGAAAGATTTATCATTAATTTTTTATTATAGAATTTTAACCTATGGTGTTCGCTTTTAATAATTACATTCTTTATCATCAAACTAAGATATCAATCAACTTTTGATATAGGTGGGAATTGAACCACTGGTATCTCATTCATCATTAATTATAATTATAAACTAGTTTTTTATAAAGTATAATTATAAACTAGTTTAGTTATCTAGCATGGAAAATTTTATAGGCTTTAAAAATTATATATTCAAGTATCACATGAAACTATATAATCGCAAAGGCAATGAAAAAATTATAATGTTTAGATTATTAAATTGGTATTTAAATAGCAATTTCTTCAATCAAAATTTGAATAGTTGACCTAGTTACTTGTTATTTGAAAAATCCTCCACTTCAATTTGTGTTTTTTCATAAAAGCAAAGATGAGATAATCAATTCAGTCTTTCACTAAGATTCGAATAGCTGTCCCTAATTCAAGTTAATTCTGTTTTGCCTCTTCCTCCCAATCATGGGGAAGCTTAATCACATTTCTATTCTTATTTAGTGCAAGCTCATAAGACAGCCTGCCATAAAGATATAAACACTTAGAGTATAAAACACTTAGGTCATGTTTGGTAACAATTTTTGTTTTCTATTTTCAAAACTTGTTTTTGGAATTAGAAAAAAAAAAATTTTCTTGTATTTTTTAAATTAAAAACATGTTGGTTAGTTTAAAAAAAAACAATTTTCTAAAAAAAAAAAAAATACTAAAATATGTTATTACTAGGATTCGAATCTAACGCTAACTCATTAAATGGAAAGGATTTATTAAATTAGGTACGGTTTTCATTGGCTTTGTCTATTTTCAATTTCCTTCAAAATTGAGTTTTGAGAACTGTTTTTGTTTTTGTCCATTTTGGATTGCCAAACAAATTTTTTAATCTCAAAAATAGAAAATTGTTTTTGGAAACAGAAAATATAAAAAAAAAAAACAGTTACCAAACATACCCTTAGATTTGCAATATTTTACCGACTATAATGAAATGCATTCATTTTATGGATTAAGTTTGGCTACAAACTTAGTTGTAGCCAATGACTACGAAACCCACCTAGTAAGTATTACTTCAAAAATCTTACCAACCATAATGAAGAACGTTTCTTTTTAGATAGATAAACCCTTTGAGATTTATAATAACACATAAATGATCATAGGTTTTACCAACTATAATGAAGAAAATTTCTTTTAAATGATAAAACATTTTGTGATTTTAATAACACAAATGATCATAGGTGATATTTGTTACATAAATCAAAACCTCAAAGAGGTGAAACTTCATTTATGAAAATTGGAGGCTAATTAAAGCCTAGGAGTGTGTTTGTTTGGAGGTGAAATAAGTGGACAGAAAACTTTGGAAGAAAATGGGAAGAAAAACTTTTTTGAGTATGCTTGGTTGGGTGGGAAGAGGAAAATAAATTGTGAGGCCAGGTGTTTTCTCCTCCGGCCCACCAAAAAGTTTTCTCCCAAAATTGAGAGAAAACTGAAGGGAGAAAATAAGGCTACTTAATGGACAAAAATACTCATTCCAGTCTTTTTTTTTTCTTTTTTTTTTTTTCCTTGTGTGTGTGCGCGCACACGTGCGTACGTGCTGGGCACATATTGCCTCTTTCTTTTATTTTATTTTGATTTTTTGATTTCTTGGGCTGTGGGTGGGCACGTTACCTCTTTTTTTTCTTTTTTCTTTTTTCTTTTCTTTCCAAGATGTTGCATTTCTTTTTGGGCTGTTGGTGTGATAGTTGTTTTGTTTTTCTTTCTTTTTTTTTTTTTTTTTTTTTTTTTAACTAGACATGATTTTTTTTTTTTGGGAACTTGATTTTTTTTTTAATATATTGGGTAATTGCTTTTTTTNTTTTATTGAGGAGACTCCGCAAAGTTGCATCTGAACTGGAAATTGGGTATAGACCTAAGGGGGAGTCGGGGAAGGTAGGTAGCAAATATCTTTCAAGGCCATCACCTCCACATTAAATGCTTTCCAGCTGACCCTCTGGCGCATTAATGTGGAGTGATACCTGAACAGTGACTAAGCAGCTTTATAGCCACTGAGCAAAACGTTCCGGTAGGTGCTGGATGGGACAGAAAGGAGCTCCCACGATAAGAACTACACGTGTACAATGGAAACAGAGGGGAGAACGAAGTATATAATATAGAAACGAATGAAATTGTAAGGGGGACTTTTGGATAAAAAGAAAGAAAGAAGAAAAGAGAGACGGACTGAAAGAAAGCCGAGGAGAGTTTTTCTCAAGGAATGAACCTAAAATATCCCTTGTTACTTGATGAGTATAACCTTTCCTGTCAAACAGCACTACTTCTTATACCCATGCTCTAAAAATTATTATTTGGGCTTGTTGGGCTGAAAACTCATTCATACTCAGGTCAAATCCAAATTGAGTCCCTACAATATACTATATGATCGATAAGTTTATATTTTATGCATAATTTTAAATTTCAAAAACTTGCAATTTAAACAATTTATTGATGACATAGTTATTGATCTTTAATTTTCTATAAATTTGCGAGCATGGAGGATATAAGACGTAGATGTAATCTAATCGTGAGATTTGTCAATAAATTCACCTCTAATAAAAAGATATTGAGTATGGTTGTTGATGGTGTAAAGAAAATGTCAAGTTTATTCGTCCATATGAGCCGTCCATGACAAAATGCAAAGAAGAGGGCAAGGGCTCTTACCTCGTCCCTCTATATATGTCCCCCCTTTTTTGTTGATCCTTGTAGCAAGCTGTCCATCCTTAGTAATGGACGGACGAGCTTGTTGACTCTTTTGACTTAGTCTCTTTCAAAAGCCGAGGATGGGTTGCGTCGTTACGAACCAAACCCTTCACTAACCGTTGAGCACAAGTTCTGATCAGGTAACTTCCATGGCAGTTATGGAAGTTATCTTATAATTTCCTAAATTCCTTAATAACAGGAGCGGTTGTCAAATGAGTAACCATTTCACGGACACTATATAAACATTCGTGTGTGAAGAACAAGAGTATGAAAAACATTCTTAAAAAAATAAGAACTTGGAAATTTTTCCTTTTAGTTGTCTCCTCACTGACTTTACCATCGGAGGATTTTAGCCGGCCTCCACCAGTCTTCTCTGATTCTGTTTGATTTTCCAGGACTCAGCCTTCAAGATCAACACCTGCAGATTTTCAGCCTACTGATTTCCTTAGATTCATCAGTTGTAGTTTAAGACACAATCAATTTTGTAGCTAAATTTTGTCATTTAAAAAAACAAAAAAATCATCCGTTAATGTTTCAGCTTTCAAGGTTCATTATAAATATTTTTCTTTCACTTTTTTGTCTAAAAAAAATGTCTTTCACTTTTAGGCTCATTTGAAAGATTTATCATTAATTTTTTATTATAGAATTTTAACCTATGGTGTTCGCTTTTAATAATTACATTCTTTATCATCAAACTAAGATATCAATCAACTTTTGATATAGGTGGGAATTGAACCACTGGTATCTCATTCATCATTAATTATAATTATAAACTAGTTTTTTATAAAGTATAATTATAAACTAGTTTAGTTATCTAGCATGGAAAATTTTATAGGCTTTAAAAATTATATATTCAAGTATCACATGAAACTATATAATCGCAAAGGCAATGAAAAAATTATAATGTTTAGATTATTAAATTGGTATTTAAATAGCAATTTCTTCAATCAAAATTTGAATAGTTGACCTAGTTACTTGTTATTTGAAAAATCCTCCACTTCAATTTGTGTTTTTTCATAAAAGCAAAGATGAGATAATCAATTCAGTCTTTCACTAAGATTCGAATAGCTGTCCCTAATTCAAGTTAATTCTTTTTGCCTCTTCCTCCCAATCATGGGGAAGCTTAATCACATTTCTATTCTTATTTAGTGCAAGCTCATAAGACAGCCTGCCATAAAGATAAATAAAACAAGCTTACATAGGTCATGTTTGGTAACAATTTTTGTTTTCTATTTTCAAAACTTGTTTTTGGAATTAGAAAAAAAAAAATTTTCTTGTATTTTTTAAATTAAAAACATGTTGGTTAGTTAAAAAAAAAACAATTTTCTAAAAAAAAAAAAAATACTAAAATATGTTATTACTAGGATTCGAAATCTAACGCTAACTCATTAAATGGAAAGGATTTATTAAATTAGGTACGGTTTTCATTGGCTTTGTCTATTTTCAATTTCCTTCAAAATTGAGTTTTGAGAACTGTTTTTGTTTTTGTCCATTTTGGATTGCCAAACAAATTTTTTAATCTCAAAAATAGAAAATTGTTTTTGGAAACAGAAAATATAAAAAAAAAAAACAGTTACCAAACATACCCTTAGATTTGCAATATTTTACCGACTATAATGAAATGCATTCATTTTATGGATTAAGTTTGGCTACAAACTTAGTTGTAGCCAATGACTACGAAACTCACCTAGTAAGTATTACTTCAAAAATCTTACCAACCATAATGAAGAACGTTTCTTTTTAGATAGATAAACCCTTTGAGATTTATAATAACACATAAATGATCATAGGTTTTACCAACTATAATGAAGAAAATTTCTTTTAAATGATAAAACATTTTGTGATTTTAATAACACAAATGATCATAGGTGATATTTGTTACATAAATCAAAACCTCAAAGAGGTGAAACTTCATTTATGAAAATTGGAGGCTAATTAAAGCCTAGGAGTGTGTTTGTTTGGAGGTGAAATAAGTGGACAGAAAACTTTGGAAGAAAATGGGAAGAAAAACTTTTTTGAGTATGCTTGGTTGGGTGGGAAGAGGAAAATAAATTGTGAGGCCAGGTGTTTTCTCCTCCGCCACCAAAAAGTTTTCTCCCAAAATTGAGAGAAAACTGAAGGGAGAAAATAAGGCTACTTAATGGACAAAAATACTCATATCCAGTCCTTTTTTTTTCTTTTTTTTTTTCTTGTG
This sequence comes from Quercus suber, assembly GCF_002906115.3. Classification (NCBI taxonomy): domain Eukaryota; kingdom Viridiplantae; phylum Streptophyta; class Magnoliopsida; order Fagales; family Fagaceae; genus Quercus; species Quercus suber. The sequence goes on along the minus strand of NW_027069863.1, from coordinate 448,263 downwards.
TGTGTGCGCGCACGCGTGCTACGTGCTGGGCACATATTGCCTCTTTCTTTTATTTTATTTTTGATTTTTTGATTTCTTGGGCTGTGGGTGGGCACGTTACCTCTTTTTTTTCTTTTTTTTTTTTCTTTCTTATTTTTTTTTGGTTGTTTGTCACTTTTTTTTTTAATTGGCCATCATTTTTTAATAATGGTGTATGAATAAATTTATATAAATTCATTTTTTTCCATCCCCCCACTTTCCCATTCCCAACCAAACAAAAAGGAGATAAATTAAAATCTTTTCTATCCTCTTACTTTTCTATCATCCCACAATTTTCTATCCTTTCACTTTTCCACCCCTCTAACCAACTGAACCCTAAAGGAGAAATTAGTGTTATTTACCCAAAGAAAGAATTAATAATTATTATGACAAGTCTACTAACCAAAGTCAACTTGCAGGCCTCTCACCATTCTGGATTTGGAGTCTCTTGGTATATGCCCCTTTGTGGGTCTTGTGTCGCGTGCCCTAGATTACACTAAAAAAAAGGATTTTGCATAACCAAAACGTTACAAAGGAGTTTTGAACACTAAATTACATTAGATATTTCCATTGAAAATATCAAGAAATACCAATTAATTGAGTTATAAAACTCTTGGCGTAACTATATAATTTGTTTAGTTTGCCAAATATTTGAATATTACAGAGAATGTGAGATATTATGGATGGTTTATTTGTGCACAATATTATAGGAATGTAAGATTACAAAGAGTTTTAAATTACCATATATTATTGTAATTTGATTACCTCATGAGATGGAGGAAATATTATATTCTAGATCTATTCATGAAAATATGATAATTTATTTGAAAAAGAATAAATTTTTAGGGGATATATTGATCATTTTGGAGAGGTTTTAGTGTTCTTTTTGTCATTATGGAGCACTTATTAGACATTTTGGTTGTTTCAAGTTTATATTGACCAAGTTCAAGGCATCAAGTGTGTTTTTTGCCATTTTAGAGGTTTAAGAGATATTTTTGTTATTTTTGATATTTCAGAAGTACTTTGTTCATTTTATATTTTTGTTGGGTATTTTAGTCATTGTTTTGGAGGTTTCAAAGGTAGTTTGATAATTTTAGGTATTTGTGATTTTGTTCATTTGCTTTCTTAAGAAATTATGAATAGGATTTTATTAAAGAAGATTGTGGTTTATAATTATTCAATTGTTCAACTTACTTTTGTATTTCACTTTATACCTTTAGCTTTTAGAGCATTCTCATCCAATGCTCTAAAATTTTTTTTTAAGCTATTTTTCATTTTACTATAACACAAATTACTCTTAAAATAAAAACAGATATCTGATGCTCTTTGCTGAGATTTTTTCTTGTTTTAATGGTAACATCTTTTTTTAAGATGTTTGTAGAGAGGGAAATTTAGTCGTCTACAATGTTATTGTAGCAACATTTATTTTTAGATGTTCTTGTAGCAACATTTATATCTTAAATATTATTATTTTATTCAACCCCAATTATTTTAATCTCTCAAAAAGAATAGAGTATAAGATGTAGGATGTATTATTAAAATGATATATAATGTAAAATAGAATAAAAATATTTAAATAGAGAGATAAGGTAGTAGAAGTATTGGATGTATGGTGTATTGATAAAGTGGTAATGTAAAACAGATAAACTTCCCCTTGTAATTATTGAATTATAAAGTAAAAAAGAAACTAATTATATAGTTACAATATTGAAAACTAGATATATTCAAATCACGTTTATTACTCAGCATTTGGTGGCTACAGCTTTGGCTGATATGTTTGTCAAGACGTAATGAGTTACGACTTCATATAATGATTAGAAAGCTGGGTAACTTTTGCGGTGCATGATGAGAGAGTTGAGAGCACAATACAATCGGCTCCAACTTACGCAGGAAATGGCTTCACAAATCACAATGTGAAATGAAGTCCATGCAAAGCTATTTTTAAGATTAGTTAGTTAATTAATATTTTTACAAGTTTTGAGACATGCATGATGAAAGTAACTCTAGCTAGGAATTGTCTTGTATTATTTGGACAAGAAATAAAGAATATTCATATTGAATAACGAATGAATTTAAGTCGAATTCTTCTTATACAAATACCTTCTCGAGTAAAAAAAAAAAGAAAAAAAAAAAAGATAAACATAAAGATAAAAAAAAAAAAAAAAAATAAATAGATTTATTTTAGAAATCGGATGTGATATGTGCATGAAAATTCATCCAGTTGTGAAATCAATCCAAGTTATACATATGTAACCAATGTGATGAGCCCAAGAAGCGCCAAGAGTAGTGAGTTTTGGTTGCTTCCAATAGCCAATGACGAAGAACGAGATGGCGGAAGCTCGTGCTTCCCAAGGTCGATCATTATCTCAAATCGACATGTACCCTGAGATGGATTCACTTTTGAAATGGTTGATAGATTATTAAATATGCATGCATCTTTTCGCTGATCCAAGGTCTGGTAGTACATATTAAAAGCATAAGAAGCATTGCTTCTAGCATCCAATGTACCGCAACTTGATCCATATCCAAGAGAGGTGCAATCAGCATAAGTGCATGCGTAGTTTACACTGTTTGTCAAATTGGGGTCCAAAAGATTTGCCCCAGGTGACATTACACACCATTCCCTAGCCAAATACTTTACTCCTTTAGCCGCAACTAGACCTCGTCCATTTCCCAAATTCAAAGCATATTTAACAGTTCCATCATAATAGAATAGACCCCAATGCCTTTCAAAATTACCTGGATCTATGCTCTTAGCATCTTCATCAATAAGGCCAAACAAATAGATATCTGGTGGAGTACGCCTCTTGGGTGTGCCTTGACCTTTAATTATTCGATCAAATAAGCCTTGATTGAATCTTTTTGCGTACTCTATGTTAGCATTGATGTCACCATCAGTTGGCCATCCAACTTCACCAATGATAACAGGCATTGATGCAAAACCATTCTTTTCAAGAGCTGAAATAAGGGTGTCATAGTTTGCATCAAACACATTGGTGTAAGAGATAGAGCCATCAACAATTGGGGTAGAATTGCCATTGAAAAAGGCATAATCTTTTGGAAAATGGGGGTCTGCGTAGAGGCTGAGAAATGGGTAGATGTTGATGACGAGGGCAGAACCACTGTCACTGAGAAACTTGACCATGGAAATCATGAGAGTACGAATATCCGACCGGAAGTCACCTCCAGAAGGAAGATCAGTGTCGGTCTGGTACACATCTGCATTTAATGGGACTGTCACCTTCACTTGTCGGCCTAAGCCGGCTTTTATGAGGGCTGCTTGAACATTTTTGAGAGCTGGAAATGTGGTTTGCAGAAATTTGTCTTTGTATGTCTTAAGAAAAGGTTCATTACCCACTGCTACATAGCTGTGTGGATATATGCATAACATGTGTTAAACACAGTTTAATTAATGCAATCAATTGCAATTAATAATTCCCCTTCTAAATTTTTTTTTATTAATACATGAACAATAAGAAAGTAATAAGGTACCTTTTTTTTTTTTGAGAAAGCAATAAGGAACCTAAGTGTGTGTATATAGTTGAATTCAAATTGTATTGGATCAATATGTTGTCATTCTCAATTGTTGGATTACATTTCTCAACAATGATTTTCATGTGTATGTTCTCAACATGCTTCTCAATTTTCACATCAATCTTATGTTAAACATGATAAGAAATAAATTCAATAATACACGTATAGCATAAATCAAATTTCTAGTCCTTACGTTGAAGATGAACAGGACATATATAGAAAGGCCTATAAAAGGTAGGAATGACAATGGGTAAGGATTTAGTACTTTTCAAACCCAAACTCTTTAAATATTTCTATGTATCAAAGTCTATTTAATTTTAGAAATTCCATCACAAATTCATTCTTTTTATATTTAGAAAAATACAAAACCACCCATTCATTTAATTAAGTTGAGTTAAACAAGTTAGATCAGGATGAGTTAACCGAAAGTTGAATATCTAAAATATTATTTATTTAAATTTAAGCATATTAGTAAGCACTCTTACGCTAAATTAAATAATAAGTAATTTTTTAAAATACAGTGAAACACACTTACTGCTTTTGATATACAAACCCTCATTGTGTTTATGTAAATAAAAATAATAATACAGGTAATTTAGTTATTTAAATACATAATCAAGATGGGTTCAATACCTAATGTGCAAAACTTAAACCGTAGCACGCTTAAAAATTTAAATCCAAACTCACACCAAACCCATTTAAAAATTTCAACACCAATACTATTAGCATCGGGATTGGGTCGGAAAATATATTAAACCCAAGGCATTTTTTTTTTTTTTTTTTTTTTTTTTTGAGAAAGCAATAAGGAACCTAAGTGTGTGTGTATATATATATATATATAGTTGAATTCAAATTGTATTGGATCAATATGTTGTCATTCTCAATTGTTGGATTACATTTCTTAACAATGATTTTCATGTGTATATTCTCAACATGCTTCTCAATTTTCACATCAATCTTATGTTAAACATGATAAGAAATAAATTCAATAATACACGTATAGCATAAATCAAATTTCTAGTCCTTACGTTGAAGATGAACGGGACATATATAGAAAGGCCTGTAATTCTTCAACAGGACATATATAAAAAGGCCTATAAAATGTAGGAATGACAATGGTTAAGGGTTTGGTACTTTTCAAACCCAAACTCTTTAATTATTTCTACATATCAAAGTCTATTTAATTTCAGAAATTCCATCAGAAATTCATTCTTTTTATATTAATAAAAAATACAAAACCACCCATTCGTTTAATTAAGTTGAGTTAAAAAAGTTAGATCAGGACAAGTTAACCGAAAGTTTTTTTGTTTTTTTGAAGAGAAGTTAACCGAAAGTTAAATATCTATAATATTGTTTATTTAAATTTAAGCATATATATTAGTAAGCACTCTTACGCTAAATTAAATAATAAGTAATTTTTTAAAATAAAGTGAAACACAGTTACTGCTTTTGATATACAAACCCTCATTGTTTTTGTAAATAAAAATAATAATACAAGTAATTTAGTTATTTAAATACATAATCAGGATGGGTTCAATACCAAATGTGCAAAACTTAACCGTAGCACGCTTAAAAATTTAAATCCAAACTCACACCAAACCCATTTAAAAATTTCAACACCAATACTATTAGCATCGGGATTGGGTCGGAAAATATATTAAACCCAAGGCATTGCCATGCATAGCAATTAGACCAAATAAAAAGTACTAATATACAAGATGACACGTACAAATTTTTTATTATTAATATTTTAAAAATCTAACAATTAACAATCGTAAGTTATTTAATTTTAAAGTATAAAAATAAATTAAAAATTAAAAGAAAAAAGAAAAAACAACTACAACTTAAAATTAAAATTAAAATATTTGGATAAATGACACTTTATAATAAATAAGTTGTTCACAAACAGACTCTAAATATATAATAAACTAGTTTATAATAAATCTATTACACATTTATTATAAATAAGTTACTCACAAACAGACTCTAAACGTATAATAAACTAGTTTATAATAAATCTATTACACATTTATTATAAAGTGTCATAAGTTGTTCTAAATGTGTATTAAATAACTAAAAACTAGTTTATTTTTATAAAAATAAAAATAAATAAAACCTTAAAAAATTGAATTATTTGCAACAAAAAAGAGAAATAAAAGTTACCATGGTTTTTGAGTGTAGTTATGGTGTGCTTTTGTGTTATAATCTCTTTCTCTCTCTATGTGTTTGTTTCTAAAAAAAAAGAAAAAAAAGAAAAAAAAAAGTGCTCTGTTTCTTTACCCAAACGAAAACGTACAGGGTGACTTCTTGAGAACTAGTAATCAGTGTTCATCTCTTCCGAATAAGTTCATGCATTAGCCATGCAGATGCTTGTCTTAGAAATGAAAATATTGAATTTTGGGAGTCGTCAGGCTTGAGAAAAAACAAGATAAAGGGTTTACCTTATATTGGTCCCATATTTGGATATGTAGTTGGAGACATTTTTAGCTACCCAGTCCTCGGCAACTCGGACACTGCTTGCAAGCGATGCTAAGAACTCATTGGGTATCCCAAGCATAACCGCAATACCAGATCTCCCAAGAGCTTGGAGTGCTCCAGGATCTGCTTCAAACAGCTTCACTTTATCAAATCCATTGTCTTTCAATAGCCTGACCACTATTTTTGGTGGGACTGGATGCGTTAAACGAGTTCCCCAGTTAACACCCAGGCCTAAGACCCCCTTTACTTGTCCTCCTAATAACATGCAAAACAACAAGAACCATAAGAAATAGCGGAAACCCATGTTGATTTTCTCCCAACTTTTTTGTTTTCTTGGGTTTCTTGCTCCAACACAACTATATATATATGAAGTAATATTTAATTGAACCTATGTTCAAAGGTATACATGAATCTTCTTTTCCTTTTATGAAAAGAAAGGTAAGGAATTACATAAGGGATTCAATAAGGAACTGGATTCCAAGGGAAAACCCATTTGGCTGACCAATCACCTTATTTGAAGAACATCTATCAAGAAAGTTAGGAATTGAGTTAACTTGTTGATCATTGTGTGCTGGTATTCTTTGGATCCAGAAGCAGAAAACCTATTGAGAAGGGATGCACATTTCCCAATTTGGATATCTTTCTCAACTAAATAAATTAGTTTTGCATGAAAAGTCCCTTTCTTATTCTTCTCCCACTTTATTTTAGCTTTTCCAAATCCGATTCATCCTTCATGGCTTAGGAATATTGCCGGTAAGCCGTAGCTCGCACAAAACTTATTCGTCAAAATCCTTAGCTATACTTCCAATTTGACGTACTAAAACTTTATTTGAAAAATCTTATTTAGACCCCAAATTTTTTTATGCAATGAATTTATTAATTAAGTTTCAATTAAACAAATTATGATACAAAAAACTACAAAATCAGCAGGTCATCAAAGTTATAACGCAAGTTTTCTAATGATTCAAGTCTTTCATTTCCAATTTTGTCAAGGGGCCTTGTGTCCATCTTGTTTTCTAGTTTTGTTTGGGACTTAAATCTATATTTATCTTGTTTAGGGGAATTAAGTCTCTTTTTTCTTTTTTCTTTTTTTCCTTTCATTTAGGGGGTTTTAGGCTCATCTAGTTCTTTGTTTGGCCCTTAGGCCCATTCTTGTTTGTCTTGGGGTGTTAGATCCATCTTGTTTTGTCATAGGGTCTTAAGCCTATCTTTGTTTTTGTCTAGGGGATTGGAATTAGGCGTATCGTTGTTCTCAGATTGGGCCTTAGGCCCATCCTTGTCCTTTTTAGGGAATTAGGCCCATCTTGTTTTGCTTTGGGCTTGTCTTTGTTTGTCTAGGTGCCTTTAGGCCCACCTTGTTCTCTATTTGCGCCTTAGGTCCATCCTAGTTTGTCTTGAGGTTTAACTACGTCATGTCCTTTGTTTGGGTCTTAAGCTTATACTTATTTTGTCTAGAAGCCTTAGAGCATTAGCATCTGGGGATGCAAAAAAGTATCTATTATACATCCTTAAAACCTACTTTATCTATTTTATCATCTTATTTTACAACTCATCTAGTATCCCCGATTTCTATTTTTACATATAACTCATTAAAATAATATGAACTATACTAACAAATGATACCAATCTTGTTTTTCAAGAAAGCAAATAAGGTGTCAAAAAGGAATTTATCACAATCTAACTTAAATGTCAAATTTATTATCTATTGAATAATGTATGCATATGAATTTTTTATATTAGAAAATAAAAATAAAATAAAATGCAACCCAATCAAAATTTATGCTTAATTAATTTTAAATTAATTTTTGTTTAAACCAATTAAAATTAAGTTTTTAAAATCAAGCGTGATCTGGGCCCATTCTATAGGTGTGCCATGATCATTGAATATTGTTTTAATGATAACTTTTGATCTAGTGGTCCGATCAAGGCCCATGACATACCGTTGTGATCGTTAGAGTGTCAAGATTTGTTTTGTATAACAAAATTGAAGATCTAAATGTTGAAGTTATGATTATGCCCTTGATGCAAAATTACTATTTTGCCCTCAATATCGATTAAATGTAAGTTGTGAAATCGGGTGTCTACACCATCCTTTTTTGTCTTAGGGTGTTAGGTCCATTTTGTTTTGTCATAGGGCCTTAGGCCTACCTTTGTTTTTGTCTAAAGAAATTAGGCCTATCATTGTTCTCTGATTGGACCTTAGGCCCATCCTTGTCTTTTTTAAGGGTTGATGCACGGCAATTTCAAGTAGCTATATCCTAATCCTTTTATAACTAATTAGTTAGTTAGTTAGATGATTTCTTAGGCATTAGCTGATAGGATTTAGACACTTGTCAAGCATCTAGAGGCTGCCAATGCCAAACAACTAGTATAAGTAGTAGAATGTAAGCTTTTTGTAAATCAATTTTGGTAATTGAATGAATTGTTAGCATTTGTGTGCTATTTGGAACTGTGTTTTCTTGTGGAGGTACTTATCCACCTATCATTTTGTTAAAAGCAACTTAGCCTTTTCGTTGTTTCTAAACCATACACAAACAATCCATCATATTCCCTGCATCAGTTTGGTATTAGAGCTTGAGATCCTTAGGTTTCAAGTTCCTTTACATTTTTTTTTTTCTTTTCTTTTCTTCATCCCGGTTCCAAGAACTCATCAAGATTCAATCTTGATTGTTAATTCTGATCCTAAATAACTTCCTTTAGCCAACCACAGCCTTCTGTTGCATTAACAATTAGTTTGTAACAACAATAAGTCATAGTGAGTGAGAAGGCCAGAAAGGATATAGGAAAGAAGCCTGCTATTTTTGTAGCATATGGGGAAGAAGTTGCAGCCAACGAAATGGGGGATTCAAGGGGGTTAACCTAATTTGGTAGCTGAGGTAGCATTGTTGAGGAGGCAATTACAAGACTTGACTGAACAATTGAGAAGAGATAGGAAACAACAACACAATTAGCATGATGTTGTTGGAAGTGAAACTTCAAATGGAGGGGATTATGAGTGGTTCTTTGTTCATATTCCTAAGAAAAATCAAGAGTGGCATAACCACAATCCTGTGATGGTTCAACCAAAGATGTTAAACCAGAATTGGGTATCAAGATTTGAGATTGAATTCCCTGAATTTGATGGTAGCTTGGATCATGAGGAGTTTGTGGATTGGCTTAATGAAGTTGAAGAGATTTTTGCTTGTTATGATATTCAAGAATCCAAGAAAGTTAAATTGGCAACAACCAATTTGAGAGGCAAGGCAAGATCTTGGTGGGAGGAGATGAAGATTGAAAGATTGAGGAAATGAAAGACCAAGATTCATACTTGGGAGAAGATGAATTAGAAGCTTAGAGAGCAATTCTTGGCTTACAACTACAGTCACACCCTTTACAGCAAAGTGCAAATCCAAGATGCCCATTTCCTCCACAATGACTGGACTGTTTTAGAAGCTTTTAGTAGGGCATTGCTGATTGAGAATCAGCAAGTCAAGGGGGCACAATTAGCTCCTTTCACTTCTAGAATTAGTGCTCGAAGTGGTGATGCAACATTTAACTTCACTAAGAAGGTTGAAAATAGATCAAATTTTGCTAAATCAAGTAAGGCTTCCTAGGTACCAGCCAAGAACCATCTTATTTTGTCAAAGGGTAAAAAAACCATGGTGGTTTGAAGAGACAGAAGATCAAGACTTTCTAATTCAAGAGTTAGAAGATTTTTTGGTTGAAGAGTTAGAAGATCATGACGTGGGGCAACCTATTTTTGATAATTATATTGAAGAACAGATTGGTGAAGAAGGGAAAGAAATGAGTGATAGCATGAAATATGTGGTTGAACTTGTTTATGATCAGTCTATGGAAGAAGCATTTGTTATTGTTGAGGAAGAAAATGATTTATCATTAGGAACAAAAGCCTTACAAGTTCCAAAGCAAGAAATGGAGGAAGACAAAAAACATAAAGGTAAAATTTTTCCAATTAATTTCTGCATTGAAGGAAGAATTTGTGCCTTGTTGATTGAGAAAAGTAGTTATGAGAATATGGAGTCACAAGAGATTTTGATTTTTGAACAATTAAGAATTGAAACATCAACATAAATTGTCTTGGTTAAATGAAAGATATGCAATTAGAGTTTCAAGAGGTTGTTATTCCATTCTTTGTGATGAAGTAGACATACAATCATGTAACTATAATATGCATGTTATGTGGTTAACAGTTATGGCGGTTAATAGTGATGTGATATATATATATATATATGTATGTATATGTATGTATGTATTTATGTATGTATGTATAAATTTGCTAGTGATCATTTCGATTATATTGGAGTTTGGACTTACTTGTCCATGGTTTTTGTACTTTGTGTATTTTTGAGAAATCAAAAAAAGTTGTACATCTATGCTTGTATAATATGCATATTTTAGATTATATTATTTTATAATATATGCTTATTATTAAAATTATATATATATATATATATATGTGTGTGTGTGTATGTATATAAAAGGATTTTATTTGTGATCCTTTTAAAGCATAATGTTTAAAGGTAAATATGGCGGTTAATAGTGATGTGATATATATATATATATATATATATATATGTATATATGTATTTATGTATGTATGTATAAATTAGATAGTGATGAAATTCTATCACATGCTTTAAACAATCTTTAATTATATTTAGTTTAATTTTATAAGAACATAGTGACGGTCACAAATGATCTCCTTAAATCACATGAATAATTTGATAAGATGATTGCATAAAAATAAATTTCTAAAACTCCGATTTTCAAGTTGAAATTGGCTTATAAATAGGAAGTTATTGTGACTTATCACACTTGTGAGTCTAGGAATTTTGGGTTCAAGTAGTGGCAAGCTCTAGTGTTATTGCATATGTGGATCATGTTAAGAACATATGTCATTTAGAATTGACTAATCCTTTGACAAAATGCATTTTACTTGTAATTGGGTAGACCTAGGATGTGTTTAATACTTCAAAGAACAAGAGTTCAAGTCTAGTATTAAAGCCATGAAGATTGGACCAAGAAACAAGTAAAGAAAAGCTATTCATTAAAGCTGGACAGATTCCCAATAGCTGTCGACAGATAATATCTATTGAGGATTAATTAATCTTGACAGATATCTCGATAGATATATCTATAGAGGTTTCGACAGATATCTCGACAGCTGTATCTATCGAGAATTACGAAATCAAAATTTCTAGATTTGATTTTTGGTTCATGTTAACATGTATGTGTAGGGTTTCTTTTCTTATAACCCTTGACATATATAAGGCTTATATTAAAGACCGACACATAAGAGAATACAAGGAGAATATATGCAAAAAGTGAACCGAGTGCTTATTCTCTCTGAAAGAAGCTACTGCGTCTTTGCACCTTAGAGTTTTGTAACCAGGTGCTTTTTGATCTTTATTGTTGATGAAGTGAAGAACTTTGCAGCCAACAATCTTCTTCAAGTTGGTGTGTTAGTCACGTACTAGGAGTTGTGCATCATTGGTTAGTCATGTACTGGGATCCACGCAAAAGGGTGGCATTCATATATTAAAGAGTTCAGAGGTTCTAAAGCAGTAGAAACTTTCTACTGTAAGTTTATCTACAAAGATTGTAGAGTCTAGGGACAAAAGTTTTGTACTAGATTTAAAACTTCTCTTTACTATAGTGAATTGCATTTCAGGAAGTTTTCTCACCAGGTTTTTTACTGTGAAACTAGTTTGTTTCATTGGTTTTCCTAAATTATCATATCTTATTTTATTTACTTTTTTGCTGTGCATGATATTGACATAATATTGATGTTAGTTTGTTTTATCAAGGTTTAATCATAATAAATCTAATTAACAACTTGGATTTAAAACTTGTTAATTCTATCAACTGGGGTCTAAATTTCCTTACATCTAGTATTACACAAGTGGTCTCACGTCATTCTTGAATCGGGTATATAGGGTCATGGGCAGTGATCACACCTACAAGCCCATTTTTCTCTTAAGTTAAAAAAGAAAAGGTCAAATGCCAAGTTATCAAAATTTAAGCTCACAAACGAAGACATATGTGCTAGACTATTGGAAATATTTGTGTGTGTGAGTGAGTGAATATCCAATTCTAACAGGTTTCAATTATTCAACACATTTACCATGAAACATATAAATTGTTAGGTTTCAATTCAACACATTTAGCATGACACAAATAAATGTGTGTATCATTTCAATTATATTGGAGTTTGGACTTACTTGTCCATGGTTTTTGTACGTTGTGTATTTCTGGGAAATCACAAAAAGTTGTACATCTACGCTTGTATAATATGCATATTTTGGATTATATTATTTTATAATATATGCTTATTATTAAAAATTTATATATATATATATATAAAAGGATTTTATTTGTGATCCATTTAAAGCATAGTGTTTAAAGGTAAAATTTTGCAATCGTACTTGTTAGCTTGTTGGAGAGCATTCAATAAAAGAAAAAATGATAATGGATGTGACATGAAATCCGCTGTCGCACATTGGCAATTCTTAATAATTAAGAATCCAGGTCCAAATCTTGGCAGCGGAAACTCTATTTTTTTTTTTTTTAGTGATTTTATTAGGCCCGCTTAAATTAAAAATAATTAAATAAATGGTAAAAAAAAAAAATTATACTCCCCACTTAATTATTGACTCATTTGCAATTCTCCCTCTGACAGGAAACTCTTTTTTTTTTTAAGTGATTTTATTGGGCCCGCTTAAATTAAAAATAATTGAATAAATGGTAAAAAAAAAAGGTTAATTATACTCCCCACTTAATTATTGACTCATTTGCAATTCTCCCTTTGACAAGAGACGGTAATCAATTCAGTATGGATTATGGAATATTAAGGGAATAATGGTTGATTTTATAATTTTGGAGGGCATTATAATGACCCAATAAATGAAAAAAATTGAAATTAATTCTATTTTTATAAAGGGTAAAATTAAAGTATAGTACCTTAAATTTTTTATTTAAAATTTTGATGTTCGTCCAATTTAATCCTCCAAACAAACAGCGTTAAATTTTTTTTTTTTTTTTTTTTTCCGGTCTCCTTCTTTTTCCTGTACCGCACCTGCAAAAGAACCCTTTAAATTTTTTTTTTTTTTTTTTTTTTCCGGTCTCCTTCTTTTTCCTGTACCGCACCTGCAAAAGAACCCAGCTTCAGATCTAGTGTTAGAATAGTTAAAGTTATGGTTTCCAAATCACCGTGGTGACAATTGAGAATGTTTACTTTAGAAAAGACAATTGTGAATTGTGTAATCCAAAGCATGAGATTTTTATCCATTATTATAATGTGTCTAGAAAAGACTGACTATTTATTAGGAGCTCAAAGTTCTACCGAGGAATGAATCCCTCGAGACCAAAAAAAAAAATCCCACTAGACAACCATGTCTAATAATTTATAATTTTTCCTAAAGCATGGCAAAAAACAAATTGTTGATCCCGTAGATTTAGGTTCTTAAGAAAAAGAAAAATTGTTGACCAACGTTTTCAGATTTACAGCTAACAGGCACTGATCATGATTCTCCATATGGATCATATTATATACTTAACTAAAAGATACAATATACAACAGCCACTAAAAGCTCATTGACTTCCTCGTGGTTCGTAAAAAATTTCACACTATAAATTGTATAAATTTTTGTTGGGTTCACCACGTCTCTGCTACATTTTCTAATCACTAAAAGTGGTTTTTATTTATATATAAGATGACAGGAGCTAGCCATAACACTTGTGCATTGCAAAACAAATGTGTCAGCTTGAGCAAAACAGGACTCAAGTTTCTTGCATGACAAGAACCTTGATTCGCTAAAGCCTAAAGGTAAAGTGAATTTCTGGTTTTCTTGTAACACAAGTATTAAATTACTATTAATCACTGTCTTCTTAGAGTTCCGTACTTACAAATCAAATATACTGTAACTTATACAATTTGTTTGTCTTTTAATTTCTTTTTTCTTGTCCTGCTTGGATTGTAATGAAAAGCACATGTATTTAGAATAGAGTGGTTCATAATTATACATTCGAACTTATTTTAGTTATATATTTAGCTTCATCTTTTGGTTTCTAGGTGTATATTTGTTTATTACATACTTTATCGGTAATAAGTTTCAATTTGTCTTCATCTGAAAATTTACTTCTCCCTTCCCAACTCCCTCCCTTCTTTAGTGTCCGCAATGTAATTTTTGTAGTGCAAAAAATGAAACACTGCAAGTCAAATAGTGAGGGAAATGCAGTAGAGACTTAAGAAAAGGCAAAGAGGAGGATGTGTGAGAGAGAATGTTGGAGATTTATGTGTTTGGCCTTAGAGACTTAAGTCAAACAAAAAATCCAAATGGCAACATCTTTACATTTGGTTCTATGTGTAATAATGAATCCATTGAAGAGCATACATAGTGGATTATCTGTAGGCTAATTGTAGGCTTTGTTTGGTTGGGAGGATGGAAAAATGAGATGGTAGAAAATGTAGAGAATATAGAAAAATGGGAAGATAGAAAGTATTTTAGTTTTCCATTCAACCAAACAGACCATTAGGCTTTATGCTAGTTGCACTAAAAGCAGGATTAGATTAGCTAGTAAAATGAACATGCACCAGGATAACACAATAAAATGTACTGAGTCTTGACTAGGATACAATAGGCTTTGGCTTTGATATTGATGGGATGTATATGGAGCCATAGCTGTACATTGTCTTGGGATATTCTAGTGGCACTTGAGGGCATGTGTTGGCTATTCTAGTGGTGGTTCTTACATACTCTTGTAGATCGGCTTCCTAGGGATAGAATCATGTGGTTTGGTAACGAAAAATAATGTTTTAGAAGGGGAACGTCTAAAGTGGGCAATACCAAAGAAAGCTGATATTGCCAACAGAAGGAAGCATTGCTAATGCTATAAAGAAAGGACTCAGGAGTGAAGATACGGAATTAGGAATTTTAGACCAAAAACCCTTGCGGTTTACTTTTAGAGATCATCTACATTCATAGTGGAAAGCTTCAAACAACTACATCTTAAATATTAAACTTTGCCCCATTTGAAAAGTATATATAATAGACTAACCATTGGATTACAATACTTGTAGTGCAAATAAGAGAAGGATTTCTAGAACAATAAACTGAAACTAGGATAATATGAATGAATTGGCTTTCGCCAGGATAATACGAGGGCTATAGGAGTTGATATCTTTAACACGTTAAACTCTTGAGGATGGTTTGAAAGTGCAATTCCAGAATGCGGTTAACCAAACTACAAATTCCATATTTGAGTGTCAATTGGGATAAAAACAAAGGCTTTATTTCACACGAAATAAAAATAGTTTTGTAGGATTAATGTTGGTGAAATTTATGATGATAACCTATTTGTAATATATTAAGATATGGTTGTTAACATGTTTAAATTATTCACTTGTTTAATTGTTCTTTCCTGTTAGGCTCTATAAATTGGATTGCTTCTCAACAACATAAGGCTTCTTGTTAGAAGTTTCAGCTCTGAAAGAATAGGAATGGCAAAGGGTTTCTGGACTGTATTCTGTGGGAATTCTGAGTGTTCAAGTGAAGTTGGAAAGAGTTGCAGTTATGATTTTCTATCCATAATCGATCCAAATACATGCATCAACAATTGTTTGGTCATTTCTGTTAATTTCCTATTTCTGCTCATATTTGTATATTTGGTCCTTTTTAGATCATTCTTAAGGAAGAGAATAGAGCCATTACAGTCTAAACGCTTCTCTCCAATTCTGATTTTCTCAGCCATTTTCAGTGGTGGTCTGGGTTTGGCTTACTTGGGATCTGGGTTTTGGATATGTTATAAGGAACTCAATGCAACAGGAACCATCTTACCTTTGCATGGATGGCTAGTAATGCTATTCCAAGGGTTCACATGGTTGATGCTGGATTTTACAGTAATTATTGACAGCATACGCCTTCAGCACACCACAACTGCAAAGCCTTGTTCGATTGTAGCCCTCATGTATGCTGGATTCCTCTTCTTTTCATCTCTTTGGGTCATTATTGTGGAAAAAATGGCAACTATGGAGATGATATTGGATATTTTGTCCCTTCCCGGAGCAATCCTGCTTCTCTTGTGTGTTTTTCGGGGACACAAGCTAGTGGAAACTGATCCATACTTTAGTTATGATACTTCCTATGCACCTTTGCAAAGTGAAGACAACAATGCCAAAGGTGAAAATTATTTTAATGAAAATGTTACTCCTTTTGCAAAAGCCAGATTTCTTAGTACTATGACATTTTGGTGGTTGAATCCATTAATGAAGCAGGGTAAAGAGAAAATTCTCGAGGAAAGTGTTATTCCACAGTTAAGGCAGGAAGATCAGGCTCAAACATGCTACTTAATGTTTAAGGAGCAACTAAACAAGCAGAAACAAAAGGCAACATATGAATCTCCTTCAATGTTCTCTGTTATATTTTCCTGCCATAAAAGAGAAATTTTAATTTCTGGATTTTTTGCATTGATCAAGGTCCTCACAGTGTCCACTGGTCCATTGTTTCTTAAAGCCTTCATTGAGATCGCAGATGGCAAAGAAGCTTTTAAATATGAGGGTTATGCACTGGCCGGAGGACTCTTCGTGGCAAAGTGTTTAGAGTCATTCTCTGAGAGGCAGTGGTTCTTCCGAACCAGATTGATTGGTCTCCAGGTAAGATCCTCCTTGTCTGCAACTATTTATCAAAAGCAACTGCAACTCTCAAATGCTGCTAAGGTTACTCATTCTCCTAGCCAGATAATGAATTATGTCACAGTAGATGCCTATAGAATAGGTGAATTCCCATACTGGTTCCATCAGATATGGTCAACAATAATTCAGCTATGTATTGCTTTATCTATTGTTTACTATGCTATGGGGCTGGCAACTGTTGGAGCTTTAATTGTAATCATACTAACTGTGATTGCAACTTCTCCATTAGCCAAATTGCAGCATAAGTATCAGACCAAGCTTATGGTGGCACAAGATAAGAGGCTAATGGCCATTACAGAAGCTCTTACAAATATGAAGGTCTTGAAGTTGTATGCCTGGGAGAAACATTTTAAGAATGTCATAGAAGTGTTAAGGAAAGAAGAATCCAAGTGGATACTACCAGTTTTATCACAAAAGGGGCATTATGTGTCTTTATTTTGGTCATCTCAGATTTTAGTATCAACTGCCACCTTTTGGTCATGCTACTTCCTTGGAATTCCACTTTCTACTAGTAATGTATTCATGTTCCTATCAAGTCTACGCATTGTTCAAGAGCCTATTAGGATGATCCCTGATGTTGCAGGAGTTTTCATCGAAGCAAAGGTTTCATTAACCCGAATTGTGAAGTTTCTTGAGGCGCCTGAGTTGGAGAACAGAAATACAAGGCAAAAGTGCAATGGGAAAGAGCAAGAGCACTCCATATTTATGAGGGCCAGTGAAATATCTTGGGAGACTGATTCAGAAAATTTCATACTAAGAAACATTAACTTGTTTGTGAAACCAGGAGAAAATGTAGCTATTTGTGGAGAGGTTGGATCAGGTAAATCTACCCTTCTAGCTGCAATTCTTGGAGAGGTGCCAAACATCAAGGGCATGGTAAGTAATCATTTATTCCTTATCCATGAAGGAGACTAAGCCCTCAACTAGATAATTGTATATTTTGAAATTTTCATGAGACTTAGGATTTCCCCCTACAAAATTTCTAGAGCATACGACATTTTCCTGATTAATTATATGCATCAATTACATGTAGATTTCAAAATTCATAAATGATAAAAGAATTAATAAAGCTTCTGGATCTATATTTTCAGGTTACCGCCTATGGAAAGATAGCATATGTTTCTCAGACATCCTGGATCCAAACAGGGTCTATACAAGAAAACATTCTGTTTGGGTCCCCCATGGATATGCTTAGATATCAAGAAGTGCTTAGAAGATGTTCCCTAATAAAAGACCTTGAGATGCTTCCATATGGTGATCTCACAGAAATAGGAGAAAGAGGAGTTACTCTGAGCGGTGGACAAAAGCAGCGTGTTCAACTTGCACGTGCACTCTATCAGGATGCAGATGTATATCTCTTGGATGATCCATTCAGCGCGGTTGATGCACATACTTCCACTACACTATTTCATGTAATTTTTACTTCCATCCAATATGATTTTTCTAGCAATACTCTTTCTTTCTTTCAAGGAAAGAAACATCTAATATGCCTTGTGTCCAGGAATATGTGATGGGAGCTCTATCTAGGAAGACAGTCTTGCTGGTGACTCACCAAGTTGACTTCCTTCCTGCATTTGATTCTGTTTTGGTTGGTATACCAGTGAAATTGTGCTGTTTTCTCAATGTCTTTCATTTATTTATTAGTTTTAGTTGGGGTTACTTTCACCATTATGGTTCTGATACCTTAAAAATAACTGATAGATTTCATTTTCCAATTTTACTAAACATTTTCAATTATCTACTAGAGTGTTGTGAAAAACTTTAGGACTAAATAAACTTCAATTTTTTGGCAGTTTATGACTAAAGGGGCTATACTAAAAGCGTATAAATATGATGAGTTGGCGGCTTCTAGTCAAGAATTTCAAAATCTTGTCAGTGCACACCATGACACTGTTGGTTTTGAGAGACAAACCAAGTATGCTTCTTTTAGAAAATTTGAACCCTCCAAAAGTGAAATCAAGAAGAATTATAACAAGAAGCAATTAATGTCATCTCCAGGAGATCAATTGATTAATCAAGAAGAAAGAGAAACAGGAGACACTGGTTTTAAGCCTTACTTACAGTATCTGAATATGAACAAGGGCTTTTTGTACTTCTCCTTGACAACCATATGCCATATCATATTCATAGTTGTTCAAATTATTCAAAGCTACTGGTTAGCAGCTCACATCCAGGATTCTCATGTAAATAGAGTAGAACTTATCACAGTTTACTCAGTGATTGCATGTATCCTAGTACTTTTTTTGTTTCTTAGATCCTTTTACGTAGTTACTTTAAGTTTTGGGGCATCGCGTTTGATCTTTTCTACACTGATGACCTCTCTTTTCCGGGCGCCAATGTCATTTTATGACTCAACACCTCTGGGAAGGATTCTCAACCGGGTAAGAGTTCAAAACTAAAAGTTATATGCTTTCCTTAAGAAAAACACAGTTGGACTTACACTAATGGTTACTTTTACAGGTATCGTCTGATTTGACTGTCATCGACCTTGATGTGGCTTTCAAATTAAGTTTCGCTCTTGGGGCATCTATGATTATGTACACTAGCTATGCAGTATTAGCTCTTCTAACCTGGCCAATCTTGTTTCTCATAATTCCCATGGTTTATCTAACTATACTGTTACAGGTAATACATGCACCAATAACAATTAACAACATGATTCTTTCAAAAAAAATTTATATTTATTGAAAGGGAACATTACCTTGTCCATGTCTCTGGTAACTATTTTGACATATTGCATGACCTATGTATTTACTTGGGGCGTGGCATCAGTGCATTCTCAATTCTCCAATTGGTGGTTTAGTACTTTGTTTTCCAATAGCTTGACATTTAAGATGTTAGTATTTTCTAATACACTGGTTGTCAACTGACATAAGTTAAAACTCTAGATTTTCTATGTTTCTGAATGTTTACCACATTCTTTGATGTCCTAATGAAATACTTACAAAATAGAAAACTCCATCCACATCCAGAGGTGTCTTCCTTTTCCTATTATCTACAGCATTCTCAACAAATAAATACTGAACTTGTTTCTGTTTGGAAATATAGAGATACTACTTTGCTTCTGCAAAAGAATTGATGCGAACAGATGGTACAACCAAGTCTTTAATCGCCAGCCATCTTGCTGAATCCATTGCTGGAGCCATGACAATTAGAGCTTTTGGAGAGGAGGATCGGTTCTTTGTAAAGAACTTGAACCTTATTGACAGAAACGCAAGTCCATGCTTTCATAATTTTTCAGCAAACGAATGGCTGATCCAACGTGTGGAAATTCTATGTGCAATTGTTCTCTCATTCTCAGCACTTTCCATGACTTTGCTTCATCTTGGAGCTTCTGCCTCTGGTTAGTACTATCAACTTAACCCAATTGAATTTAAATAATCTTATATGTTTCAGTTAAATTCTTGCGATGCTACTACATATCATGATTATTAATTCTCTAAGCTTCAGACTCAACATATGCATTTCTTATAAGCAACATATAAATCCAACCCCTCCAACTAGTAATACAACCCATGCCTATACACTCGGACCAATTACAACCCAGGCTGCCACTAAAAATACCACTATTCCATTTTCTCTGTCCCAGTAATGGAAGTGGTCTGCTTCTTCTATGAGTATGTACAAACCATCTTAACTGAAGCTCCTTCATCTTTTTTATTTTATCATTTGGGCATTCCTTAGGATTCCTTGCATGAATTAGTCACTCCAAAATTTGACTTCTTTATGGTTCTACCCTCACATCCTTTTGCTTAGTCAACCAAAGGCATCTGTTGGTTTTGCGTTAGCAATATGCCCTGACATGCTACAAAATTTGGGATTTATAAAATCATGGATGGTTAGTACAAAGATACAATTTATTTTGCTTCTAAAATATAATTGAGCAAGCTATATTACTGATATTGGAGGCTAGTTTATAAATCTCTCTATACTGTATTTTCTAACCAACATTTACTATGTGATGGCAGGATATGTTGGCATGGCACTGTCATATGGTCTTTCATTGAATGTATATGTTGTTTTTTTTGTCCTAAACTGGAGCTTGCTAGAAACTTCAATTACATCTGTAGAAAGGCTAGAACAATACATGCATATTCCTAGTGAAGCTGCAGAAGAAATAGAAGGACACCAACCCATGCACAATTGGCCTGCTGTTGGACAAGTGAAAATATGTGATTTGAAGGTAAACCAAAGAAAAGAAATTGCAAAGAGTATTACTCTATACATCAACAAGTTCTTGAATTATGGAAATGTAATTATTATTATTATTTGGCATCAATCAGGTGAGGTATCGGCCCAATGCTCCGCGAGTTCTTCAGGGTATAAGTTGCGTTTTTGAAGGAGGGCACAAAATTGGGATCGTTGGCCGGACTGGTAGTGGAAAGACAACTCTTATTAGTGCTTTGTTTCGTCTGGTAGAGCCAACTGAGGGAATGATCATTATAGATGGAATTGACATTTCTACAATTGGGCTTCATGATCTAAGATCACGCCTAGGAATCATACCACAAGATCCAACACTCTTTAGTGGGTCAGTGAGATACAATCTAGACCCCCTATCAAATCATACTGATCAGGAAATATGGGAGGTAAGGCTTTTATAACATATTTTAATTATTAGGATGGATTGAGAAATGTGCATTGCAATCTACCTTGTTCAGATGCTCTTTTGCATTATTACACTCTTTTAATAATAGCTGGATTCAATATTTATAGTCATATGGCAAGTTCTAGAAAATGTTATTCAATTTCGATGTTTTGTCAACTTGTAGCGGTTAAAGGAAACTGATTGCCATCATATCAACATCCAAGAACTAATAACAGTTTTACTTTGCTTACTCTTTAGAATTAGCTCAGAGTATTTATTATTATGTTACAGGTTCTAGGAAAATGTCAGCTTCGAGAGGCTATTTGTGGAAAAGAGGAGGGCCTGGATTCCTTAGGTAAAAAATTGTGTATGTAAGTTGTCATTTCCTTTGGTTAGAAAATCACAACTAATAATCTACATTGCAGTAATGCAAGATGGATCAAATTGGAGCCTTGGACAACGACAATTATTTTGTTTGGGACGTGCGTTACTTAAGAGAAGTCAGATACTAGTGCTTGATGAAGCCACCGCATCAATTGACAATGCTACAGACTCTCTTATTCAGAAAACTATACGAACCGAATTCACAAACTGCACTGTAATAACAGTGGCCCATCGGATACCAACTATCATGGACTGCACTAAGGTGCTTGCTATTAGCGATGGTGAGTGATGTACCCCTGAGTTCTTGTTAAAGAACTATACCATCTTATCAACTATAGTGGATTTGATATATTATTTTGCATTACCAGGGAATGTAGCAGAGTATGATGAACCATTAAAGCTGATGAACACGGAGGGGTCACTTTTTGGTCAGCTTGTCAAGGAATATTGGTCTCATCCTGCAAGTGGAAGTGTTTACTCAGAAGATTTCTAACGAAGCTTACTAGATGCAACAACTGGGTATAATGGTTTTCTCAATGTCCTAGCAAGACTATGCATCATGTAATCGGAAATACAAAATTAAGCTGCTGCTAGGAAATGCCCATGTGCAGTTTCTTCAAGCCTTGTTAGTAATTGGGTTGAAATATACCTTTGGTTCCTAAACCCATCACCCAAATGTCATGTTATGCATCAAGTTAGTCCTTGTATTTTTCAAAATGAGTCGTTTAATCATTTGGAATGAGTGAAATTGTTGATATATCTGTTTCTTAGTGAAAAATATTGTTTAAGGCTAGTGTTTAACCTTGCAACAATGATAAATTTATCAATTAAACACAACAAATAAAAATTATACACCCAACAGATATATATTTATATTAATCAACAGTCAAAGACTCAAAGCAATAAAGATACTGACACAAGGATTAATAAAGATACTGACACAAGGATTGGTCACGATGTGGAAAACAAGTGAAAACATTTACAATGGAAAAACCATTACAGGATGCAAATAGTCTTATAGAAAAATTCACACAAAAAAATACCATCAACAACTTACAAAACCTTTGCTAGCCTTGACTCTATGCAACCTCTGCAAATGACTCACTTGCCTTCAATAGTCCTAGAACATGTGAAATCTTGTTATATAGTGATTTCTTTTGATTTGGCTATGTGGTTTCAATCTCACAAACATTCAAACTAGGTCTGGGATTGACATAAGTGGGCTAATACATATTGTTTTTTTTAGGGTCTATATCTCTAATTTCTAATGTCTATTTTGCTTGTATTTTTAAGTCCAAAATGAAATAAGTTTGGCCCAAGTAGATATTTCATACTTTTCAACCCAAAAATGAAGGGGAAAAGCGAATTTTTGAGCCCCAAAAAAAAAAAAAAAAAAAGAATCTATGGTCCAAAAATGACTAAATTGGAAGAAATAGACTGATGTGAACTGAAATGGATCGAAGTAAACCAAATCATATTGAAGTGAACAAAAAGGGTTGACTTGAACCAATGTGGACTGAAATGCTAGTTGATGTGGCTCTAAATGAGCATAGCAATAATAAATGTCACGCTTTAACTTTTAAATATTATCAGTTGCAAACCCACACAATGTATGAAAAAAATGTAATCTAATTGTTTTACCCACAAACATTTTCCAAAGGGTCCCAATGTCTCCCATTGAAAAAAAATTCCCAAAATTTTATAACAAGTCTCAAAAGTAATAATAATTAATTTTTAAATGAAAATATATAAGTGAGTTTCTCTCTCCCACCCTAGAAGACCACTAAAATATTGGACTAATAGATATTCAACCCAATTGAAAAAATCCTTAAATTGTTCAATAATAAATAAAAAAAATTTAAAGCCCATTGAGTGGATTATCTATTATTAATAGTAAAAGAGATTTTTAGTAAAACCTAAATACAAAATTCTAATTAGTAAGTTTGCATTTAAACAAAAGAAGAATATTTTATTTTCTAAGTTACAAAATAAAAAGTTGAATAAATACTTTTTATGGAATAAATAAATGTTATTTAAATAAATTCTACTTAAAATTATCGCATTCCGGCACTACGTATGATGATTTGGAAAAGAAAGCATTCAAAGAGAGAGAAGAATAATAGGGTCTTATTTTTCTAGTGTTTTTTCCAAATAGAATGCGGAATAGTAATAATAAACCGACTAGCAATAAGGTTTAAAAAAAAAAAAAAAAAAGAATCTATGGTCCAAAAATGACTAAATTGGAAGAAATAGACTGATGTGAACTGAAATGGATCGAAGTAAACCAAATCATATTGAAGTGAACAAAAAGGGTTGACTTGAACCAATGTGGACTGAAATGCTAGTTGATGTGGCTCTAAATGAGCATAGCAATAATAAATGTCACGCTTTAACTTTTAAATATTATCAGTTGCAAACCCACACAATGTATGAAAAAAATGTAATCTAATTGTTTTACCCACAAACATTTTCCAAAGGGTCCCAATGTCTCCCATTGAAAAAAAATTCCCAAAATTTTATAACAAGTCTCAAAAGTAATAATAATTAATTTTTAAATGAAAATATATAAGTGAGTTTCTCTCTCCCACCCTAGAAGACCACTAAAATATTGGACTAATAGATATTCAACCCAATTGAAAAAATCCTTAAATTGTTCAATAATAAATAAAAAAAATTTAAAGCCCATTGAGTGGATTATCTATTATTAATAGTAAAAGAGATTTTTAGTAAAACCTAAATACAAAATTCTAATTAGTAAGTTTGCATTTAAACAAAAGAAGAATATTTTATTTTCTAAGTTACAAAATAAAAAGTTGAATAAATACTTTTTATGGAATAAATAAATGTTATTTAAATAAATTCTACTTAAAATTATCGCATTCCGGCACTACGTATGATGATTTGGAAAAGAAAGCATTCAAAGAGAGAGAAGAATAATAGGGTCTTATTTTTCTAGTGTTTTTTCCAAATAGAATGCGGAATAGTAATAATAAACCGACTAGCAATAAGGTTAAAAATTTAAACCTCCATTCTCCTAATTGTTGAAGGATAATATCAATGAATTGGGTCTATATATAATATGTTTCTGAATTAAACCCACCAAAAAAAAAAAAACTTGGTCATTGTCTTTGGTTTCCAAATTACATTGTTACATAGAGCAGAGAAAACAATGGAAGACAAAGGCAGCAACAATGGCAACCATACTACTTCCCCTTTGTTTACCAACAAAGAGCTTGAGGTCTGTGAAATCTTGCTTCAACTTCCTTCGGTAATCTTGCAATCTAAGAAGTTTAGCCGCTACACATTCAAAGTCGCCTGGGGTTGCACCAAACCAAGGTCCACTTTACCTTCAGTGCCAGCATGCATTGACAAGACTTCAAGAACTGAAAGTGAAAGTGAAACCCCAGTTTCTTGCTTGCCCCACAAGAAGCCAAAGAATTTGAAAAGGAAAAGAGATGACTTCTTGTTTGACATTATCAACCAGTTCACTAAACGTATAGAGTCGTTTAAGAAGGAGATAGCCAATGCGAAGAGTCATAATAATGAGAAGTTGAAAGAACTAAAAAAACAAGAACAAGAATTGATGAGTTCTTGCATGGCTCCACTTGGTATCCCTGATCTCAATGTCCCTCTTGATCTCAATGTGGACAGTACTACTCTTGATGAGGATTGTGTAATTGTGAAGTCTGCCCCAGCGTTTGATCTCAATGAAACTCCTCTTGATGATATGACGATTGTGTAATTGTGGAGCCTGCCCTGCAAGTGTTTGATCATCTTGATGTGGCTAAGAAGCTTTTTGAGTGTTGACTAATGCAAAGGCTGCTGAAGCTATAAAGATAAGGATATGAGGATCAATCAATGGATGATTTTGTTTTTTTTTTTTTTTTTTTTTTTTTTTTTTTTTTTTTTTTTTTTTAAAAAAAAAAAAAAAACTTGGTCATTGTCTTTGGTTTCCAAATTACATTGTTACATAGAGCAGAGAAAACAATGGAAGACAAAGGCAGCAACAATGGCAACCCTACTACTTCCCCTTTGTTTACCAACAAAGAGCTTGAGGTCTGTGAAATCTTGCTTCAACTTCCTTCGGTAATCTTGCAATCTAAGAAGTTTAGCCGCTACACATTCAAAGTCACCTGGGGTTGCACCAAACCAAGGTCCACTTTACCTTCAGTGCCAGCATGCATTGACAAGACTTCAAGAACTGAAAGTGAAAGTGAAAGTGAAACCCCAGTTTCTTGCTTGCCCCACAAGAAGCCAAAGAATTTGAAAAGGAAAAGAGATGACTTCTTGTTTGACATTATCAACCAATTCACTAAACGTATAGAGTCGTTTAAGAAGGAGATAGCCAATGTGAAGAGTCATAATAATGAGAAGTTGAAAGAACTAAAAAAACAAGAACAAGAATTGATGAGTTCTTGCATGGCTCCACTTGGTATCCCTGATCTCAATGTCCCTCTTGATCTCAATGTGGACAGTACTACTCTTGATGAGGATTGTGTAATTGTGAAGTCTGCCCCAGCGTTTGATCTCAATGAAACTCCTCTTGATGATATGACGATTGTGTAATTGCTGAGCCTGCCCTGCAAGTGTTTGATCATCTTGATGTGGCTAAGAAGCTTTTTGAGTGTTGACCAATGCAAAGGCTGCTGAAGCTATAAAGATAAGGATATGAGGATCAATCAATGGATGATTTTGTTTTTTTTTTTTTTTTGTGTTTCTGGTTGTTTGTTTCATTTTATATATACATTTTTTTTCACCTCTATCCAATGTATCTTGTTCTTTCTTTATTCACCTTGTATATTGGAATAGGCACCTAAATTTTGAAACAAAGAATTTCAAGATTGTCCAATTTATCTAATCGGATTTTGATCAGGAATGTTGTACTTCCAAAGATGGTTCATGAACAGATGGTCCTTTTTTTTTTTTTTTCACCGACTTCTCGTTTGGGCTTTGTTATAAAATAAATAATAATTAAAAATTAATAAAATCATTTCAGTCTCAGACTCGGGCAATAGTTTTATCAATATTTAATTGGAGAGTTTTACACTGCATCTTTATCAAATTTGTCCTTTTTTTTTAATTCCCTCATCTTCCACACTGCTAAGCAATGCAAATACCCTTTTCTCTCTTTCCTCTTACCAATCAAAGCCCTTGAATCATTTGCTTTAGAATATATATATATATATATATATAATTAAGAGAAATCAAATCTTGCGATTTGTGTAATCCCAACGTAGTTTTTGTCCATTAGAATGTGTACAAGAGATTGATAAATTAGTAGTCCAGTAACGTTCTTCTACCGAGGAATGAATCCCCAAAAGAAGTTTACCAAAAAGAAAAAAAGAGTCCCACTTCACAACCGTGTCTAATAATTTATAATTTTTCCTAAAGCAAGGTAAAAATAAATAATGTATATAGATAACATGTGGAGATGCCAATTTCCATTTATTCTTCTTCTTTTTCCCCCTAACTTGGTTAAAAAAAAAAAAAAAAAAAAACCGTGTTTTCCCTTTATATCTATTTTGCATCACTTATATACAGAGCAAACAATCACAAACAGCAGAAAGGGATGGCAGCCTTACAACCATACTACTACCATATACAGACTAGCATATTACAGACCACAAAACACAGGTAAATTACAAAACAGCATCTTCATTAGCGACATACACGGGCTGTGTCGAATCCCATCAAGTCCAAAAAAAGACAGGTTAGCAAATATGTAGGGCATGTATCATAAAAGATCTCTCTATCCCTTTGAGAAGCTCCCTGTTTTGTCAATCTGTCTGTACAAAAATTTGCTTCTCACCAGATGCGTCTTACATTCACTTGCCATGTTCTAGTTAGGAGAGACCTGCAATCCAAAATAACAATAGGTACTCAATGAAGATGCAAAGAGTTTACTTTTGAAAAAAAAAAAAAAAAGGATGCGAAGACATTCCTACATTTCCTATAATAGGAAAATATACATTGGATCTCCTTTTTCTTGTTTCTTTTTTGGGTAAGAAAGAATTGAAGTTCCATTTGTATGCCTCCCCCTCTCACAAAAATGATTTCTAACTTCTAAGTGGAGGATCATCATGTGGAGTACATCTTTACGTGAAAAGAAGGTATAACAGAAAACAATGAGTCTTAAGTCTACAAAAATGAAAACATGTTTCGGACTTTACCAACATACATATGCATCTATTGATTCTATTCAGATTGAAGATGGGATTAACTGATTAAAAGAATTTATAAATTTTAGATCAGTTTGTTATTGACAATTTAACATATGGTACTTAGTCGACAATATATCATAAATAAGTATATAACTTAAAAAATATTCAATAACAAATTGTTGGGTGTAGAATGCAAATTATCGTTGAACAGATTTACAAGCAGAATTTTCCAAAATAAAAATAAAAATATCTCCCTTATATTTCTGTCTGTTGCAACAAATGTGGTTATGACTACTATATTGGACTGTCTATGCATCCTAGCTTTATTCTATGCAAATAAACATAACATTCTTTGTTCTTTTTCTTTTTCTTTTTCTTTTTTTTAAAATAAGTCTCTAGTATGACTTTCTACTTTTTACTAAGCATTAGGAAAAAGAATAACCAAATAAGCTTGAATACAGTCGCCAAATGAAAAGAAAAAAGTTCCATCATTATACTAGTCACATACCTTCAAAAATTTAATACTTAATTTTCCAAATTAAGGATGAATGTGAGGCATCAACTGCATACTTTAGTTGAGAAGGCAGTGGCTCACTCATATGTATTTTATGTGCCAACTCAGACCTTAATGAAGATAGCAACTGTTTATGCCGTGATTCTTTTCTCTTCAGTACCTGGATGTACGCATATAATCCAAGCCATCCAACTTCTTCTTCCTCCAACTGAAGTATAGTCCGGATATCAGAATAGCAGTATGCAGAACGCATCCGTTTCTTTATGAGCTTGTACATATACCTAACAAGACAAGCAACAAAGCCAATGAACTGAAAAAAATAGTAGAAAAGAAGTATCATTAAATGTTGAAAATTAAATTTTATAGTTGTTAAATTAAAAGAATATGTATCAAAGCATAGACAGCCATTCAATTACTTTACATGGCCATTGCACATGGGGCTTCACAAATGCTAAAATATCAACTAAAATCAGCACAGGAAAACTGTATCTCAATAAACCAAGTTTAACAACCACATACACTGTAAGATAAACAAGGATTACATCCATACCTCTTATGTATCAAAGCATAGACAGCCATTCAATTACTTTACATGGCCATTGCACATGGGGCTTCACAAATGCTAAAATATCAACTAAAATCAGCACAGGAAAACTGTATCTCAATAAACCAAGTTTAACAACCACATACACTGTAAGATAAACAAGGATTACATCCATACCTCACAGATTTTTGAATCATTTTTAGATAGAATCCCTTGTGAAGTTTGCATATGTACGATAAGTCACGAACATAGCAATGAAATTTCATTGCACATACCAGAAAAGCCTGATATATATTTAATCTGACAACATCTGTAGAATTAATATTTGAACAGAAGAATATAGGATGGCATTTAGGTCTCATAAAGCCATATAGCTTTGTCTTCAGATGGTGACCTGGTTTACCTTGCCAGCTGACAGTAAGAGTCGAACTTAAATGGTTATTCAGATACCTGTTTAGTATAGGGAACAAGTTACTTGGGGAAGAAATTGAACTTTCATAAAACTGAGATTCAAAGTTTACATTAGATAACCAAAAAGAAAATCTAACTGCAACATGTAGAGCTTAAATAACAAGACAATGAAATATCATTTTTTTTTTTTTAAATGAGCCCAAAACTGTGAGGCAAACAATTAGACCTAGCTTCATTCTAAGATCCCACCCACAGACTTATCTTAAATGAATCCTATTAAACAAAAATCACAAAAGTACTTCAAAGAGGACTGGACACTACTTGACTACCGCTTGCAATTTAAACATTTAACTCGCACAACATATTGAAGAAGTTGCTAAGGATGTGATATTGATAATTTGTGGCTGGAAATTTGATAAGAACTAGGTCCAATACTGATAAATAAAAAGAAATCAAGCAAAAGGAAACTCTCAAGCATAATTGTTTGGAAGAAAGAGATATAAAACCAATTAAGAATGCTATGTAACAATTTCGAGAGTATCAAATATACGCTTAATGAGTAGCATGACAACGATATGGAATGATTTCAAAGGTTCAAATGATTGGGTCCTAATCTTGACATCTGAAGCTAAAATCCAAAACAGAACATTATAAGATACATCTAGCAAGTAGAATGACAAGAAGTAAAATTATATACGAAAATTAACTTTGAGTAGTCTGCCTGAACTTCTAAAGTGAAACAATTGATAAGCAATCCACTCCATCGAATAAATGAAATACCATCTTCACCCACATAAACCCTGCTTGATGGAATCCCTGATAAGTCTCCAATATCAAAATTGATAGAAAATTTGTCATCATTCATGTAGCAGTTGTACGCATGAAATCCTCTTCGCAACCTGGAAACGAAGCTAGCAGCCAGCTTCTTTGAGGTTGAAATGAGAAGGAAGTCATCAATGAATCTAAGAAGTATATATCCATCCCCACTACTTTCCTCTGCAGAAACATCATTAGAAATATGTCTTCTAGATATATCTTCAGCAGCAGCTTCACCAGCTTTCTCAAGATACGGAATTATCAAATTTCTTTCCAGATGTCCATAGTAAAATGAGCAAAGCAGAGATGACACAATACTTCCTTGAGGAATACCTACACCTAGAACAAAAAACTTCTTATCTAATTGCAGTACGTTGTACTTAACATGTTCCTTTAAATTGAAAAATAACTCTTCTTTTTTCACACGCCTGCTCCACTCCTGTAAGAATAAAAAATATTAAACAAAACTTAGCTTCCTCAAAAGAGATTATTTATTCACAAGTATGAAAAATTCAGAAAAGAGGCATTTCATTTTTTTACTTCAAAAGTCTCCTACCTAAGTGTGATTGCTTGGGAAAACCTAGGTGTGATTGCCTAATATTTTATCTTTTTTTTTTTTTTTTAATAAGAAATATAACTTCATTGAAAAAAGAAAACAATACAGGAAACCAAAGCAAACAGGCAGTGTACTAAGGAAAAAAAAAAACCAGCAAAACTGCCTAATATTTTATCTTTCTTTATTTCATGCTCTTTTCATTGTTTTAATACCACACAGCCGTCAACCATTTCAAGATCTCATCAAGAATACAAATTAGTCGATCCTACATCAGTTAGGATGAAAGCTTGATGATGGGAGTAACAAGGAAGAGGAAAGAGTCAAACCTATTCATCACGACAGCATTGATGCATTGATCATCCAAATATCTTATTACACCACACAGATACTCCACATGGGCTAAAAATACTTTATTCTTCATCCCATGCAATGTACATCAATGGATATCTTGACATAGGCTGCATATGCTTGGTAAATGAGCACAGTAGGGGACCAAGGAAAATCTAAGACTAAATCTCAATGACCCAAATACATTTTTTAAAGACTAAAGTACACTTTTAGCCCTTAAATTTAGGGATTGTTTTCATTTTGGCCCTTTATTTTCAAAATTTTAATTTTGGCCCTTCATTTTTAATTTTGTTTTCATATTGACTCTGGTGTCCATTTCCATTGGTAATGAGACCATCCATAATATGTTTTTCTGCCTAAAAAATAAAATTCCTGAATTCTACAACATTTAAGAGCTAGTATTCGATGCAACAGTTAAAAATAAACGACACTTAACAATCATATTACTAAAGAAATGGATGGTAGGGCCAATATGAAAACTGAATTAAACATGTAGGGCAAAAATGAAAACAACCCAAACTTAGGGACAAAAGTATACTTTAGTCTCTTTTTTTCTTTTTCTTTTTTCAATTATTGCTAAGTAACATATGTACCCCATGGATCTTAAACCCACGACCTCGCCCTCCACACCTTACAATCACAAAGAAAGAGGTGTCATTTAAGCTAGAGCTCATTGGCTACTTAAATACACTTATCTGAGTAGACAACTAAACAGAGTCCCTACCAACTAACCAGTTCCCAGGCCATAACAAAAATGGCTAGAATACCCTTGTCATTTGGTACTAAAACCAAATGAGCGCCCGCCAATCTTACCAAAATTACCCAATGGGTAGCACACTCAGCTGGGAACCAGATAAAGATATCTCTGTAGGTACCAAATCTATTTTCTTTTAGTAGAGCTTTATTTGAACATCAAAACTTCTAGTACCCCAAACTAAAAGCCATGATTGATCAAGAAAAAAAGGTAAACATTTCCGCTGATTTGCAAAACCAGTCACACAAGAAGGATATAAAAAATAAAGATCCAACTCAAAAAATTGCTTATGATGCTTACAGGATTCTATAGACTATTTGTATCTTGCAGGTAACATATGACATACACAAGCATTATGCATGAAGGTAGTAGTTAGACAAGTAGTGAAAGCTGATACCAAGTGACTAACCTCATAAAAAAGAAAAGCAGTAATCATTAAAATATTCAATGGAAATAGGAAAGATCTATAAGAATAAATATTAACAGCTTTCCTTGAAGAGCGACTCGAAATAGCTACCTGGTTAACAAAGACAGTATGCAGTGAACAAAAGGGAACAGAGGATGTGACTTTTGCAGTGCTCATATTTTGATCCATCAATACAAGGTTCTTATGAACCCACAAAGATTTCTTTGTGCAGACTACTTGATGGGACTGTTTAAGAAGATACTCATCTTTCTGTATGACATCTTTCATTACACTAAGAAGCTT
The DNA here is from genome assembly GCF_002906115.3 of Quercus suber. Classification (NCBI taxonomy): domain Eukaryota; kingdom Viridiplantae; phylum Streptophyta; class Magnoliopsida; order Fagales; family Fagaceae; genus Quercus; species Quercus suber. The sequence continues at coordinate 415,758 of NW_027069863.1, read as the reverse complement.
ATCCTGATCAATAGAATCATATGCTTTCAGTACATCAGAAACAACAACAAATGCACTAGGCACGGTTACCAACCTATTTTTCAGACCAATTAGAAATGGACATAACTTTCTGTAGACATCATTGTAATCAAAAACTGATGCTCCCAGCTTCTCAGGTTCTTCCAACTGTATACCTTTTAAAACAGCATGTGTATCACGAAGAACAAGATTTACAGACTTGAAATAATTAAATTCAACTTTCTTGGAACAAAATTTTCCTTTTCCCTGCATTCCACAAGATTTATCTTCCAAAGAGGACTTTCGTGATGGCATTCTTGATGATGCTTTTAGATTTGACAGCATCCTCATTCCATCTTCTTTTGGACGAAATCTTAGCTTCGAGAAACCAAATAATCTTTTTCTTATAATATGTCTAACAGTTGCAGCATCCAAGTCATTATAGCCCTGATCTTTTTTCAAGCAAGTGACAGACTTATTTATCAACTTCTCCCAAACTGATTTCCTATAATAATATAGATCTTGATTCCCATGCTCAATTTCAGTGACATAGAAGTTTGCTTGCACCAGTGGCACCACTAGAGATGAAAAGAGCCAAAAGATCCAGCTCTCCAGAAGTTTATGTCTCAAAACATGTGTGGCATCGTCCAATATTCTGGATCCCTTATGCATGTCTATACTCTCCCCCGTTGTACATTTTAGCACATGATTACTCGAGCAACATGAAAATTGTTCAGTTGATAGAAACGGGAAACTTGATGCTTTTAATTTAAGCATGCATTGCTTTAACGAGAACTTCTCAAATCTTCGAAGTTTAATAAACCTGGCAATATTCCTCCTAAACATTCTCCAGTTATGACAGGAACCTAGCAATTCTGTGGGAACTACACTCCTAATAACTGCCCATATAAATGACTCTACCTGACTTCTCAAGCAATAAGACTTATTTGCTTCAAACTGAGGTTCAATATCCACGTAATATGAAGTATTAGATCCATGAGAGTTCTCAGGAACAATTTTCTCTGATTCATTCCCCTAAAATAACAATTTCGCAAGAATTATATTTTTCTTAGAGGAAGCAAGAAGTGCTTAAATTAGTGAGATAGCTTAAGGGATGTACATTACACAGTGCAATTCTATAATGAGCTCTCCCATTTAACAAATCCCCCCGCCCCCACCCCCCACAAAAAAATAAAAATAAAAATAAAAATAAAAACCACCCACCACTCAAAAAAAAAAAAAAAATCACATACATAATTTCAATTTGCACAGCTATCAAGGTGTGCATACTATGCACCAATGCATTCAAACACATATGAAACTGAGCGAGGTGTAACCTCAGAATGTGAAATTGTGAATGCTAAATATGCCTTCACACAATTTACCTCAAAGTTAGTGCCAGATTTTACAGTAGCATCCAATGTTGGAACAGCGCAATGCTTATCCAATAATCTCAGATGTTGGCAATGTTGTGCCTTGCGTATGAGCTTCTTAAGCAACTTAACGAGTGAGCGGTACCTTCAGAACCAAAAACAAGCAGTTAAAGCAGTGCCATCCAAATTAAATTAAAAACCTGAAATATTGGCTATAACTGCAATTATTTATTGCCCTAATATTCTCATAAACATGTCCCACATTTATACTTCAGAAAAAGTTTTCATGTATCTGTGCTCTAAGACACAATACAGCTTACATCCAAAGAAACTCATTGTAATGGTAATGATCATAGATTCCAGACCCTAGTCTAAAGAGCGAATTAGTTGACATTGGCCATAAGATTTTAGCACAAAGAGACTTCACTGTGCCATTAGTGTCCCTTTTAACCTTAATCCATTCCAGAGCTTTTAAATTGCAATCCCGATACTGATTGAGGAACTCGTTTTCATTATTTCATAACTTGAAGTTTGGAACTACATCATGCATAAATTTCCTGTTATATCCAGCAAAGGAGCTTTTCATGATTCCTTATGTAAAAGATTATAATAACTATGGGATCAATATTCCACAGTAAGAAAAAATTTGTATTCTAGAAATCAAACTGAAATCAACATGCATGCCACATAAAAATAAAAATAAAACAATAATTTTACCATGACAAATCAGAAAAGCCCTGTAAGGGTACTGTACACTTAAAAAGGTTGTGAAATCACAGTATTTGAATTTGCACTTACAGGCATGATGATTTGCACAGCATTTCCTGAGTTGCATTTAAGCCAAAGATATCGCCAATAAGAAAATTTGCACCAGAAAAATTGGGCTTCAGAGAATTTAGTATATCTGAAGATTATTAAGGTACTGTGTTCTTTTACACCAAAGAAAAGGCATGACAGAAGCTCTTAACATCACAAATTTAAGTTCAAACTGTGTTTCTTTTCCAAAAATAAGAAAGCATAATTGCACAACATAAAAAGATAACATATTATCCGTTTGTCACTGATCATTCAGTCTATAAAGCCGGGTGAAAAAAATGGAAATACAAGCAATTTTATAACAAAGAGACAAATTAAGTACATGTACATTTAAAATTAAACTGAAGGATACGCTTTGCTGGAAAAACTGATGAAGAACATTCCCTGTTATAAAACATGAATTTCCTGTTAATACAAGCCCCTTTGGCAACTACCAGGGGCTTGGGAGCTTGTGATACTGAAAAACAAGGCATCTGCAGAATAGATCATATCCAAAAGGAAAAGGTTAAAAGTTAAAATAATAATAATAAACTGTAATAGCAGGGAGAGATGCCTTTTCATTTTCACTGCATTGGAAGAATCCAAATGTTCACTAAGAGATGGCATTAAGTCATTCAATCTTCTTGATATGGGTATATATAAACCAAACATTAATCTTTCTAACCCTTTTGAGATTCAGGGTTCTTTTGTAATTGACAATCTTATCTATCTTAGAATCTCCATGCCAACAAACACTGTTCTAGCCATGTATGTGTTAATATTAATTAGGGTACTGATATCTCCTTATTGTTGTTTTACTTCCAACTTCTTTTACTTTCTTGGAGATTCTCATCTACCAGAAGAGTAAGCTGTGACATACTGCATCTTGTTCTCATGCTCAAGCAGGCACCATGAGTACAAAGCCACAACTACCTGCTGAGATTGTTTGGCTGTATGTCTTCTGTTCACTTGGAGATTACTATTTCTGCATCTAACCCCTTTATTCTGATAATAGGAAGGCAAACCACATCATTATTAATCCAGATGTTATGTCACTCATGCTCCAATAATCTTTAATTACAATAATAACAAAAGTTTGATGTTTAAAAGTATTCCATAATGTGTTGAAATAAAGGTACGAATTACTTATCAATTTATGAGGGGATAAATTAAATAAAACTGTATCCATGTTAAGGGTGGCGCACACAGCATATTTCTTAAAGCCTTCTAGGTTAGGCAACAAATAGTAATTAGGTTTCATGTACTAAAAATCTTTTTTTTTTTTTATTCTATTGGTGAGTTACACACGCATTTAGTGAGTCTTGAACCCACAAACTCACCCTTCATTCCATTATTTTGGGAAAAATTGAAACCCTCCAATATATCAAACCAATGTTGAACTTGACTGAAGGATCCTTCATAGGAAATCAATCACCTTTTCAGAACTATTTAAGCTAGAATTTGCATCATGCTGGAGCCTCCCAGATACGCCATCTTTATCCATATGAATTGTTGCAAAAGAGCTGGTTTCTTCAAAATTTAAACGCCTTCTATTTCTGCGACGCTGCCAACTAAATGGCCTTGAACGCTTTCCAAACTTTGTAGCTGTGGGATTTGAGCTTTCTTGAAGTTTCTCATTTAAATCCCCTTCAGTATTATTGGTAAAAGTTCCAGAAATTGGTATAGCTACTTCCGATGAACTCGCTTGAGAACGCTTGTTTCCATGAAGCCGACTAAATGATCTTGGACTTGAAGAACTCCTAACATTGGAGCCAACATGATCTAATGAAGTTGATGGATCATCAACACTAGAAGAATTACTCCATTTCTGTATCTCTAGCACTGGGTTAACATTGTCAACTAAAGCCCTCTTCTTTTTGGATCCTGAGAAAAGTTTGGACTAAATCATCATCTGGACTCCTCTTAATCTTTAAGAAATGATATGTTATACATGACTGAACAATCTAATGCAAACACAATAGCCACAAAGCAAAAGGAATTAAGGACAATAAGAAAATGGAAAGATCTATTATAAAAGAACATCCACAAATAGATGGGAACAAGTCAGGTAAGAAAAGACCAAGAAAGAACTGGCCTAAAGTCAGAACAAGTCAGGTAAGAAAAGACCAAGAAAGAACCGGCCTAAGGTCAGAAAGAGACTACGGCAAATACGTTTTATCCCAAAAAACAGAGGTTGTTAAATATTAAAAAGAAAGGCAATATGTACCATCAGATTCTATTTATAATTTATTCAAATTGTAAAATTGATTTGGCTGTGTATAGTGATCTAATAGTATTAAAGTTTTAATGCTTATCAAAAAAAGTATTAAAGTTTTAATGTCAAAACGGTTGCATTAATATATTATTTAAATCTAAAATAATTTTTATTCACCAATCATTCATTCTGAATAGAAAATTTCATTAAACTTAATTTTACGCTTAAGGCTAAAATATTAACAACGAATTTTGCAAATTTATGGCCCTAATGCTGATTTGTGTGCCAGTGTCTGCAAGTGTGCACATTTACATACATACATACATACATACATATATATATATATAAATAATAAGCTAATGCTGATATGTGTGCCAGTGTCTGCATGTGTACACATTTACATATACACATACATACAAAAAATAAAATAAATATTTATGTAACATTATTTTTCCTAGGTACCGTAAAAGGGAATTTTAATTCAACTGACAATGTTGACAGAACAACTACAAGTGTTTAGAAAGTCTTCATTAGTCATTACCACATTTATCAAGTGAAGTATGTTGATACTGAGACTCCAATGTTCGCTTTTTTGACTGCTTGAGGCATATATCACTTATAGGAGGACCTGTTACTTGTTGGTGCTTCTTAGAAGAAACTGGCAAAAATATTGATGTATACTTTAAAAGATAAACCATGACATCATCCCCAACCTGCATAAATGCAATTTTGACCTTAATTTTGGTGATGTAGTTCAAGAAACAACAGAGAAGAAGTTAGCAAACCATACCCTTTGTGAAAGAAGACACCAAGCTGAAGAAGATAGAAGTTCTACAATGGGACTTGCACGATTAATCTGTTACATATTGATGAATATTTTCAAACAAGAAATAAGGCAAATATGAAATGTTAAAAACTACTCCTAGAAAAATAAATAAATGAGGATACCCAAAAAACAAAACACTGCCAACCCCATTTCCAGAATGAAATGGATGATATTGACAATGTTGATAGCAACATTGAACATTGTCTATGAAGTTTACACAATAAATAAACAAACGAATGCTTGCCTTATCATAAGCCTTGCAAATTACATTGATAGAGTTGAATTGCTCATGCATTATAATTTCAATGGTCCTTTGCACAATCTGAAAACATAATCAGCAGTAGTTTACATATTAGATGTGCAGTGTGATTCCCTTCTCAAGACTTTATTTAATCAATGAGAGTACGAGACAACCAACCCAGAAATGGAAACACTACCTACAAAACAATCAGTACCACCACCATCAATCCATATAATATATAAAGAGAAACTTAAAATATTTTAAGCTTACTCACTACGATGAAGTTAAACTAAAAGTATTACCATAATCCATAGCTATATAATTTGTTTACTTAGTGTTTTTGGTTCTGAAGTTTCAAGCGAGTGCTATTCGTCCCCAAAGTTTAAACTATATACTTTACTTGCTTAGCATTTTTGGTCCTTAAAGTTTAAAAAATAAGCCTTTTTTTGGTCCCCTAAGTTTCTCATGAGCTAGGAAGCATGTACACTTCGTTTAGGGTTTCGTGTCATACCTATGTTATTCCAGTCACTCCATATTATAATTTTTCAAAAATTGCTCATGTTACTGTATCATACCGTATCCATATCCGTGCTTCCTAGCGCTATTGGTGTTTAAAATTTCAAAAGCTCTATAATTTTTTAAACTTCAAGGACCAAAAGTTTAAAAATGAGCATTTTTTATCAAGTAAAAGTTTCAAATAAAATGAGTGTTTTTTGTCACTAGTTTCTGGTGAGTGGCATTTGGTAATCTGAAGTTTAAAAAATTAGGAAAAGGTATTTGGTACCATACCATGTCAGCAGTATCAAAATCTAATATGCATGAGACATGTTAGCAAAAAATAACTAACTCATTGTCAACCAAAAATGGTAGATATTTTTACACACATATCTCTCGTTTATTAGAGTGAACACGATCATTTGATAAAAATATTTATTAAAAAAAAAAATGAGAGCTTTTGATATTTCAACCACTCAGGGACCAAATACGTTCAGTTTGTAAACCAAAAGCTATCGTTTTTTAACTTCAAACACACACACACACACACGCATATATAGGTGTATGTATATGCGTATAAATGTACCTGAGACTGGGGCCAGCGAGAGTGAGATTGGAAAGGAGAGAGAGGAGGAGCGTTTTCAGAGGCCACAACGAAGCACTTATTCAACAGTTTCACGTACTCTTGAGGATCCTCTTTTCTCACCAAAAACGACATCGCTTCGGAGCCACTACAGCTGAGGCATTGTGAACCTGTGCGCGAGCGCGAGCACGAGCACGAGGACGGCGGAAGAGGAGGAACGAGCGATACGATTGTGGAAGCGAGCGTCCGCGCGCGGTGGCGGAATAGTCGCCATAGTACCTCCGGTACCCGCCTTTTCTTCGGCATTTTCTCGGGAAAGTGAGAAGTGATAAAAGAGAGAATTTTTTTTCCTTTCTGTTTTTTTTAAAAGAGAAGGAAAGTGTAATGGATTTTTATTTTTCCTCTTTATTTGATTTTAATTTGACTTGGCCACTGCAAATGTTAAAACTTTTTTTTTTTTCTTTTGGTAAGAAAATGTTATAACTTATGAAAACTACCCCCACTGGAGGAGAGGAGTGAGGAAAGTGGGAGAGACCGTGAAGCAAGTGGTTTTTTATTTTTAGATTGTGTGGTTGTGGAGTTTTTAAAATTTTCTTTTTATAGTTAAACCGACATAATTGTTGTGATAATTGTACAGATTGGGAAAGGAATGAGTAGTTTTCTTTTTATGAAGGAAAATAAATAAATAAATAAGTGGACAGGTGGTTTTTTTTTTCGTTTCAGTTAAAAATATTTAATTGTTAGGAAAATGGTATGAATTGGGACATAGTTGTCAAATCGTGAATCGACTTTTTATTTTTTTGTATTGTATATCATATCAAATTGTGAATCGTAAGATACACAAATACCTAATAAAATTATAAAATAATTATAGATATACATATATAAAAGGTTATGTCCAAAACAATTTCACGACAAATTTTAAATAGTAGGTTGTTATTGATTGTTATTAATTGACAAAAATGTAATTTCAACAATGAGTTTTATGGGAGGATGAGAATCCGAGAATAGGGACAAGTGTCAAGAGGCCAATGTCAAAAGAGCAAACCTCAGAAAGTACTGATAGCGAACCCTTTGGGTGAATATAATAACTCATCACAAGCACAAGGAGACTATAATACCCGAGGACCCAGAGGATGCCGACATGTCCTTGGGGGGGATCAAGGCCCAATTCTGAAGACCATCGAGTACAAACCAAGGAAGAGAATGAAGACTTGTTGTCAAGTAAGAAAATGAGGAATACAGATAAAGCATCTATCACCTTCGCATTCAATGTTCTGAACGCACTTAGCTAGTTACATTAATGTGAAAATGACACCTAAACAGTGTCATCACAGCTCATAACTTGATGTAGAAACCTTTTAGTAAGGCCCTGATGGGACAAGTATCAAGGAGAATGAACTCAAATGGAAGGCCAAGATATAATCTGGGTGACTATATAAGGCAAAGAGGCCTCTGTGAAGAAGAAGAAAAAAATCGAAAGAAAGGAACATTATTGTAATCTAAGAACAAGCGTAAAATATGTACCTTAAACCGAGCTCGGGGAATATAATACAAGCAATCCGAGACTTAACAATTTCCTTGTCTCATTCTCATTCTTAGCACTTATCCTTTCATTTCAAGCTTAACACACTTAAACAAAGGTAACAAAGGCTTATTGGCATCCCATCACTATAAATTAATTGTGTGAAGTTAAAAGTTCACATGGCTAAACTTTGCCCACCACAGATTTAAATTAGAACTAATAACAACTTACTACCTATGATTTGTTGTGAAAATATTGTAAATGCAACAATTCTCAGTTGGAATTTTTATTTTATTTTATACAATATATAAATTATACTCTAGTATGATCTAAGTATATCTGTATGTTTTTTTTATTTTATACAAGATAAAATTTACACCCTAGTCTAATTTAAGTATATATGTATGCAAAACTCTCCCTTGAAAACTTGAAACCCCAGCCTTTGTCCTTCACATTACACAAACTTTATACTTGTAGAATGACTATTATGCTAATAATATGTGGTGATCAATTTGGATTTTTTTTTTTTTATACAAGATAGAAATTATATAATAACCTAATCTAAGTATATGTGTGTGAAGTTTCATTCTGAAAACTTGAACTCCGGTCCTTACCCTCTACACCCCACAAGCACTTATACTTGTGGAGTAACCATCGCACCAAAGATATGCTATGGTAATTTGAAATTTTCTTAAATGGCCACTAATGTAATTAAAAATTGAGTTAAATGCAATGGGGACCTCATAAATGCGTTGATGCAATAGTAAATCTTTTTTTTTTTTTTAATGTTTCTTAAAAGACATATATCTTGGTTCATGTTTCAACTTAAAAATAAATAATAAATAAAACAGCTTGAAAATGAGAGAATACAAGTAGGTTTTATTTTTTCTTTATCAGAATGTACAAAATAGGTATTGACTGTAAAAAGAACATGTACACACAGAATTCCAAAGCATTGTTGGACTACAATGAATTTCCCTATTTTTTTTTTTTTTTTCACTTTTCCCTTTTCTGTACAACACGGTAAAACAAAAACTCATTCACATGATCACCATGACCATTTTGGTATCCATCAATTTAGTGCTCTTCTTTATATCAACTCATCAAGGGCCATTTTGTTTGGGGCTGAGCTCTTATACAAATCAAGTTAAAAACTTTAGAGCAGATCGTCCCCAAAGAGGTATAGAATTCTTTCAACGGCCCAGCTGGGCTGCTGGTTCCTGCAGGATCCACAACTATTCAAACTGTTCTGGAATTGTGAAGAAGTCAGCAAAGGGGCTCTACAAAGTGGACAAGTAGTCTGGTTCTGATGATCATGATCTACCCATCTATCGATGCATTCCCTGTGGAACACATGGCAACAGTTCCTGAGCTCTCTCACCTCATCTTGCACTCTTAACTTGTTCAAGCACACTAAACAAAAAAAAAAGTCATGACATATATACCCATAAAAAAACCTGACAATACATACATATATATATATATATATATATAACTAACAACTAGAGAGAGTGAGAAACCTTACCTGACATGAGGATGTGAAAATATGGAGGGTGAGTTTGATTTGAAGTTTTGTAATGGGGGTGAGTTTTTTGTATGAGAGTGAGAGAAAGAGAGAGAGTGAGAGAGGAAGAGAGAGCTATTGGGTTTTTTGGAGGAAAATACGGATAGGCCCTAGACCCACATTATGAGGACTAAGGTCAGTAGCTGCCCTAACCACGTGGAAGCTTGTGGACCAAAGATTGAAAATCGAGTCTCTAAGACTCGATTACTCTTTTTAAAAACCAAGTCTCCAAGGCTCGATATCCAGCTAGAATCCACGTGGGATGCATATATGAACATAAATCGAGCATTTAAGGGTCGAGATAGAAATTGAGTCTCTAAAACTCAATTTCCCGGTAGACGCCACATGGAAAAGGCCAACTCAGATCTGATCAGAACATGAAAACCGGTTCTTTGAGACTTGATTTATAGGCCCAAAATTGAGTCTTTTAGACTCGAGATGTTGGTATGAAATATAGTTTGAATACAGTTCCTACTAATTATATTGTTTAGCAAACAATGTTAATTCCCAATTTTGGCCCATGATCTACCCATCTATCAATGCATTCCCTGTGGAACACATGGCAACAGTTCCTGAGCTCTCTTACCTCATCTTGCACTCTTAGCTTGTTCAAGCACACGGCACAAGTGTCATAACTTTTACTCTCCTCTGCCAATCTCTCTGTGATATCACCAAAGGTGGTCAGTATGAGATTGTCTTTTATCATCTGAGAAGAAGCCTCCGCCTCTGCCTCTGCCTCATCAGAGGATCCATTTCTAACTCTGAAAGCCCAACAGTACAAGAAGACCCATCTCACCACTGCAATTATAAGAGCTACCTTGTATAGTAGATGAGTTACTAGCAAACCCGAGGACTCTTCCAAAAAGAAACCCATTTGAAACAGAGATTAAGCAAGCAAAAAAATTGCTAACACAGGATTAATTTCTAAGGAGAAGAAGAGAGAAGAAAGAAGAGGGGGAAGTTTAAAAATGGCTCAAAGCTTGAGCATTCACAGCAGTGAAGGCAAAATTTTAGCTATTTAGCTATACAAAAGTCACTTTATCTATTTTACCTACACACATGCTGCAGCAGTGGATCTATTTTAGTTTTCAACACAATAAAATAATATATACATCACAATAAAATAATATAACCACTACAATAAAATAATATATCCTACTACCCAAAAAAACAACCACAGCACCAACCACAACCACTCTACCATCAGCCACACCCACACCCACACCCACCACCACCACCAGCAGTCCACAGTAGAAGAAGAAGAAAAAAAAAAAAAAAAAAAACCCATAGCACCACAAAACACAGCACAACCACTGCCAACACAACACCACAAAACAAACCCACTTTACCATCAGCCACAACCACAACCACCACCACCACCAGTCCACAGCAGGGGAAAAAAAACTCACAGCACCACAAAACATGACACAACCACCGCCAACACAGCACCACAAAACAAACCCACTCTACCATCAGCCACACCCACAACCACCACCACCACTAGCAGTCCACAGTAAGGAAAAAAAAAACAAACAAACAAACTCACAGCACCACAAAACACAAATCGGCCCAAAATCACAAATCGAACCCACACCGATATGACCCACCACCACCACCATCTCCACCGTGACCCCTAAAATACAGCAACCCAGACGCCAAAACCCACCAAACCCAAATCCAGCTACCGAAACGTTGAAACCACACACCGATCTCAACCCCAATACCAATGCACACTGGAGCACAACCACGACCCAGCAGCAGAGTGGAGGTGAGGGAAGCCACTTCGATCCACGAGGCCGGAGGCGATCAGGGCGTGGGTCTGAGGCGATTGGCGCTGGGCAGGGGCTTGGGTCGATGGTGAGTGGAGGAAGGAGGAGAAAGAAAAAAAATGGCGAAGGAAGAGAGGAGCAACTGGTAGAAATGGGAAGGAGGAAAAAGAAAAAATAAATAAAATATTCTAATCATAGTGTGAACACAAAATAAAATATATATATATATATATATATATTTTACCTTTGAGAGAAGCAAAAAATTTGCTTATAGCTCCACTGTTGTGGGCTTCTTTTGTGTGCAGTGGTGCTAAAAAATAGCAATATAGCTATTTAGCACCACTGCTGTGAATGCTTTAAGAAAAGTCTAAAGTTGATAGATTGGATAGGTACTGGTACGGAGTGGAGTCATTTGCTTGCTTTTACTACTTTAGTTTTCTTCTCTTTTTCGCTTTCTATATGCAAGGAACAAAGAATAAAGCGAAAGCGTCGCCGCCCAGTCATTGAGTCACTTCCGCGTGATGCATTAGGTGTAATCCACAAGGGCGGTCGGTCTATCATTGAAACTCTTTTGTTTTCTTTATGATAATTTTTTTTTTTTAATACATGAATCTTTATGATAAATTATAGTTTAGGTTAAAGCTAAAGCAACTCTGAGGGGCATATACAGTTGTTAGTTCTACTTGACATTGATTGAAGATTACACTATTAGTATTTCAGAGAGTATGGGCAGGTCCGTCCAAGAACTTTTTCTAGGTTTGTTATTAAAAAAATTAAATTATTCTCAATTTAATAAAAGTAAAACTTAAATATATTAACATTAGTTTCTACGCATGAGCATTGCACGTACTTAAAGACTTTTTAATTTATTATTATTATTTTTAGAATAAAACTTTCACCAAAATTCTAAGGGAGTGATGAATGTTTAAAGAGTGAATAAAAAAAAAAATCTGAAAAAGGAGATTGTGTGAAGTAAGATAAAATTAGAGTGATTTTTGTTTTCAAAATACAGAGAAAGAGAGAGAGAGAGAGAGAGAGAGGTGTTAACATTAAGGTTAAGTGGGTTAACAGCAGTTTTCTTTAAGAAAAAGCTCTAGACAAGTGTCTATCTTAGGTATTGACACGTGTGCATTTTGTAGGAGTTGCTGCAACTTAGTTTGCAACAAATCTTGGCCCTATTGTAAAACTTAGGTCCACTTGAATATATATACACACACAATTAGTGAAATCTCAAGGGATCATGCAACATATGACACTGGTTAGAGCATCACCATCTGGGTTGAATGCCATAATTGCAAGGCCATTGACCCCACCTGCCCCTCCCCATAATCTTACAATGAGAAATATTATGTCCACAATATTTTCACAACACTTTCACATTAAATCCTAAATGAAAATTTGTGACTGATTATATTGGTGGGAAAAAAAATAGTGTTAAATTCAAATTAGAACTAATAACAACTTACCACTTATGATTTGCTGTGAAAGTGTTGTGAAAACGTTGTGAACATATCACTTCTCATCTTAAAATGTCTCTCCTTCTCTCTCTTAGCTGTAAGGTTCCTTCTTTTCTTATTCATTCTCACATAAATAGAAACACACACACACACACTCTCTCTCTCTCTCTCTCCCTTACTCTCTCTCACTCTCCCACGAATGCACCACTCCATCATCACCTTCACCATCATTATTTTGGCAAGTTTTATCGGAAAACTCCATGGGAACCTCTAAAGCTTCTTATGTCTTTTATTTAAGGTAATAAATCTTATTATTTTGGTGGGTTTTCATATTGTGCTACAAGTTCTTCTAATCTAAACTTTTGAAGTGATACTCTTGTGATTAAGTATATGGGTTTTGATTTGGTGGACTTATGTGATGAGGGGCTTATGGTTTTTACAAATGAAGGCCATTTGAGATTTACTTATGGTAAAAATTTAGGGTTTTGGATTTCAAACATTGAATGATTGGTAAGCCAAAATTTTATTTCTATTGAATTTGTGGGCACTGAATACCTCCTAGCAAGACAGTAATTGGGCCCCCAATTAATTTATATGTGGCCTATACTTCAATCCTACTAACAAGGCTCTTAGCTTAGTTTGGTTCGTCCTCTCTAAGCCCTAATTTGAGACCTTCCCCCTGACTCTCCTCGATTCCCAAGTGTTTCCCTCTCACTTTGCTCACTCTCTCTCCTTCCCTTTGTTTCTTTCTCCCCACTTTTTCCAACCCCTTAACTTTCTACCTCTTTCCCCTTTTATAGCACTTAGTTAGTGGTTTAGTCATCATTATTTTCCTGTTATACACGTCCTCCCACATCCATGTAAATCCCCAGGGATCCTCACGACTTTGGAGGATTCCCTCGTAACTTGTTCCAGATGCCATCTAGTGCTCGACGGTGAATTCCCCAAAGAAATTATTTAGCATTTGATCACCGACCCAAACTACCCTTATTTCCTTAGTGGGCCCAGTGGTCAGTACCTAGACCGAGCTGAACATAACCCCAGTTAAAGTGGCGTTACGGATCATTGTGCCCTAATCCTTGCGTGCCTCTCTATGGGACTGTTCTAGCCCAAAAATCTTGGCCTTTGATCACGTGAGCTATTCTGGGTCATCTGGGTCCAAACCCTTACAGATGGGCCATCCAGATTCCTTTAGGCCCATACCCCCACATAGCCTCCCCCCCCCCCCCGCATTAAAGCATGAATAAATTAAGGAAAGCATCATTCAAACAAATAAATGCAAACATTAGGTATATTACACCCAAAAAAAAAAAATAGTTTCCATTATTAGAATCGCTAGAACAAAAGTACGAGACAAAGGGAAAAACAAGCCATGATGGACCCATCACAAAAGAGGATAGCCCTTCAAGATGGCCTATTCCTTCAACTTATCAAGCAACTCGCCCATGGGGGTCTGCCAAGAAGCTTCAGCTGATGCCTCAGGATCTTGGCTCGAAGGGGCAAATTCAGAGGACATCTTTTCAGCATGAAAAAACCTGAGAATCAGCAAGAGGGGTTTGGGAGTCAGCAAGGGGCTCCGCCATATCCTGGGGCACCTCTAGGTTACTAGTTTCTTCCCTTCTAAGTCCCTTGGCAACTTAGCTCCCTCAATGAACTTGTCAATTGGGATTAGGTCATCAGTGGCACCAGCCTGGCCTTCGTCCGTCACTTAAAGGAGGTGCCGGCATCGAGGTCGACGGGGACGACCTTACGAATGGCAGGGGGATAGTATAACTTCTCGGCCCTCCTTAGCTCAACAAGGCCTCAATCGCAGCTTGGTTGAGGGCCTCGTTCCAAGTCTGAAGGTAGTAGTGTCTGCACACTTCGGGAACTTGAGCCTTGAGACTAGCATCAGTCTTAGCCACTCCCTCAGCAAAAGCCTCCTCCTCCGCCTGCTCCCATAGAGCTCTCAGTCTCTGCCCTTGCAAAATTCAGCCTTTACTTTGGCCTTACGGCCTCGTCCCTAGCATACTCGGCAACGCCCCTGGCTTCCCTCTGTATCAACCAGTTTTTCTTTAGGTCGGCAATATGCTCATTGGCAATCTGCAACTGACTCTCAACTTCCCACAGATGCCCTGTCTGAACCTCAGTCTGCTTTTTAGCGCCAGTTAGGCCAGACTCTGTGCTGTCCTAGCCCTCTTCACTTCCTTCAACTCCTCCTTGCCTTCTTAGGTTAGCCTCAGAGTGCTTAAGGGTGTCTGTGGCATCCAAGTACTTGTTGTGTTCCTGGTCTAGGGCCTACTCTGGCTATTGGCCACTTCTTCAGCCTAAAAATGGCCTGGACGGCCTGCTAGTCGAAACAATGCACACAATAAGTTAGGAGCTAAGCAACAAATTCGACAATGGCATAAACATTAGAAATCTTACCATACCCAGGTACCTCTTGAGGTTAAGGACCACATCCTACCTCCTTTGACCCCTCAGTTTGACATGTTGATGGGGAGTAACAGAGATCTCTCCAGGGCATCGGCACATAGGCGCCTCTCACCTTTCGAAAGTTCCTAAGGGATGCGTCATCCCTCAAGTGCTCCTCACAAAGCGTGGCGATGGGCAGCTAGGCCTGGGGCTCAGACTCCAGGCGGTTTCCTTTTCCCTGCCCTGATGCTCGATCCTCGGCTGCTTGGAAGGCCGGCAGGCTTCATCTTCCTCTTGGGAAGGGCGAGATCTTCCTCCATCTACTAGGTCTTTGCCTTTGGAAGGCTTCTTCTTCTTCGGATTAGTGGACTCGAGCTGAGGGTCCGAGGTCGACTTCACAGAGGACGACTTAGCATGTGTGGGCAAAGACTTGAGTGGGGAGAAGGAAGCTGGGTGGAGGAGAAGGTAGCTTGGGTTGTTGCTTCCCTGAAGCATCCTTCCTGGCTGACCTCAATCAGATCGAACAGACTAGTTTGGGGTGCCTTCTTGAAACCATCTCAACCTGGAAAGAGACCCCTATCGGCAAGGTATTCATTTCAGTTAAGGTGGGACCACCCAGGCCACCGGAAGGGTCCTCGGGCAAGTAAACGCTTCGGAAACTTCAAATTTGTCCTCAGACGAACTCAAATTAATGACTTCTTCTTTCCCTCCTAAACTTCCTTCCTCGGCCTTATGGCTTGATGAGAAAAGAAGGGCCCACTAGTGGAATGCCTACTAGTACTGGAGACTCTTCGAAGAACAGGAACCCTGACTCTACCACGGTGATCCTACGAAGCCTAAGATCGTCGGCTCTGATCACGTATTTGGGAGTCGAGGAAGACTTCTAGATCGGTTATATTCGAGGATCTTGTGAACGGCTCTAACTTAGTTGTCGGCTTTATTCACAATGATCTTCGCTCTAAGTACTGTTTCCAAGTCTACCTTGTTGACCAGGTGGAAGTGCCGTTCAAAAGCGTGTGGATCTGCAAAGGGAAAAGTTTGTTCTTATTGTTAGCCAGACAGTGCAACTATAAAAACACCATAATCAGCCTTCCCTTACTTCAAGCACCCCCACCTGGCTCCCCCTCCACTGTTGGGCAATGAAGGTCGTCATGCACTCCCTTGACACGATGGGAAAGTCCTCATTCCCCCTAGTTAGACTCGGGAGACACTGGATGAGCCTGACTCTATCATCCCTAGTTTTCATGTAATAGATTTTCCCATCAGGTGCTAAAGGTTGTAGCATTAGTTTACGTCGTGGAGGGTTAGCCTCAACCTCATTTTCTCATTCAAGGCATCTACATAACCCAGGATCCTGAACACATTAGCGGCGTATTGGGTAAGGGCTAATCAGAAATGCCTAAGTTAGTCCCTCATCACTGGCCTCATGGGGATTCTTATACCACCTTCGAGGAAGGCGATTATGGAAATCACTACCTCACCGACATTCCTCACGATATACCAATCCCCCTCCTCACAGTACCATCAGCCCACGTTGCTGGGTATCCTATGCTTGGCGATGAAATCTCCATCGCCTCATCAGACTCGACCAACCTCTTAAATCTACCATTCTAAAGAGCGGCTAAAGAACTCAGGAAAGATGAAAGAAAAGGAGGAACAAGGGGGAAGAAAACCGAAATGAGAGAACACAAATGGAGTGAGGAGAAGACTTACAGAAATAAGGGATGGCTCCCAAGACGGGCTTTTTTGTGCTGCGAAAAGATGCGAGTTGAATCAGGGGCTTGACCGGATTTAGGGTGCATGTGCAAAAACTCTTGAATGCTAAAGTAAAGAGACGAATCAGTTCAAACTGATATTTATACCCCAATCAAGAGTAAATGTGTGGGATTTCCCGCCCATAATGGCAAAGGATCCCCACTGTTGGATTACCATCACACACCGTTGAACGTGGGGAGTATAAAGCTGCCAAAATTTAATAGTGGTGCGCACCATACATCGAAGCGCCAGAAACGAGCATTGGACAGTCGGAAAGACTCCAACGTTGACATAGGGGCAGTACAGACAAATCATATACATTAAGAGTATAATACAACACTTTTTAGGAAATATTTTCCCTAAAAATTTCTCAAAATGTATTGTGGGGCCTAAAGAATCTGGCCACCTCGGCCCACTTTATACCTAGCCCAAGGCCCATATCGAGAAGGGAGATCCATCTGAGGACGACGGAAGATAGTGCAAATTGCCAAGGACATTGCTGAGGACAATCTTGTCCTCAGCCAATCGAGGCTATGCCGAGGAGGAAGCAGCGGGCCATCAAAGATAGCCTCTCAGCGTATCCCCAGATAAGGGCAAGTGCAAGGTGTCGGCCACGGAAGCATGGCGGAAGAAAGCCAAGGCGGAACTATCACTTTCACATTAAATGCTCACACCTAACCCCTGGCCACATTAATGGAGAAGTGACCCCTGAACAGTGCATCCTTGGTTGCAGCAACTCACAGTAGGGTTGGGAAAGTGGCTGATAAGACAACAATCAGGAGGAGGCACAGATGATCAACAGGTGGAAGAAAGAGACCGTGGGAGAAGGAATATATAAGAGGGTAAAATAGATTGGGGGAGAGCAAGAATGAGAAAATGACTCATCGGACAGTGCTGAGGACAAGTTTTCTTAGACAACCTCAGTTTATCTTTGTATGATCGTGTTGATCACCCCTTCTTGCTGTTGCGCCCCTCACTAGGCCTAGTTCTTAACCCATTTCTACAAATTCGTTGTATTGGGTCTAGTTGGGCTTGAGTCCATTCAACCAACAGTAGTAGTGCTCAAACCCAAAAACAATGTTTTATGCAAAATGACTATTTTCAAAAATCCCATTAAATAGCTACTTACCTTGCAATCCACAAAAAAAGTCTATTTCCAAAGCTCCAAAAGGGGTCAACTAGAATCTAAATAATGTCAAGCAAACCTATCATGATAAGTATCAAATTTAAAATTCTGCTTAGATATTAAATAGAAAGTGCTAATTAAAGCTATTTTAGGCAAGCCTATATATTTAAAATTTAGGATACCATCCTATAAACTCATTTAAATAAAGTCCCAACACCTTCTAAGTTGCTCCATATACAACATATTCAGAGAGACCCAAGACATAAGATATATCACAATATCCATAAAAAAAAAGCTAATCTAAACTTTTCACTAGCTCTAAATAAATTATGTGGGCACTGAATACCTCCTAGCAAGACAGTAATTGGGCCCCAATTAATTTATATGTGGGCCTATACTTCAATCCTACTAAGGCTCTTTAGCTTAGTTTGGTTCGTCCTCTCTAAGCCCTAATTTGAGACCTTCCCCCTGACTCTCCTCGATTCCCAAGTGTTTCCTCTCACTTTGCTCACTCTCTCTCCTCCCTTTGTTTCTTTCTCCCCACTTTTTCCCAACCCCTTAACTTTCTACCTCTTTCCTTTTATAGCACTTAGTTAGTGGTTTAGTCATCATTATTTTCCTGTTATACACGTCCTCCACATCCATGATTGTTGGAAAGTTCTAGCCCACGATCCTGGGCTTTGGTCCCTGAACCATCGTGAATGGGTTCTAGGGAGTTGTGCTTGACCAATCAGGGACCTAAATGTTTGGCCGCCCTGGATGTGAGCCCCTAGGTAAGAAACTTGGTAGCTGGACATCCAGGTATGATAACAACTAGCTACTAACCGTCAAAGCACTTGACGAATTCTGGTAGCTTGTATAGGAGAGCATGCAACCCAAAACCAGATGGGAGGCCCTTAGCTGACTATCATAGTGCACAAAAATCTCTGAGCCTAGAATGAAGTTGAGCTCCTTCATGCACACCACTCTGATGTCCGACTGGAACTTCTTAGAAATAGCAATCGGGAAAAGGGAAAATGTAAATGAAAGATAACAAAAGGTAATGAAATGAAACAAAAAGCAAAGAAGGGGAGGGGGAAAGGGAAACTCGGTCAGTGAATGCAAAGAGATCGGTAAAGAGGTATCGACCTATCTGACAGGGAGAGGTTGGACAAGTCATCTCTCTGTTCAGCTAGATCCCGCTTACTCTCACATTTTCCCCCCGCCAATTCCTATTGGAATTGGGGAGGCAGGGTATTACCTAACCGTGGTGTTACGGGTTCGAAGGTAGTATCCATGCTTTAGACTTCCCCGAATGGCATACAAGAAGTTGATCTCATAATGCGTTAGACTCAAGCCATACAAGCGGTTGAGACGCCCCACACAGTTAACACCCTATAAAAATTAGGCAGACATTGATCGGGGCTAAGACCATAAAAACTGAGGGTCCTAAGCAATAATGCGTCTATAGCAAACCTAACCCCGCCCTCAAGATGGACATTAAAGGAAAAAACACAACATGGGGAAGCCTCTGGTCTGTTATCTCTCCCTCATGACAGTATGAAATCTCTACATCACGAGGGATATTGTACTTGACTTTGAAGGATTCTATATCTTCCTTAGTTTTCAATAGGTATGCAAAAGGCAAATTGTCAAGTTTAACTAAGATAGGAAGAGATAGTCAAAGAGAAAAGGACTTACAGATTGATTTCTTGTAAAGGAAAGTGATATTGTAGGGAAGTTAAGGGCTCGAGAGTAAAAGAAGACAATGTTTAGAACTTGACATAAACTAAAGAAAAATGCAATGTTGATTATGGGTAGTATTTATAAGAATGAGGGTCATTAATCGTAACTACCCAACTAATATACGCGCCATCATTTCCCTTCATGCGCCACTTCGGTAAACAAAGCATCAGGTCATCTGAGTCGTCCGATATTTTGAATACTACCACGCATGCAGAAAGAGTATGTTGTCTTGTCTACTATATTAATTGGTTGACTGTTGGCCTTCCAAGGCGCAACCACCAGTTTTATCTTGAACACGTGATGAGGTGCCCTCGAGCTTCGAGTGAAGAAACCCCAATCCATCTTCGCTTTACGGAAATAGGATCGTTNAAAAAAAAAAAAAAAAAAAAAAAAACAAACAACACACTCACTCATGAAACGATTATTGCAAAGAAATGAAGGATCTAGAAAGTAAAGTGAAAGAAAAGAAAAAACACAGTCTTTTTATTAGACAGAGGAAAAGTACATTGTACATTAGATGGCTTGTCTAAAGCTAATTACAAAAGAGAGGCTGAAGCCGCCTGTCCTAAAGCTAATTACAAAGAGAGCCAAGCAGGCTTGAAAGGCTGAGGCAGGCTTGTTTTAAAGCTACCAACAGCTCCTGAGTGCCCGTGGGGTGGTACCGACGATGAGAAAGAAGAAGAAGCAAGAGGGCCTAATGATCTTGGTTCTCTCCAGCTTCATAATAATTAAGCATTGGAGGCGGCAGCACCTAGGCATAGACAGCCTCACAACCTTGCAAACCTCCATCAGTGTCCTACCATCGAGGTTAGATCTGAACTTAGTTGCACCAAAAATCTGATGCGATTCACCCCTGCTTTGGCCCTCCATTGAAGAAGGTGGGTTTTCTCCCACTCGGCCAGGAGGTAGGAACATCCTCCACACTGCTCCCTTTGCCCTAACCACGTTATCCAGGACCTAGGTAGCATTTTTGGTCCCCGGAAAGGGCTTGGCATCCTTGCCCTTGCCACCGTCCGGAGCCATCCCATCGTGGTAAGCTTTGATCGCAGCCATTGTGAAATCCTAGGGAATATCTAGAGGACTGAGAATTCAAAATTCTTTTGGAACTCAGGGATTTGTAGAATGTGAGAAGATAATCCCCCTAGGGCGCCTTATATAGAAGGCGAAGGCTGGGAATTAATTGCGCGGAATTCGAAGAGCCACCAACCGCTGGACTTGCGCTAATTCCCAAGGACATTAATGAGGTGCGCCTCGCATATCGAAACGTCAGATACACAACTCAAATAGCCAAGAAGTGCCTCGTAATCTGCAGTGGCAAAAATTGGCGCGACGGGGCTAACGACACACGTGAGGGTAGAAGGCCAAGTTACCCTTGCCCAAACCAACATTGGATCAAGAGCCCAGTCCACGGGAGAACTCCTCCTCGGCGAGGCCAAGCCTAAGCCGTTATCACTTCAAAAGTCAATTTTCACCATTGAGGACAAGGCCCTTCGTGCCGAGCTATAAAGACTAAGTACTAGACTGAACCAAGGTCATGCATAGTCCTCGGACCCAAGCCTATGGGGAAACTAACTGCTTCTCAAGACTAAGTACTAGACTAAACCAATGTCTTGCATGATCCTCGGACTCAAGCTTATGAGGAAACTAACTACTTCTCAAGACAAGTACTAGGCTGAACCAAGGTCTTGCATGATCTTCTAACCAAGCCTATGGGGAAACTAGCTACTTCTCAAGACTAAGTACTAGACTGAACTAAGGTCTTGCATGGTCCTCGGACTCAAGCCTATAGGAAAACTAGTTACTTCTCAAGACTAAGTACTAGACTGAACCAAGGTCTTGCATGGTTCTCGAACTCAAGTCTATGGGGAAACTAGCTACTTCTCAAGACTAATACTAGACTGAACTAAGGTCTTGCATGGTCCTCGTACTTAAGCCTATAGGGAAACTAGCTATTTCTCAAGACCAAGTACTAGACTGAACTAAGGTCTTCCATGGTCCTCGGACTCAAGCCTATAGGGAAACTAGCTACTTCTCAAGACTAAGTACTAGACTGAACCAAGTCTTGCATGGTCCTCAAACTCAAGCTTTTGGGAAACTAGCTACTTCTCAAGACCAAGTACTAGACTGAACCAAGGTCTTACATGGTCCTCAGACTCAAACTTATGGAAAATTACCTACTTCTCAAGACTAAGTACTAGACTGAACCAGGTCTTTATGGTCCTCAGACTTACTATGGGAAAACTAGCTACTTCTCAAGACAAGTATATAGATGAACAAGCACTTTTCTGCAAGTCTCGTAAACTTAGTACCAGGATCGTTTTTTTTTTTTTTTTTTTTTTTTTTTTTTTTTTTTTTTTCAATGGGACTTAGAGTTGGCGTCATTGATGGCAATGAAAGAGTGGTTTCCTCCGTTTTAATGAAATCGACGGTGGCCCTTAGTCGCTAACTCTGAGCAGGTTAACAACGTAGCAATGCTCAGGATCGTAACCCCATGTTCCGTGCCGCTGGTTGCGCGATCATCAAAGAACGTCATCGAGGCGTCGATCCCATCATTACCTTAACCGTCGCACCCACCAATGCACAAGTTCTTCCCACAGACGGCACCAATTGTAGGGACTGGGTTTGAGCACTACTACTGTTGGTTGAATGGACTCAAGCTCAACTAGCCCAATACAACGAATTTGTAGATAATGGGTTTAAGAACTAGGCCTTAATGAGGGGCGCAACAGCAAGAAGGGGTGATCAACACGATCATACAAAGATAAACTGAGGTTGTCTAAGAAAACTTGTCCTCAGCACTGTCCGATGAGTCATTTTCTCATTCTTGCTCTCCCCCCAATCTATTTTACCCTCTTATATATTCCTTCTCCCACGGTCTCTTTCTTCCACCTGTTGATCATCTGTGCCTCCTCCTGATTGTTTGTCTTATCAGCCACTTTCCCAACCCTACTGTGAGTTGCTGCAACCAAGGATGCACTGTTCAGGGGTCACTTCTCCATTAATGTGGCCAGGGGGTTAGGTGTGAGCATTTAATGTGAAAGTGATAGTTCCGCCTTGGGCTATTCTTCCGCCATGCTTCCGTGGCCGACACCTTGCACTTGCCCCTTATCTGGGGATACGCTGAGAGGCTATCTTTGATGGCCCGCTGCTTCCTCCTCGGCATAGCCTCGATTGGCTGAGGACAAGATTGTCCTCAGCAATGTCCTTGGGCAATTTGCACTATCTTCCGTCGTCCTCAGATGGATCTCCCTTCTCGATATGGGCCTTGGGCTAGGTATAAAGTGGGCCGAGGTGGCCAGATTCTTTAGGCCCCACATATACATTTTGAGAAATTTTTTAGGGAAACAATATTTTCCTAAAAAGTGTTGTATTATACTCTTAATGTATATGATTATCTATAAAAAGTGCATCATGTTTTATATTGCATATGAGAAGTGAATTGTTGACACAGAAAATATAAGCATTGTTGATTTAATCCTTTGATGATGTATTTCATGAAATTATTGCATTGTTACAATTTCTAAAGATGTTTTTAACTTGACTAGTGATATTTGGGACATCGATAGGAAACCTTATTGACAAGTAATGATTTTGAAAACCATGAGAACTTTGTAACAATTTTGGTTATTTAAGGTTTTTCTTAAACTAGATGGAATTGTGTTATGAAATTGAATATATTGATATATGAGTTCTTTATGTTGATTTCACTCTTGTGCCGTAACATGTGTGATTACCTAGCCAAATGTCACATTCTTTGTGACATTGGTATCTTGGTACCCTAGAAAGTAAACTAGTAAACCAAGCCAAACTAAATTATATCAATTATATATATATATATATTATAAAGTAAAAATTCATAAAGATGTCTGAGTTAAAGTGAAACACTGAACACCAAGTTTTCATATGTCAGTTTTTACCTATTTTCTTTTTATATATATAATCGGAAAGATTTTGTGATTTACCATTTTATATATAAGGGGGAAAAAGAGAAACATTATTTTATTATCTCAATCACATCAAATAAAGAAATAAAATATTTCAAAACATACCTAGCAAAAAAAAAAAAAAAAGGTGAACAGATTTCAAAAAAAGGATTCATAATTTCAGAAATGAAAATTGTCTTTAAATTTTTGATGAAACAGTAATATATTTATTAAAAGAAACAATCCATATAGCAAACAGACAGGACAAAACAGGGCCAAATTACAGAACAGGATAAAAGGAACCCAAAGTGGTCAATCAAACTATACAAGCCCAGACCACAACTCAAAGAAACAGAATCCTACAAAATTGAAAATTCATGTCATGAAACAGAGAGAAACAGAGCACAGCTTGGTTAACATCCTAATTCAATAATAGACTCAAGGATTGAACTGTTAAACCTTAAATGAAATATCAAATACAGATCTTGTTACCATTTTAAACTCTCATTTGCTAAAATGTTATTGTTCAAAATACTTATTGAGAAGAATAAAAAACTAGGATTTACAACCTGCAAAAAACTTCAGCAAAGAACAAATATTGTTCATTAAGTTCAAAATCACAATTGCTGCAGGACTTGCTGGGAAGTAGACAGGAACAATCACCGTTTGTTTTTTTTGGGATCAATTACAGAAAAAGTACACAACAGGCCAATACAGACCAAACACAGGAACAACAGGTAATGAATCCAAACTAAACAACAGAGCTATTCAGCCCTGACACAGCAAAACAACTCCTGCACAGCCAAGCTTACCGATTGAAATAAAAAAGACAAACAAATGACAATGACAGAGGCCATTACATCACTACAGAGCACCTACTGTAAACTAGAGCATTAGATGAGAGAGTCTTCTGGTCATCAATTACAGCAAACCATAGCATTCTACACTCCACTGTGAGGACCATTCACCTTCTCTTTTGCAAACTTCCAAACAGTATCTTCAGCTAGCCAATGTAACTAGATATGGTGAAACAGTTTAGAAGCTATGTTTCACAAGCTGATGACTATGTAAATGGGTAATCATTAAAACTGAAAAACTTTGGTTCATGCTAAACATTCAAAGAGCCACTAAGTTGCTACTTGCTAGTAATCATTCATATGGCTTATTGGCTTATCGTCATCTGAAAGCTTCTGACACTTATTTTGGATAATATCAACTTTCTCTGTTTTCGGATCAACATTTGTCATGGACTCAGTTCTATCATTTCAATAGCATGAGATTTGGAACATCCTTTTGAGCACGATTCTTCCTTGGTATTCCCTCCTTTCTCTTATAAAGCTTTCACAAAATCCATTTATCAATCTGGAAGAACAAAAAATCAATAATAATTAGATCTACAACAGATGACAGCAATGATGTTTGGGGAAAAAAAATTACAGAAATTCAAATAAGATTATAAAAAAATAAAAGCTGAAACAAAAGGATAAATCTACTTACCCTCTCACCATTTTTAATTCTTGGATTTCTTTCTATAGGAGGATGAGTAATTCTATATTCTTTCATGATCCAATTTGTCTTGTCACCGCTTAGAGGATTTCCTCTATGGAAAACAAATTTCTTCTTATACCCAACTACAATTTCTTTGGATTTGATTTCCTTGTCATCTCCCATGGCCTTCCAATATCCATTACCAGATGCTAGAATTGGACGTTTTCCTTTTCGACACTGTTGTGTCCTTCGAGTAAAAAAGTACCATGCAGTTTCTCCATAATTGCTGTTGTTTTCTGTTAGATCATCCAGAATGTTAGATTTTACTTAGTTTTTTATATATGTAAAAAAAAAAAAAAAAAAAGGTTAGAAAAGCAAGCTTAAGAAAGTGCTCATGAAACTTGTATGAAAAATCTTTTTTATACGCGATTTTAAGAGAAATTTCAAAAAGAGATGGTACACTGAAAATTAAAGGAGGTTCCAACTTCCAAGCACGTATATAAATTAGTAAGCACATAATGTGGCAAGCCCATGATTCTTTCGTTCAGATTAATAAATAATTTAACAAAAGTTACTTTAACATCGCGTAAAAATATCAAACTGATCCATTCCACTGAAAACAATCAAAGATTAATGAAAAGAAACCCGGTAAAACATCAAGGATGCATGGACACGGACACGGGTATGAGTTTGACACAAGCAATTTTTAAAAAATTATAACATAAAACGATAGGTACAACACGGTTATGATACCTTAACTGAAGTGTCTGTGCATCCTAGTAAAACATACGTGCAGGTAAACTCGTTACTACATGAAATGTCCTGTCATCAATTCTTTATTTCTTTCAGATTAATTACAATTAGCAAAAGAAGCTAAAAACAATCAAAGAAAGTTAAAAACAAACCCAATAAAGCATGCATGTATGTAAACTAAACTATACATGGTGACTACATAAGAAGAAGAAGAAGAAGAACCTGCAATCCTTTTGGGCGGGCAGCGATAGAGTAGTTCATCTTCATCATCCACAACCCGATTACAAGGCAAGGGTTGATCCAAGATTTTCTTGATCAAATAATGCACGATGAGGTCGTAGTCATTGGGGGCGAAACTTATACCCGAAGTTGCAGTTCTGCTGCTTCTGTGCTGGTTCCTCATCCTCATCATCTTCATCATCTTGCAGCTCAATCAGCAAATCATCGAGGAACTCTGCTAAATAATGTTGCTCTTCCGGATCTTCTTCTTCTCGGTCAGCTTCTTTGTCCTCATCATGATAAAATGAACTTGATGCATACTCTTCTTGGTCTGGTTCTTTTTCCTCATCATGATAAAATGGACTAGTTGCGTACGGAGGTGGCGGTGGTGGTGGTGAATCATCAAAATCACCACTATTCTCGGGAGAAGAAAACATTGCCACCACAAAACGTAACTTTGAAACTGGATTATCAAAATCAGCAATCTGTGTACAGTACAATAAGAAGAGAAGATGAGCCTTTTCCTTTTATATACAAACAAACAGAGTAAAGGAAACCCCAAAGAGGCGGGAAAACTCTTAAACTAACTAATTTTATAACCGATTTTGACAAATTCTGTTAATCTAAACTAAAGTAACGGCGGTGCGTCTTGGATAAGCATGAAACGGCATCGTTCTCTAGTTGAGCGAGCATTAACGCGCACGCGGGTGCGTCTCTCTCTAAGTTGTTTTGGGGCTTGTATAAATTATAAAATATTGTTGAGGCAACGACATCGTTTTGAGCATTTTGTTATTGACCGTTACTATTCTCTCTTGTTCTTAGGGGTGTGCAGCGAACTCACCAAAATCAACCCGATCCGATCTAACCCATCAGGTTGGGTCGGTTTTTAGGGGTTGGTGGATTGGGTTGGGTCATGAATTTTTTTTATAGTGGGTTGAGTAAGATTTGGGTTTTAAGATTTACAAATCTGTCTAACCCGACCTGACCTACTTATATTTAATATATTTTTAAATTTAAAAAAATATATATTAAAAAATATAATATATAATTTTGTTATATATTATCCAACCCATGGGTCCAACCCGATCTTACCGATTGAAATAAAAAAGACAAACAAATGACAATGACAGAGGCCATTACATCACTACAGAGCACCTACTGTAAACTAGAGCATTAGATGAGAGAGTCTTCTGGTCATCAATTACAGCAAACCATAGCATTCTACACTCCACTGTGAGGACCATTCACCTTCCCTTTTGCAAACTTCCAAACGGTATCTTCAGCTAGCCAATGTAACTAGATATGGTGAAACAGTTTAGAAGCTATGTTTCACAAGTTGATGACTATGTAAATGGGTAATCATTAAAACTAAAAACTTTGGTTCATGCTAAACATTCAAAGAGCCACTAAGTTGCTACTTGCTAGTAATCATCCATATGGCTTATTGGCTTATCGTCATCTGAAAGCTTCTGAAACTTATTTTGGATAATATCAACTTTCTCTGTTTTCGGATCAACATTTGTCATGGACTCAGTTCTATCATTTCATTAGCATGAGATTTGGAACATGCATTTTGAGTACGATTCTTCCTTGATATTCCCTCCTTTCTCTTATAAAGCTTACACAAAATCCATTTATCAATCTGGAAGAACAAAAAATCAAAAATAGTTAGATCTACAACAGGTGACAACAATGATGTTTGGGGAAAAAAATACAGAAATTCAAATAAGATTATAAAAAAATAAAAGCTAAAAGAAAAGGATAAATCTACTTACCCTCTCACCATTTTTAATTCTTGGATTTCTTTCTATAGGAGGATGAGTAATTCTATATTCTTTCATGATCCAATTTGTCTTGTCACCGCTTAGAGGATTTCCTCTATGGAAAACAAATTTCTTCTTATACCCAACTACAATTTCTTTGGATTTGATTTCCTTGTCATCTCCCATGGCCTTCCAATATCCATTACCAGATGCTAGAATTGGACGTTTTCCTTTTGGATACTGTTGTGTCCTTCGAGTAAAAAAGTACCATGCAGTTTCTCCATAATTGCTGTTGTTTTCTGTTAGATCATCCAGAATGTTAGATTTTACTTAGTTTTTTATATATGTAAAAAAAAAAAAAAAAAAAAGGTTAGAAAAGCAAGCTTAAGAAAGTGCTCATGAAACTTGTATGAAAAATCTTTTTTATACGCGATTTTAAGAGAAATTTAAAAAAGAGATGGTACACTGAAAATTAAAGGAGGTTCCAACTTCCAAGCACGTATATAAATTAGTAAGTACATAATGTGGCAAGCCCATGATTCTTTCGTTCAGATTAATAAATAATTTAACAAAAGTTACTTTAACATCGCGTAAAAATATCAAACTGATTCATTCCACTGAAAACAATCAAAGATTAATGAAAAGAAACCCGGTAAAACATCAAGGATGCATGGACACGGACACGGGTACGGGTTTGACACAAGCAATTTTTGAAAAATTATAACATGGAACGATAGGTACAACACGGGTTTGACACAAGCAATTTTTGAAAAATTATAACATGGAACGATAGGTACAACACGGCTATGGTACCTTAACTAAAGTGTCTATGCATCCTAGTAAAACATACGTGCAGGTAAACTAGTTACTACATGAAATGTCCTGTCATCGATTCTTTATTTCTTTCAGATTAATTACAATTAGCAAAAGAAGCTAAAAACAATCAAAGAAAGTTAAAAACAAAACCAATAAAGCATGCATGTATGTAAACTAAACTATACATAGTGACTACATAAGAAGAAGAAGAAGAACCTGCAATCCTTTCGGGCGGGCGGCGATAGAGTAGTTCATCTTCATCATCCACAACCCGATTACAAGGCAAGGGTTGATCCAAGATTTTCTTGATCAAATAATGCACGATGAGGTCGTAGTCATTGGGGCGAAACTTATACCCGAAGTTGCAGTTCCGCTGCTTCTGTGCTGGTTCCTCATCCTCATCATCTTCATCATCTTGCAGCTCAATCAGCAAATCATCGAGGAACTCTGCTAAATAATGTTGCTCTTCCGGATCTTCTTCTTCTCGGTCAGCTTCTTTGTCCTCATCATGATAAAATGAACTTGATGCGTACTCTTCTTGGTCTGGTTCTTTTTCCTCATCATGATAAAATGAACTTGATGCGCACTCTTCTTGGTCTGCAGGTTCTTTTTCCTCATCATGATAAAATGGACTAGTTGCGTACGGAGGTGGCGGTGGTGGTGGTGAATTATCAAAATCACCACTATTCTCGGGAGAAGAAAACATTGCCACCACAAAACGTAACTTTGAAACTGGATTATCAAAATGAGCAATCTGTGTACAGTACAATAAGAAGAGAAGATGAGCCTTTTCCTTTTATATACAAACAAACAGAGTAAAGCAAATTCCAAAGAGGCGGGAAAACTCTTAAACTAACTAATTTTATAACCGATTTTGACAAATTCTGGTAATCTAAACTAAAGGAACGGCGGTGCGTCTTGGATAAGTATGAAACGGCATCGTTCTCTAGTTGAGCGAGCATTAATACGCACGCGGGTGTGTCTCTCTCCAAGTTGTTTTGGGGCCTGTATAAATTATAAAATATTGTTGAGGCAACGACATCGTTTTGAGCATTTTGTTATTGACCGTTACTATTCTCTCTTGTTCTTAGGGGTGTGCAGCGAACTCACCAAAATCAACCCGATCCGATCTAACCCATCAGGTTGGGTCGGTTTTTAGGAGTTGGTGGATTGGGTTGGGTCATGAATTTTTTTTATAGTGGGTTGAGTAAGATTTGGGTTTTGAGATTTACAAATCTGCCTAACTCGACCTGACCTACTTATATTTAATATATTTTTAAATTTAAAAAATATATATTAAAAAATATAATATATAATTTTGTTATATATTATCCAACCCATGGGTCCAACCCGACCCAACTAGATCTACGTGGGTTGGATTGAAAAAACTTTTCAACTAGACCTAACCCAATCCATGCACACCCCTACTCTCTGATTCTCTTTCTTTATCTCACTAGACTAGAATAAAGGGTACGCAAGTAAGACTTAAAATGGGGTCTAAATAAAAATCTCCCTATATTGTGACACCAATCATATAAAAGAAATTTGGATATTTTTATTACTTATGTTATTGAATTAGTACCAATTATGTTAACTGCCACATCAATTTATAAGTATTTTGTAGTAAAATTATTGATAGTAACTAATTAGAGCATTTTCCCTTTAAAAAAACTCATGATTAGCATATACTAAATGAAAAAGAATAATCTAAAAAAAAATACACATTTTCTATAATTGAATGTATAATAATGAGTTAAACATTTCTCATATTACTGTTGTACAATAATATTTTTACTTGATTCAATGTCATTATATAGGTTCTCAAAAAAAAAATGTCATTATATATAAGAATAAAATTATCAAAATTAATATAGTTAGTTTGCTGACTTTTACGATTATGACTGATTGACCAGAATTGGTGGGTTCGTGCAAATAGGAGTGGATAGAAAGTATCCATTAATAGTAGCACGTAAGAATGCATAATTGGATGTGAGAATGAGCCTGTCCCTATAATTATTCTACATAATAACTTAGGGAAAATAAAAATATAGTTGTTTCTTTTTCTAAAAATAGGAACAAGATCTAGGAAAAAAAATTTAATGCCCGTTTTTGGCTTTTTAACAATTTAATATTGAAACATGTTGCCTATGATATTGTTAACAAATATGTTATATATATATATATATATATATATATTGCTGAATGAAAAAGAAAAATGGAAAAAAAAGGGAAGTGTTGCCTATGATATTGTTAACAAATATGTTATATATATATATATATATATATATATTGCTGAATGAAAAAGAAAAATGGAAAAAAAAGGGAAGGTTTTCAGTGTGAATTCATTGATCCCACTCTTATGATGGTAAATGTAATACCATGTGAACCATCGAGGCCTTGATAAGACTATTGTTGTGGGCACAAGACATTCGTTGAAGCGCCACTACTTAACTCATGTCAAGCATCATGTGAAATGATAAGAGAACTCTTCCCCATAGTTATAAAAAGTATAAAAACCACCAATTAAACTGTGAAAACCGTGAACAAAAAATTATCTGGAATAGTTTGGTGTAATATACCAAATATGCAATGACCCATTATCAAATTAGGTAAACTGGCGGATTGCACGAATTAATCTTTTTAACCTACAAATAAAACTAAAAAAAAAAAAATACTGCATGTATTTACTAAACCATTGAAGATTGAAAAGATAATCCGATAAAGTGATAAAGATTAAAGATTAAAGGACTAAAGAGATAAAGTAAGAGTTAAGTCACAAGATAAGATAAAGTAAGAGTTAAGTCATGAGATGGAGTTGAGTTAAAGAGATTAAGAGATAGTGATTAGACCAAAAGATATAAAGAGATAGTGATAAAATTATAAATGTAGGTGATAAAGTGCTGAACTTAAAAAGAAAATAGAGACAAAAATGGAAGAACTTATGTACTAACAAAGTCAAAATTTGTCATACTAGCTAAAAAGTTAGAAAGCAATCCTACAGCTTACTCCAACATCTCACAAATGTTTAATCTCTAGGGTTTAATGATTAAACTAAAAATTTATTTTGAATTTCTATGAGATATGTTGTTTCAATACTTTGAGACTATATAACTTGGTTATTGGATGATTTATGTTAATGATGCGTTTATTTATTTTTTATTTTCCAACTTTATGTCATGATGTAATTATTATTATTATTATTAATTTACCTAAATTGAGTGTTTTTATTTTATTTTAGTTGCTTTTTATAATTATAAAATATATTATTTAATTAATTAATAAACCTACAATTTCATTAATGAACCACTAGTTAAACCAATGAACTAGTGAACCAATTCTTTAATCGGATCAACTTTCGGTACGGTTTTTATAACTATACTCTTACCACCAAGTCACACTCCACAGTGGTATGCTAATTACAATAATGTAAAAGTGGTGATGAATTGGTGATAGCATATTGGTGGGCCAAAATGTAACATGTATTTGGTAGATGCAAACAACTTAAGCAACAAGAAACATTAAAGGAACCTCGAAGGAAATGCTCGACAGAAACCATACATGTCCAAAATCCCAACAATCTGTTTGGTTTCATAATCCCATTGCTATGCATTATATCCACTTAACACCAAAAAATAAAAATAAAAACGACAATGTGTGGCCCTGTCTCTAACCTTGTGAATAGGTGTAGCTCATAAGTCAGAAGTCATAACCATCTATGGCTTTCTACACAGCACAAGATTCAGGTTTTAAGAATTAATCATCATTGGAGCTCCTCCTACTTGTTGGTTGTTCTGAATCCTCACTCTAATCTACAACCATGATCAACCCAAGAAGGCTCATTGCAATGGCAAAGAAGTGGTGAGGAATGGCTGACTAATGAGCGTAAGAGGGTTTCGTCTCCAAGAAATGATGTGGTTTTGCAATCTTCTGTGGCGAACAAAGGCAATTTTGTTGTATACACCAGAGATAATAAACGGTCTAGTACACAACACATTAGTGGTTTATAAATTGAAAAATCTTTTGAATAAACTTAGAGTCCAGAGGCCCCTTTCTTTTCTTCTTTCGTTACCAATCTTGTGAGACGTATTTTGATGCCTGGACCTCAACCACTGGGGAATGGGTCAGCCTCTTCTTTTCTGTGCATCCAAGTGGGCCCTTGCACCATCAAAAATAAAAGAATGGGCCCTTGCAAGCAGTAGCTGAATTTATAGTTTGGCTTAACAGAATTAGTAAGCCTTGTTTGGATTTTGCAATACTGATTTTTGTTAACTCATAACCCAAAATCCGTGGGATCCACGTATATAAGCATTGTTTGGATGATTTTGGGTCAGTTAACTCAGTTAACAAAATTGAGTTTTTTGAGATATGGGTTACCAATTTCCGAAACAGCCCAACCATGTTTTCAAGTTATGGGTTTGTTAACTCAGTGGCAATTTTCGTAATTTTTCAGCACAATTGGGTCCCGCAGCAATGTGTAGTTCCATCATTGCAAGCTGAGAAGCTCCAACGGTTATTTTCTCATAACTTTCCCAACTACCCATACTCGCTTGCATTTCATCTCAATTTCCCTTTTCCTTCTCCCAAACCCACAACACACTTCAACCACTGAAATAAGCTCCAGGAAACGCTAATCAGCACAAGACCGAGCTACAGCAGGTTAGCTCCGTTCACTGATTCCGCTTTCTGGTGAGACCCAAATTTAGCCCCTCCATCTGTTTACATGCCCGAAGCTGCTGGGTTTTATTTTGATATTTTTTGTTTTTTCCATGTTCTTCCATTTCTATTTTTCTCCATTTTTTGTGTTGTGTTTACTAAGACCTTGGCTCACTTGGCTGTGAATGCTTGTTTATTTATGCCTCTTTTTTTACTCTCTACTCAAATATAGCTTTTATGCCTCTTTTTTTTGTTTTTATTTTTTTATTTTAAAAGTTTATCTGTCTTGTTCCTTCATTACAGCCATGGTATTATGAACAATGTCTGCTTTGCTTTGTTGTTGGCTTCGGGGGGAAAAAAAAAAAAATTATCTGTACTGAAACTCTACCAAAACAGTGTCATAGATTCTTGGAGGTTTAGATTTAGTTTTTTTAATCATTATTTTTTAAGAAAACTAATCACCCTCTCATGTTGTGGGTTCCCCTGCTTTGCTCATTTTTGAACAATGTAAACAATGTCTACTTTGCTCCAAAGAATATTAGTATTATGACCAATGTTTGCTTTGCTCATTTTTTAAGAAAACTGAGAGGTGCAGACAATAGAAGAGTTGGGGAGAATGGAGAGAGAAGCTGATGAGATATTTTGTGGGAAGGGTGTGAAGAGAGAAAGGTATTACACGCAGGTATTTACTTGGCCATTGTAGAGCATAACAGTACAATCAATGCTATGTGATACCCAAACAATAACAGAAAGTTGGGATTTAAATTTGAGTTAACTGTGAGAACAAGCTACCAAATGAACATATGAGTGAGTTTTGGGTTTTATTGAGTTAGAGTTGTGAGATATTGGGATATGAGTTTGAGTGAGAAGATTTGAATTATGAGTGTTGGGATATGAGTTATTGACAAGTCAAATAGGGCCCAAGTAACTAGCTGCTCCCGTGTTATTCCTTAATCCACACTAAAGCGTATTACATGATCAGAAACAAGATGCATAATATGGGTCAACTTCTTCTTAGTTCCATCTTATCTGTGCATCCAAGCGGGCCTTTGCAAACAGGAGATGAAGCTATAATTTAAACTCTAACCCATAAACATCAAACACCGTGGAAAGGACGTCTTATTAACATTCTTGAATTGTAGCCTTGATTGCCACCATTCATACAGTATATTTAGTACAAAACCATCGAGTCGTTTATCAAATGCTTTCTTGAGTTACAGACAACTTGAACACAGCTTAAAGATAAAATGAATATATTACTCTGGAATGTGCTCATGCAGAGCCTCACCTTCTTCCAGCTTCTTTCGCATCTTGTGTTGCAAAGTAGCAGGAGCACAATCCAATGGTGTTTCTCCTGAAGAAGAAGCAGGCTGTTAGAATTGAAAACTAAGATTGGCTGCTAACAAAAATTTGTAACTAGCAGCATTCTTAGCTACATAATCATAAACATGATAATATCCACCCCCACATGGTGAAAAAGATAGAAAGGAACAAAACAAAGGAGAGCATTCTGTTATAAGTTATAACAGAATCTTATTATTATTATTATTATTATTATTACACCAGATATGCACCTCATTCTGAAATGGGTGCACAAGGGACAAGCACCAATATGCAAGGTGTGCATGTAGGGTACAAGGTATATTTTTCTTGATATCTGAAAACTATCCACCGACCCTTTTCTCTGTTCTTCCTCATTTTGGCAAATGTTTAGGAGAGGGTTTTATTGAAATGTACCAAACGAATTCAACACCACTGCCCTCCCAGATTGTTTTGACCCAGACAAACCCGAACACACTCAGAACTTTCAACACCTTTATAATCTTATCTGGAAATTCTATAATTAGCTTCTTTTCACAGATGTACAGAAATTGTTTCATCTGAACAACCCAGGAGATGCCTTCAATATCTTTAGTAAGCACCTCCACTAGTCAGTAAGTCAAACAAATTTTGTAAGTTGACCAAGGATTAATTACCCTGTGCATTCTTGTAATCCATGCTTGCTCCAGATTCCATGAGGATGAAGACTATATCAGTTCGATTAAAGAGTGCTGCCTGCACTCAATTAATCCTGATGTTAGAATCAAACATCTTAAGCAATGAAAATTTACTTATTTAATGTGTGCGTGTGTGTGTGTGTGAGAGAGAGAGAGAGAGATCAGTACCAAATGTAACAAAGATAATCCTTGCTTATCGTGGTAATTTGCATCCACACCCTGCAAATGTGACAAAGCTTAAATCCATTTCAAATTTTAGCTCTGCATTAAAATGTTGAATACCTCACTCAGAAGTTTCTTGACTGCAGCACTGTCACCATTCTTTATAGCTTCTCTTAAACCCTAACAACAGCTCATGCTGAATAAGTAAGTAATCACTGCAGCAAAAAAAATATCCTTCTGCATAGTTGGACTTTAAATAGATGATCCAGAACATATACCTCCCCATTGGGTTCATAATCCATCTGAGGTTTATTCGAAGTATCGATGGTTGCTTGACCAAGATTAAAAACAGAACTGCAAAATAACTACCAATTAGTAACATAAAATTTAAGAGAGAACAATGGCAAAGTGTTAAAAAATCACCAGTTTATCATTTATATATAATGAGAAACTGAGAAACATGATTTCTTCCTCAAAAGCATTTAGAAGTATCTAATATATAGATAAGAGAATAACAACTAAGTCTTAGTCCCATAAATATAAATAAGAGAAACAAATAATATATGCCTAATGGAGATGTGGTAAGTAGTTCTTGTACAACAGAATAGTCAATAGCAATATAGGAAAAGAATCAAAACATCCTCAATGCATGTTGACATTTTTTCCCTTATTTTAATTGTGATAGTCAAGAATCAAAACTGAGACCTCAACCCCACCCCAGCAATTTGCATGCACTTAAATATTCAGTTGGCATGATATCCAATACATCTTTCCAGCTCTAGCCAACTAGAAAGACATGCATGTTCCCACTAGAAGTTCACAGTTTGATAAATTTGTATTAATTGAGGGTTGTAAAAATTCAGTAAAACTGAAGAGACATGCTAAATAAGGTTGTAAAGAGAACATCCATTGATTGCCAAAAAAGAAGAAAAACCATCATTCAGCACTTAAATTTAAACAAAATACATTTTGTAGAATAAAAAATATATATAATTCATCATGTAACTGTATTTAAGAAAACAAGTCACTTGAAACTAGAAAGGCATAAACTATATTAAAGAGCTTTACATGTATAGAGCACAGACATTGTTTTTCTTTTTCCTAAAACTGGATTGAATAAATTGGACTTCCACTAGTGTCAAAGTCAAAACAGACATGCAGCAGGAACGGTTTTTGTACCCTACAGAGATGGAAACCTTTTTTTTTTTTTTTTTTTTTTTTTTAATAAGTTACATGAGTATGATTTTGGCATGAAAAATGGCACAGAAACCATTCTTTAAAGGGCTTGTATCCTGACCTGTATGCAAGCTCAGTTGACAAAGACTCCTCAATTCACAGTCTTGAATAGCCATTTAAATGGGGAGGATACATAGATGCTTTGATGATTGGGAATTATAATTAGTGAATTCCTTCCTGGATTTCCTATACCTAAACATCCTTAGGGGAGGGGGGAGGGGGTGATAAGATGAGATGGAGATTAATGGGAGTGGTATCTTTGACATTCGCTCTTACTATGGGGTTATCCGAGGTACCAATGTTAATTGCTTCCCTTGGAAGAGTATCCAGTGTGTCAAGGCCCCAAGAAGGGTCTCATTCTTTGTTTGGACAGCTACTTGGGGGAAGATTCTTACCTATGATAACCCTATCAAGAGAGGTTCTTGCCAATGGATCATTTGTTGTCCACTGTGATGTGGTATTTGTATTGTGGGATGTAGTCTTTTAGAGCGTTAGGGATTCAATGGATGTTGCCAAGGAGGGTAGCCGATCTCTTGTTTAAGTGGAGCAATTGGTTAGAGAAGCACTCATAAGATATTTGGAACCTTGTTCCGTTGTATTTAATGTGGATATCGTAGAGGGAATGGAACAGTTGCACTTATGAAGATATTGAAAGATTAAAGGCTGAGTTGGAGATGAACCAGAGAAATTCTTATGGGGTGGCATTGGAGATGAACCAAAATTCCATTTGGTTAAATGGGCTACTGTCTGCAGTCCCATTGCTTCGGGTAGCTTGGGGATAAGGAAAGTAAGACCTTTTAATGAAGCTTTACTTGGGAAGTGGCGATGGAGATTTGGGATGGAGAGGGTTGCCCTTTGGAGGCAAGTGATAGAAGTGAAATATGGCTGTGAATGGGGTGGCTGGTGTACTAGGCCTGTTAATGGTCCATATGGTGTTGGCTTGTGGAAAAATATTAGTCGGGGATGGCCTTTTTTTTCTCGCCACATTCTATATGATATTGGGGATGGTCTAGAGTGAAATTTTGGCAAGACCATTGGTGTGGTGAGACTTCTCTTGCAGTCAGCTATCCTGAATTGTTTAGAGTTTGCCAACAAGGAGGTTAGTGTGGATGAGCTTATGAAGCTTGATAATGGAGTTCTTTTTTGGGATGTAAGTTTCTTTAGGGGTGTGCATGCTCGGGAATTAGAGGCACTAGCCGGTTTCATGGATAACATTTATAGTGCTTCAGTGAAAGGGTTTGGCGAGGATAAGATGTGCTGGAAACTTGATAGAGAGAAGAGCTTCCTGGTTAAGAATTATTATAGTCTCTTAGTGGGCTCTAATGACTATTTCTTTCCTTAGAAAAGTATTTGGAAACAAAAGATTCTTTCTCGAGTAGCCTTCTTTGTTTGGACTGTTGCTTTGGGAAAGTGCTTAACGATTGACAATTTACAAAAAAGGAAGGTTTGGATATTGGATTGGTGCTACATGTGCAAGTGTAATGGTGAATCGGTTGATCATCTTTTTCTTCATTGTCCGGTTGCAATGGATCTGTGGGCTATGGTGTTTGGATTGTTTGGAGTGAGCTGGGTTATGCTGCAATCTGTAGTGGGGCTTTTAGCATGTTGGAAAGGCAGATTTGGTTGTCATTGAAATGGGTATATATGGTTTATTGTTCCCCATTGCTTATTGTGGTGTCTTTGAAGAGAGAGTAGTAGGTGCTTAGAAGATAAGAAGAGATCAATATCAGACTTGAAGCTATTTTTCTTTAGAACTTTAATGGATTGGTTGGCTACTTTGTGGAACCAATCATTTTTATCTTTTCTTGATTTCCTAGATTCTTGTAATTTTTGTTCTTGATTGTTTGACCCCTTGTACACTCCCTGTGTACTAGGGTGCTCCCCTTTTTTTGATATCAATAAACTAATTACTTATCCAAAAAAAAAAAAAAAGGCTGAGTTGGAATCTTTGTTGATTCTAACTATGTTTGATTGGTCTCATGCATGGGGACTTACACATAACAGTTCCATGTTAGATTTCAAAGAATCACTTAATTTTTGTGCATAATTCTTTGTAATTGTTTTAGTTACTTTATGTTTATCATTGTGACCTTGAAAAAAAAAAATCTACTTTTAATAAAAACCATTACTCATCAAAAGAAGTTACACATCCACACTGTTAGATTTGAACCCTCACCATCCCATTATTACGGGAGGAGGAAGTGTCAGTTGAGCTATAGGTCATTGGTGCTTCAAAATCGAGACCTAAGTATCTAGAGCACGCTAAACACCATACAGCTGAGAGAACAATTAATATAAAAGTAATATTTCTCTTCTGCTGCTACATGGAGCCTCACCAAGGCAGGGCCCATTGGACCCACCCCTTGGGGGGTAAACCACGGATAAAGTTTCCTGAACTGAAATTAGATTTCAAGCAACTCACACCTGAATACTATAGTAGCAATTAGAAAGGTTCAAGTCCAAACTCTGAACTGCAGCGGACAACTGCTACTTCATATCTAAAACTATTTACAGAGAGCTCATGCATAAAACTAAAGTTTAAAAGCATCCACTGTGTAAGGAATTACAGAGATTGGATATTTAAACATTAAGGCACATACCTCAACTTGTTATTAGATGTGGCACCTTTACTTCTCGGAATAGAGTCCTGCTTCTTTGGTTTTGGATTTGTCTGAGTGAAGGTTGAAGTAATTTCTCTCTGCCACAAAAAGGAAATCAGATTTGTGAGGTGCAAGGACAACATAGGAGATTGCATTTGAAGATTAAAGAATTTAAACCTGAATAGGAAGTGCATCAGTGGAAGGGGCTGCTTCACAAATGCATAGAGGCATTCCACACTTGCACTCTGGAATGACTGACACAGATTGATGCTCTGCTGTTGGTCCAACCTTCAAATCTACATCTGCATCTATGTCTAATTTAGAAACTATATCTGTTACACGACCAATCCCATTTAAAGAAGCTTGTGGATCATCTTTCCCAGACCTGTGCCAAAATGAATGCCAAACTCAATTGCATGCCTCTAGAAAAGAAAACATAGAAGCTTTATGTGCTGTTATGCTGAGGCATATTCAAAGTATTAATCCCCTACATAAGCGAAAGACATGGGGAGCATGAAGACAATTTTATTTTGACTTAAGTTTAGAAGTCAATTGTACTATTACATTTTTGGATTTCATTTTACGTACTATTAGCTAATTATGTTATTAGTAGTGTATTTAATTTCCTAGAGTCAATGTTATTTTTTGTAATTCAATAATTGGGCTTTGACTGAAATCAATTAGGGATAGGATTTAGTCCTCATCTATTGTACTTCAATGGAAAAATGTTTTTTTTTTTGGATTGGTAAATAAAAAGATTTATTAAAAAAATAAATACTAGTACAGCAAAGAAACATTACCCTGGTACACAGGAAGTGTACAAGGAAAATAAAAAAACTACCCAAAACTACATAAATCTAGAAAACCCAGCTAAGAAGGTATGGCAATTGGCAAGACCACTCAAAGCAGTCATTAAATCAAAAAAAGACAGAATGAAAATGTGCTTCAACTCAGTGATAGAATACTCCTTGCCTTCAAAATTTCAGTTGTTCTGCTTCCTCCAATCCACATAATACACTGTGGAATGGAACCCTAAACAGAAGCAGCTCTATGTTGCCCAACACCTCCATGCCAACAAGCTAGCAACCCAACCACTTGTTTAGGCATAACCTAAGAAATAACAAACAAACTAAACATAAATGACCACAAGTTAGAGGCATAAGAACATTGAAGGAGTAGATAGTCCACTTATTCCCAATCATTCTTACACATGCAAACTGTCAACAACACAAGTATTCCTCTTCCTCAAATTATCCAATGTGAGAATCTTCCCCTTCACAGTTGTCCAAGTGAAAAACAGATTCCTTAGAAGAAGCTTTCACATTCCAAATGCCTTTCCAAGGGAAGGAATGACTACCTCTACTCAATAGAGTTGTACAATACAACTTAACTTCAAAAGAAACACTCTGGGCAACTAACCACAGCACTTTATCTTCCTCATTACGATCCACCTCAGTAGAGTAGAGGAGCAAAAAAAGATTCCAATTTCTCCAATTCCCAATCTTATATTGGTCTAACAAAAAGCACACCCCAATGAGCAATTTCAATTTTGCCAACACAAATGCTCAACCACAAACGCATCCTTATTCCTTACAATGCAATACAGAATCTGAAATGCTTCCTTAAGAGGTAGCTCCCCACACGGCACGCCCCAAAAATGGATCCAAAAACCCCTTCCCACCTCAAATCTGATATTTTGAGAAAACCTCCCCCAACCACCTCTAATATACTTCCACAAAGAAATCCCATGGCTTCATTGGAAACTCCAGAACAATCTCACCCCCCCTCCCCCCCCCCCCCCCCCACCCCCTTCCCCAATCAAACCATACTTGCTATTACAATTCTCCAATCTCCCACATAGCATTCGTCTCCACAGCAAACCGCAATAACCACTAAGCCAATAATGCAGTGTTAAAATGAGTGAAACTCCCAATACCAGCCCCCTCCCCTGGTAACAAACTGCCCTGCTGCAATTTTTCCAATTGGTGAGCCACACTAGTGGGGATTGGGATTTAATGGAAATGTGTTTATGATGAATAAATTTCTATTGGAATTTTTCCAATGTCTTGGTGTTGATTCCAGGCAACGCTAGGTACCTATTCCTAGGTTTACTTCAATTCCTTGAGATTTCTGCACCGCATGTATGGGACTAGGCTATACAACATTGTATTTGTAGAAAGTTGTACCCCTAGACTAGGTTACATTAACCAAGTACATATCCTAAAGCACATTTCTCTTGAGATCAACATTTTGCCTAATGAGACATAAATTTCGGTGATAGAGGGGAATCCCATCACTCCTGTTTTATTCTCTAATGAGACATAATTCCCATAAAAATGAGACATTTCTAAACTTATCAAAAAATATCCAAAATTTAAGATACAAAATCTGCATGCTATAACCACTATGTATTGACCTCTCCACTCCAACAGAAAACCTAGGATCAACATTTTGGCAAGCCCCAAATCAAAAGGATCCATGTGCATATAACAGAGATAAGAGCTTATAGAACAAATCCTCTTGCGCACACAGCATCCCCTTGAAAAATAAAATATTATGGAAACTGCTCTCATTATGAATCTATAGGAAAAAGGATAACGTTGCTATCCTTGGTGGGATACAATCTCCATTAGCCCCACAAACACAACAGTAAAATCTACATTAAAAGTCATACCCTAAGTAATTGCCCACATAATAACCCAAAATCTTTGTCACCAACTCAAGAAAACTCCCATTGACAATAGATATTCATGAGGTGAACCTTAATTATGAATTCCATATTAGAGTTCTTGCAATCTTAACACTCTCCATGATGCATCAGTAAGCTATTTCCTAACTCAAACAAGCACAACTGACTAGAAAGTACATATTGGCAAAGAAATTAAAAAAGAAAACATAGAAGAAAAGCTTGAAAGTAGTCACGCTGCGATGTGTTAGAATATTAATTAAATGATTGCATTCACAATTTTCTAAACTTTTAAGCCTTTGGGACAATTGGTATTTCATCACAGTGAATTTGCTAACACAACACGTCACAACTTACGCATCATTTTCCGTTTAAACATACGGAATTCAATTTCCACTCAAATGTCATTAGTGAAAATCAATAATTCAGTGATTTACCGAGAGCGGTCATTAAAACAATCAGCGCAAACTCTAACAGGCGTGTAAATGCCAAATTGCGGTAATGCCTGCATTTGTACAAAACAACAGTCAATCAATCTGCTATCGGTTAAATTTCTCCTTAAAACAATAACACTATCAGCATAGAACAAAACACTAAAAAAAAAAAAAAATTCATACCAATTGATCTGACGAATGTTCATGACACAACGTCCTCCCACAACATCGGCAGTGATGCTGTCAAATGATATTTAAAACATAATTAGCATATACAAAGACAATTGGCCAATATGTTGATCTTTTTTTTTTTTAACCTCAGATCCCTTATTCAACTATCAGAGAGTTTACCAGTTAAGCTAAACGGATAATTTTATTTACGTAATTCCCCATTTTCTCTTATTATATAGACGACATGGAACCTCACCAAGACAGGGCCCTTTAATAATACAACCGACACACGACATATCCGTTGTATTCTCCCCGTAGAAACTCCTAATGGGGATTGAACCCGTGACGTCTAGGTCTACAACTCATCCCAAGCCTCCATCCACTAAACAATTATTAAGCAAAAAAGTAAATTCCTAATTCTAAATAGGATCAGAGATCGATGAATATTATAATAATGGATTACATGAATTTGCATGTAAAATCAAAATCACAAAAAATCTAATAAAAAAGGGATTTACCCTTCGCCGGAAAGTGTTGAAGCTGCATTTGCAGACGTCGCAGCGCGCTGCTTCCTGGAAAGGGGGAGGCTCCAATGACATAATAGTAACGTTGAGATAGAAATCTTTGATTTCTTGATATTATTCTTAGTTCCAATTCCCAACCGATCTTTGTTTCGAATTGTTTCAGAGATTCACCTCCAACCTCATTTGTTGTTCTTCTCCTCAAAGCTTGAAAAGCGATCCAGAATTCCAACTGTCCGATTAAGAAAAAGTGGGAAAATAAAAGCTACTAGGCGCGATCCTGACTTGTGTAAAGTACACTTTTTACTCTAAAATTTTAGGGTTTTTTTTTTTTTTTTTTTTTTTGAGTTGTTATTTAAGTTCTGTTTGGTAGAAAGAATTTTATTTTTGTTTTTAATAATTTTCAAAAAATTGAATTGAAACTCAATCATTTTTACATCATAAGTTTTTTACTTTTATTTTTTTTAAAAAATTTAAATATTGAAAAAAAAATTAGGAAAGACCATTTCTACTTTTGAGTTTTTTCTTTTATAAAAAGTAATATGTAGACTTTTTTTTTTTTTTGATAATGATAAGGGAATAAAGTTTATGTACTTTTTCTTTAATGATAAGTTTCAAATGTGAAGTGTGTGAATTTTTTTGGTGATAAAAATAAGCGGCTTAATTTAAGAAACATCTCATTTTTCAAAATCTTGTTTTGAATTGGGAAAATAGGAAACAATATATTCAAGTGTGGTATCCAATATTTTTTGGTTAAAAAAAATTTTTGTGCTTAAATCTTGCTACCAAGCAAGTCTTAAGGGCTTGATTGGTAGGAGAATTTTTGTTTTTGTTTTGAATAGTAATAAAAACAGTTTTCAAAAGTTGAACTTAAACTAGTTTTCAGATAATAATTTTTATATTTACGTGTTTGGTTTCTACTTTTAAGAACAATTTTCAAAATACTAAAAAACAAAATAATTGTTTGGGAGATCATTTCTATTTTTTAGATTTTTAAAAATATATATTTACAAAAAGTAACATGTAGAATCTGTATATTACTTCTTCTTTTTTTGGTAGATAATAATAAGATAATAGAGTTTATCATGTTTTTTATTTTATTTTTAATGATAAGTTTCAAATTTGAAAAGTGAGAATTCTTTTTGTAATAAAGATAAACTCCTAAATTTAAGAGATAAAAGAGTTTGGACAAATATGTGGGGTCCACTATTTTCAATTTATTTACAACTATGTCATTAAAAACATTT
This sequence comes from Quercus suber, assembly GCF_002906115.3. Classification (NCBI taxonomy): domain Eukaryota; kingdom Viridiplantae; phylum Streptophyta; class Magnoliopsida; order Fagales; family Fagaceae; genus Quercus; species Quercus suber. The sequence goes on along the minus strand of NW_027069863.1, from coordinate 371,249 downwards.
TCCTTTCCTAAAAACAGCCCCTAAGCTGTTTTCAAAATCTTATTTTAAATCAAGAAAATATGATACAGTTTTTTTTTTAAAACTGTATTTAGAAAATATTAGCCAAAACAATAAATTCAAATGTGGGACCCACAATTTTATGGATTGTAAAACAAAAAACTATATTTAAATATTCTTACCAAACCAACCCTAAGTTTCCAAATTTTTATTTTTTTCCTAGCTCTACTATCCATTTCTGTTTCAATTTAGTAATCTAGGCATTTTGAATTAGGTATGCTAAAATGACATAAAACCCTAAAATATAGTTAATGAAACCCAAAAATTAACTGATTATAAATTATTTATACAAGATAGGATTTTGCTACAAATCATGAATTGAGTCTTAATAGATAGTGGTTGTTGTGTATGATGAAAAATAAACGATTAAAAAATAAATAAAGACTAACATTTTAGATGTAAAATAAAAATAATTACATGTAAACATTTTTAAAATTTGTTAGCTAAAAATAGAAAAAGTTGGTTTTTATTTTAGAATAGACAATGACTCTTGCATAAGTTGATCTGAATACTCTAACAAACAAACAAACAAAGAATATAGAGCACGTTTAGTAGACTGTAATAGGCACTGTAATGTAACAACTATTTCTATGGTTTAGCTATTCAATAATTTGGTTATGTTTTTATCACAGGGAATAGTCATTCCTTATGAATAACTATTATTTAAAATGATGAATAACTATTACTCTCTAAAAAAATTGTAATAGCTATTTCTTAGTAGATGTAATAATTTCTAACATTAATATATTTCCAAATAAATAAACTTTTCATATTCACCTAACAATTATGGAAATAAAAAATATCAAAAAATAACTCATCTCTCTAAAATTTAAAATATATTATTTTTTAGAAAATATAATTGTATGAATGAAATATTTCCTAAAATAGACCATAAGTTTTATTATAATATTACAATTCACAACCAAACTAATAAATAGGTTTAATTATTCCTTTACAATACATTTTATTTCCAGTAATAAAGATTACCATTCCTATTGTAATTTATATTCAATGTACCAAACGTACTCACAGTGATGTGTGGGCTACATTTATCTAACACAAAAGACAAAACTATTAATAGAATTAGCATGTAATACAACTATTAATAGAATTAGCATGTAATCCACGCAAACGCAAGTATAAATTTAAAATTAAATACAATTTTTATTATAAAAATATAATTAATTAGTCAAATTATTTGAATAAAAATAGCACGTAACACATGAATTTTTTTTTTTATAATAATAAGGGAATAAAGTTCATGTATTTTTTCTTTAATGATAAGTTTCAAATTTGAAGTGTGTGAATTTTTTTTTTTGTGATAAAAATTAGCGGGTTAATTTAAGAAACATCTCATTTTTCAAAATCTTGTTTTGAATTGGGAAAATAGGAAACAATATATTCAAGTGTGGTATCCAACATTTTTTGGTTAAAAAAAATTTTGTGCTTAAATCTTGCTACCAAGCAAGTCCTTAAGGGATTGACTGGTAGGAGAATTTTTGTTTTTGTTTTCAAAATATAATAAAAACAGTTTTCAAAAAATTGAACTTAAACTAGTTTTTAGATAATAATTTTTATATTTTACGTATTTGGTTTCTACTTTTAAGAACAATTTTCAAAATACTAAAAACAAAAGTAATTTTTTGGGAGACCATTTCTATTTTTTAGATTTTTAAAAATATATATTTACAAAAAGTAATGTGTAGAATCTGTATATTACTTTTTTTTTTTGGTAGATAATAATAAGAAAATAGGGTTCATCATGTTTTTTATTTTATTTTTAATGATAAGTTATAAATTTGAAATGTGAGAATTCTTTTTGTGATAAAGATAAACTCCTAAATTTTAGAGATAAAAGAGTTGGATAAATATGTGCGGTCCACTATTTTCAATTTATTTACAACTATGTCATTAAAAACATTTTCTTATCCTAAAAACACCCCCTAAGCTGTTTTCAAAATCTTGTTTTAAATCAAGAAAATATGATACAGTTTTTTTTTTAAACTGTATTTAGAAAATATTAGCCAAAACAATAAATTCAAATGTGGGACCCACAATTTTATGGATTGCAAAACAAAAAACTATATTTAAATATTCTTACCAAACCGCCCTTAAGTTTCCAAAAAAAAATTTTCCTAGCTCTACTATCCATTTCTGTTTCAATTCAGTAATCTAGGCATTTTGCATTAGGTATGCTAAAATGACATAAAACCCTAAAATATAGTTAATGAAGCCCAAAAATTAACTGATTATAAATTATTTATACAAGATAGGATTTTGCTACAAATCATGAATTGAGTCTTAATAGATAGTGGTTGTTGTGTATGGTGAAAAATAAACAATTATTATGGAAAACTAACAAAAGCAAAATTTAATTTTAAATCTAATTACATTTTCTCTAAGTATTGAATATATATATATATATATATATTATTAAGTTTTTTATGGTTTATTTATATTAAACTCCTTGTTTTCTACATTGAATTAACTCACTTGACATCAAAATTAAAAAAACTTACATTAGATGAGATATGTAGTACAAAATTAAACTCTAATTGAATTCCAATTTTTAGACTGAATTAATTAACTTGGCATAAAAATTTAAAAACTTAGATTAGATGGGACACATGACACAAAATTAGATTCTAATTGAATTCTAATTTGAAATTTAATTGAATTTTCTTTCAGTTTTACCTATTAACTAGTATTATTTGCCACCTTCACAATTAATTCAACTTGGGATCATGATTGACATCACTTATAACATGTACCAATCTGCTATCTCATTAGTTATAAAATTTATTGTGTATTGAAACTTATTTCTTAAGAAATAATATATATATATATATATAAGTTAGTAGTAATATAAAAATGTTAATTATACTGTATCAAGTATCCTGCACTAGTTTATAAATAAAAGAAAAAAAAAAAGAAAAAGTGTGACTTGCAATTAATAGTGTGAAGTACCATGCCAACTATAATCATAAAGAACCTAATAAATACTCGATTAGAATATAAAGTTTTTAATTGGCACTTATTGGTGTTTCTAATAGAGATGTTAATGTTCATGAAATATAGATAATAAAATATTATTATTTTTTTTTTTTTGAAAGAGAGTTTCAACTTATAGCGTTTGCTCCTGATGATAGCTTTTTATCATCAAACCAAGATACCAATAAGTTTTTGATGTAGGCGGGGATTGAATTCTAGATCTCTTATTCAATCATCAGAGATCTTATCAGTTGAGTTAACTGAAACTCACTAATAAAGTACTCTTATATCTACATATTTAGTCTTACTTTTATGCTATTTTGTGACTGATTATATATTATCTTTGTGTTGCATATAATAAGGGCTTTACATTCAAAATGCGGCTATGTCAATTGCTAAGCCAACTTGAATAAACCTGGAAGGCATGAAGTAAAAGGAAAAGAAAAGAAGAAGAAGAAAAAGCGACCTTGGAGACATGTGAAGTGAGAAAGAAAAGAATAGAAAAGAAATAAATAAAAGGAAGTTTGCTTTGGTTGAGACATCTATTTGCGGGCTTAAGGTCTTGAATATCTTTTAGTGGGCTTTCTTCTTACTTAGCGGAAATAGAAATTAGAGAAGAAGAGAGAGACTTTTAGGCCATTCGGGTTTTGCTTATGAAATCTTGAAGTCAGCGTGTGGCCTACAAGTACTAAAATTTTGGTTCCACTTGTAGTAGGAGTGTCACTCTCAGGCAGTGTGTAGGTATATAAATAGAGAATAAACAAAAAAAAAGTAAGGGGGATTGGCTAGGGTAGAAGTTTAGAGAGGTTGAGGAGTTGCTGATGGCGGCTGCCTCTATGGCTTTCCACCAAGACAGTTTTGTTTATTTAGTTTAATGTTTACTATTTCATTTTTATGCTTTCTTTTAATTACTATGAGTAGCTAAATTTTCAATTAAAGTTGAGGATGAAACCTTGTTAAGAATTATCAATAATATATATATGTGATTTGATGTTTCCCACAATAGTTGTTCTTTAATGATTTAAATTGTTCTTACTTCATATCAATTGACTAAGATAGAATTCTATATATGAGTTCAATTACGTTTTTTTCATGATTTAGGATTTGTCTTAATTAAGTGAATGCTTGGTTTATTATTGCTTGATTTTAAAATTGAATATCTTTTGTGATTTGTTTGTCAATGGATATAATTGATGATTTGATTTTATACCTAGGAAGCAAAGAAGAGCGTGTTTTAGATTTTTAAACATAAGTTTTAATGATGATATTTTCCATGATAGCAAGATTGATTTTTAGATTATCATGTAGTGGTTAGTAAAAAAATTAATGATCATAAATAATATGCTGATATGAATTAATAAGGCGGATTTCAAAACTTTAATTCCTTTCTCCTTATTTTTTAATTTTTTTACTGCTTTATATTATATCTTGGCTTAGATCAATTTCTTATTTAGTTTATTTAATTTCAAAACAACCAATTTTTATTAAATAGATTAGGAGTAATTTGGTTAAGGTTTAATTAATTTTTCTACATTCATATAAGTCTCTGTAAGTACGACCTTGTTTCTATCAAATTATACTTCAGTATGATTCATACGCTTGTGAGTACTTTAAAATTTCATAAGATGTCAAATTTTCAAATTCTATTTTGCAAATTGTCAAGTTATCGCCTCTATTAGTTTCTCAAAAAAAAAAAAAAAAAAAAGGTTATCACCTCTATTTCTTTTTTTAATTTATATATATATATATATATAGATGACTCATAAACTTGAATTATTTTTAATTCTACAAAAAAAGACTCATAAATATAAAATCATTCAAAAATTATGTTTTTTTTTTTTTTTTAGTTTACTTATATTGGACTTCTCATTTTTTACACGAAATTAACTCATTTGGTACAAAAATTAAAAAAACTTAGATTAGATTGGACACATGTCGCAAAATTAAACTCCAATTGAAATCCAATTTTTACATTGAATTAACTCATTTGCCACAAAAATTTAAAAACTTGTTAGATGGGACACGTGGTGCAAAATTAGACTTTAATTGAATTCCAATTTGAAATCAAATTAGATTTTCTCTTAGCTTTATCTATTATTATATATATAGATATATAGACTACTATATAACTCGTGCTTACGCACGAAAATGATGAATTGTAGTGGGGCTATTGATGTTAACTTGAGTTATAAAACATATAGAATATTAGTTCGACTGGGACATTTAGAGGTATTAAAATAGTTTTTTCTTACAATTTTAATGATATTGGCTACGCCAAGTTTCTCATCACACTGCTATTATGTATATAATTTTTAAAATTACTATTGGATACAACATATACAATATCAATTCACAATCACTATTCGTGAAATTTTACTAAACACAACATAAAAATAAAAGAATAAATTGATCCAATATTAACTTATAAATTGAATGAGAATAGGTGCATGAGATCGTTCAGCTTAATTACAATTTATTATGTTCAAGATCTTGGCATACAAAATATCTAAATAGAAACAGTATAAAAAATATGGGCATTAGTTCAGAGAAAAAATAACAGTAAAAATCTAAATAATTTAATTTGTATGGAAAACTAACAAAAGAAAAATTTAATTTTAAATCTAATTAAATTTTCTCTAAGTATTGAATATATATATATATATATAATATTAAGTTTTTTATGGTTTATTTATATTAAACTCCTTGTTTTCTACATTGAATTAACTCACTTGACATAAAAATTAAAAAAACTTACATTAGATAGTACAAAATTAAACTTTAATTGAATTCCAATTTTTAGACTGAATTAATTAACTTGGCATAAAAATTTAAAAACTTAGATTAGATGGGACACATAACACAAAATTAGATTCTAATTGAATTCTAATTTGAAATTTAATTGGATTTTCTCTCAGTTTTACCCATTAACTAGTATTATTTGCCACCTTAACAACTAATTCAACTTAGGATCATGATTGACATCACTTATAACGTGTACCAATCTGCCATCTCATTAGTTATAAAATTTATTGTGTATTGAAACTTATTTCTTAAGAAATAATATATATATGTATATATATATATATATATATAAGTTAGTAGTAATATAAAAATGTTAATTATACTGTATCAAGTATCCTGCACCAGTTTATAAATAAAAGAAAAAAAGAAAAAGTGTGACTTGCAATTAATAGTGTGGAGTACCATGCCAACTATAATCATAATGAACCTAATAAATACTCGATTAGAATATAAAGTTTTTAATTGGCTGGTGTTTCTAATAGAGATGTTGATGTTCATGAAATATAGATAATAAAATACTATTTTTTTTTTTTTGGAAAGAGAGTTTCAACTTATAGCGTTCGTTCCTGATGATAGCTTTTTATCATCAAACCAAGATACCAATAAATTTTTAATATAGACGGAGATTGAATTCTAGATTTCTTATTCAATCATTAGAGATCTTACCAGTTGAGTTAACTGGAATCCACTAATAAAGTACTCTTATATATACATATTTAGTCTTACTTATATGCTATTTTGTGGCTGATTATATATTATCTTTGTGTTGCATGTAATAAGGGCTTTACATTCAAAGTGCGGCTATGTCAATTGCTAAGCCAACTTGAATAAACCTGGAAGGCATGAAGTAAAAGGAAAAGAAAAAAAGAAGTAGAAAAAGCAACCTTGGAGACATGTGAAGTGATATATGTATATATATATATATATATATAAGTTAGTAGTAATATAAAAATGTTAATTATACTGTATCAAGTATCCTGCACCAGTTTATAAATAAAAGAAAAAAAGAAAAAGTGTGACTTGCAATTAATAGTGTGGAGTACCATGCCAACTATAATCATAATGAACCTAATAAATACTCGATTAGAATATAAAGTTTTTAATTGGCTGGTGTTTCTAATAGAGATGTTGATGTTCATGAAATATAGATAATAAAATACTATTTTTTTTTTTTTGGAAAGAGAGTTTCAACTTATAGCGTTCGTTCCTGATGATAGCTTTTTATCATCAAACCAAGATACCAATAAATTTTTAATATAGACGGAGATTGAATTCTAGATTTCTTATTCAATCATTAGAGATCTTACCAGTTGAGTTAACTGGAATCCACTAATAAAGTACTCTTATATATACATATTTAGTCTTACTTATATGCTATTTTGTGGCTGATTATATATTATCTTTGTGTTGCATGTAATAAGGGCTTTACATTCAAAGTGCGGCTATGTCAATTGCTAAGCCAACTTGAATAAACCTGGAAGGCATGAAGTAAAAGGAAAAGAAAAAAAGAAGTAGAAAAAGCAACCTTGGAGACATGTGAAGTGAGAAAGAAAAGAATAGAAAAGAAATAAATAAAAGGAAGTTTGCTTTGGTTGAGACATCTATTTGCGGGCTTAAGGTCTTGAATATCTTTTAGTGGGCTTTCTTCTTACTTAGCGGAAATAGAAATTAGAGAAGAAGAGAGAGACTTTTAGGCCATTCGGGTTTTGCTTATGAAATCTTGAAGTCAGTGTGTGGCCTACAAGTACTAAAATTTTGGTTCCACTTGTAGTAGGAGTGTCACTCTCAGGCAGTGTGTAGGTATATAAATAGAGAACAAACAGAAAAGTAAGGGGGATTGGCAAGGGCAGAAGTTTAGAGAGGCTGAGGAGTTGCTGATGGCGGCTGCCTCTGTGGCTTTCCACCAAGACAGTTTTGTTTATTTAGTTTAATGTTTACTATTTTATTTTTATTCTTTCTTTTAATTACTATGAGTAGCTAAATTTTCAATTAAAGTTAAGAATGAAATCTTGTTAAGAATTATCAGTAATATATATGTGATTTGATTTTTCTCACAATAGTTGTTCTTTAATGATTTAAATTGTTCTTGCTTCATATCAATTGATTAAGATAGAATTCTATATATGAGTTCAATTATGTTTTTCTCATGATTTAGGATTTGTCTTAATTAAGTGAATGCTTGGTTTACTATTGCTTGATTTTAAAATTGAATATCTTTTGTGATTTGTTTGTCAATGGATAAAATTGATGATTTGATTTTATACCTAGGAAGCAAAGAGGAGCGTGCTTTAGATTTTTAAACATAAGTTTTAATGATGATATTTTCCATGATAGCAAGATTGATTTCTAGATTATCATGTAGCGGTTAGTAAAAAAAATTAATGATAATAAATAATATGCTGATATGAATTAACAATGTGGATTTCAAAACTTTAATTCCTTTCTCCTTATTTTTTAATTTCTTTACTGCTTTATATTATATCTTGGCTTAGATCAATTTCTTATTTAGTTTATTTAATTTCAAAACAACCAATTTTTATTAAATAGATTAGGAGTAATTTGGTTAAGGTTTAATTAATTTTTCTACATTCATATAAGTCCCTGTAAGTTCGACCTTGTTCCTATCAAATTATATTTCAGTACGATTCGTACACTTGCGAGTACTTTAAAATTTCATAAGATGTCAAATTTTCAAATTCTATTTTGCAAATTGTCAAGTTATCGCCTCTATTAGTTTCTCAAAAAAAAAAAAAAAAGTTATCACCTCTATTTCTTTTTTTAATTTTATTTTTTATTTGAAACTTAGAAACACCACATTGTCAAGAAAAGGAAAAAAATTTGAGCAATAACTCAAAACTTGTTTAGATAAATATGCGGGTTCAAACGGTTGAAAGTTGAAACAAATGAGCCGTTGATAATACATGTCAGAATTTTCTCTTTATTAATCTCTCACACAAGTACTTATGTGGGTCCCTGCGCCACCTTTTTTTTTTTCCCCCTCTTTGAGAGAAACTTCCCTGGCTCACTTTAAGTGTGCTTTGTTTGTGAGGTTTGCTTGGATTTGGGTCTAGTGCACTAGTTGCAATTACTTTCACATAAATCTTTACTATTTTTAACTTTTAACTTTAATTTTTTAACTTTTTTAACTATTTAAAAATTTTTTGTATTTAATGGTTGAAATTGAAAGTTGTTTTTTTCAACTTTCAATCTCAACCAACTATTGCTATTGCATTAGGTGTAATACTTTAGGTATTGTACCTAATCTTAATCCTGGTTTGCTTAGTTCTTTTGAGCATATATTTTTTAATCAATTGATTTAATTCTCTCACTTTATCTCTCTACAAGAAAAAAGGTACTCTAGAAAGCAAATGAAGAGTATTTATTTTACAATGAAGATTTAGTATTTCATGAATTTTAAGGTGATTAAGATTCTAATCATGCTATGTATTTAACATAATTATTATTATTTAATAGGTGAGATGAAATTTTATTGATGTGACATTGTGTACAACTTAAATAAGAGAAATAAGAAGATATTGATTTTAAAAGAACCTAGGAACAAAATATCTAATGTTCAAATCTCCTCTCTTATTGTAACTATCAAATTATTAAAAAGAAAAAAGAAAAAACCAAAAAAACCAATCACCTCTATTATATAAATTTAAAATGAATAAGATTGTAATTTTGACTAATGGATTTTTTTTTTTTTGGGATTATGACAAATGGATTAAAACGGTTATTAATTAGAGAAGTGTTGCAAAAGAATATTAAAATATTAATCTCAAATGTGGAAAATTGAATTTGCAATCAAATTGAAAATTTTATTCAGTGTGAAAACATCGATAAGCCTGGCATCTTGGACCAATGCACCTAACAAAACCCAATAGTTCAATTTGTATCATCATTGTCATGTCGGCCATGGTCAATAAAAATCACCGTTTCTAAGCAGCCATGATCATGTTACACTGAGAGAAAAGAAATAGTTTTGAACATCGATGTCAAAAGCATGGAATTCATTAGCAAATTTAGCCAAATTTAATTTTAAAATCTGTAACCATACATTTATTTTTAAGAATTACTTTTAAAGCACCATATTTTTCTTTGAATTTACAAGAAATAAACTATAGTGTATAATCGACTACTCAAACTTAATTAGATATAGCTACCAATAATAGGTTCAAATAATTCAGAAAAACAAAACAATAAATAGGTTTAAAGTTGGAAATAGACAAAGAGTCAAATAATTGATCCATTACAGTATTCACATTCAGGATGGTATAAAAGTTGTTATTTTACCATCTAAAAACCTACTTTATCTATTATACAAACCTAATTTACAATATACTCAATATCCCAATTTTTATTTTCACATAAAACCCATTAAAATAATATAAAAAAATAAAAAATATCTATCTCTCTTCTCTCTATAATTTCGGTCTCTCTTCCTATCTATCTCTTAGCCACCCACTGCCACCGCCACTGTCGAGCAACCCAATCACACCACCACCACCCACTACAAAGATAACTAATCGCACCACCCATCACCAAAGCCACCAATTCAAACTCAAGCCCAAACCCAATACCCAAACAAAAGCCAATATCCAAACCCAAAACCCAAACAACCCACCACCGCCACCCATTGTTGAGCAACCCAATCGCATCACCCACCACCACAACTGCCGATTCAAACCCAAATCCAAACAAAACCCAATACCCAAACTGAAACTCACCAAACACCCAAACAAAACCCAAAACCCAAACCACAAGGCAACACCACCACCACTGCGAATAAAACCCAACCACCACTGAAACTTAAATGTCGGAACCAAGTCCCGTAACCACTGCGACACAAATCGCAAACCCAAACCACAACCACCACAACCCAAACCCACCAAGCTCCACCATGAGAGAGAGAGAGAGAGAGAGAGAGAGAATATTCTCACATTAAAAAATTCTTTACAACCTACTACCAGGGCCAGCTTTATGCTATAGGTGAATGAGGCGGTTGCCTAAGGCTCTCGAGTAGAAAAAGGCCCCCAAATTTTAGTTAATAGAGTTATTTATTTTATTGTAATAGCATTAATTAAATCCAAATATTAGACAATAAATAAAATAATATTTTTTTATCAAATGTAAAAAAAGAAAAAAGAGAGAGAGATAAATACTATGTTCATAACATTTTTCACAACAAATCCTAATTGTCAAGTTGTTACTAGCTATTATTTATGGGATAAAAAAGTAACTTTAGTGGTGGGTTCAAATTAGAACTAATAACAATTTTTTTTTTTGAGAAACAACTAATAACAACTTAACACTTAGAATTTGTTATGAAACTGTTGTGAATGTAGCACTTTAAAAAAAAAAAAAAAAATAAAGAGCAATACATAAAAAATTTCATAACATTTTTCACAACTGTTGAGTTAAAAACTTTACTATGGTAAACTATTACTGATTCTCATCTAAATCCACACAAAAAAAAAAAAAAAATATATATATATATATATATTTTACTTACTACTATCAAGCTACCCCATCAACTAATGTGAAAAATTTGTCAAATTTTCTTATGTCAATAGACTTTCTTAAAAAAAAAAAATATCCGTTTTCTTCCGCATATGTTTCAATACTGCCACACGGCAAACACGCTAACTAGAAAACCCATTCGCATCCCCAGGAGGCCTATTTTCCTCCTACAAGCATTTTGTCATCCAACACTGCCAAATGAATTTAGGAGAAAAACTTGATAAGGAAGGCTTATTTACTCAATAACGTTAAGCATAAACAAACAAAAAATAAAATAAAATTATCACAATGTTTTTCACAATTTTTGAGATAATATTTTGTAATTGATGCTAATAAAGGTTGTGTAAATAATAAGGCCATGTAAAAATGATTTTTTTTTTTCAATCACAATTTAAAATGTCAACCGTTGTGATATTAATTGAAAAAAAACTTTGTGCATCTAGCATTACTCCACTCATAAAAAGTCATGTGCTAAATATTAAAAAAAAAAAAAAAAAAAACGAAAGTCATGTCCTTGTAATGAAAACTATAGACATGGTCAAGTTCCAGCAATTATAATATTCGGAAGAATGAAAAAGAGTAGAAAATTTTTAAAGCTATATATATAATTGCTGAATAGAATTTAAAGCTACTTGTATATGAAAACAACTTAATTTAATATGATCTTACAATAAAGTTCATTGAGAATATGAAATAGTTACGAGCATCATTCCTAACAGAGTGGATACATTTTTTAATTTGCTCTTATAATGAAAGCAAAAACGAAAATACAGATTTATTCCTGCCTGTATTGTTTTTCACACCTATCCTTAGTACCTCCGCCCCACATTCCTATGTGCTAGCATTCAACAGTGTAGTTGCCCCCCAAGGTATAACTGTAGGTAGATTCTGAAAAAAATGTCATCAACATGTTTGTAATACAGTATCCTCCACCTCTTCCAAAAGATAAGTGGCCCAATAACCATCCCAAAGCCGAAAACAAATCCCAGTTCAGCACTTAAGTAATTCCAATTAATCGAAAGCCTAGATTTCAAGTGAATATCTTCAGATGGTGGCAAACTTGGCTCTGCAGATTCACATTTTGTCTTTAAAACACACCCACATAATTCTTTGTTCCTTTCATATGAAGCTTCCAAAAATGTACCAAATTGTTTGACACATGGAATTGGCCCAACCAATTGATTAAGTGAGAGGTTTAGGACTGATAAGTGTTGGGAAATTTAGACCCCAGTTGATAGAATTAACAAGTTTTAAACCCAAGTTGTTAATTAGATTTATTATGAATCAAACTTGTTAAAACAAACAAACATCAATATCATGTCAAAATCATGCAGCGGAAAAAAATAAATAAGACAAGATATGATGACCCAGGAAAACCAATGAAACCAACTAGTTTCACAGTAAAAAACCTAGGGGGAAACCTTCCCGAAAAGCAATCCACTATAGTAAAGAGAAGTTTCAGATCTAGTACAAAACCTTTGTCCCTAGACTCTACAATCCCCGTAGATGAACTCACAGCAGAAACCTTCTACCGCTTCAGAACCTCTGAACTCTTCAATATATGAACGCCACCCTTTTTGTTGCACGGATCCCAGTACATGACTAACTCCTTTGCACGAATCCTAGTACGTGACTCACTCACCAACTTAACGAAGAAGAATGTTGGCTGCAAAGTTCTTCACTTCATCAACAATGAAGATCAAGAAGCACTTGGTTACAAAACCCAAAGGCGCAAAGACGCAGTAACTTCTTTTAGAGAGAATAAGGCATCGATCACCTTTTGCATATGTCCTTCTTGTATTCTTTTATGTGACGGCCTTTAAAATAAGTCTTATATAAGTTTAGGGTTGTGAGAAAAGAAACTCTACTCAAATACATAAGCCTGGGTCAAAAATCAAAAAGCTGAAAATTCTGATTTCCCGTAACCTCGATCGATCGAGAGGTGTCGAAGGGACAGAAACTTTCTCGATCGATCGACCAGCTATCGAGAAGTTATCGAGATTGCGATAAGAATCAGCTGAAGAGCTCGACAGATAGCCGGGTGTCGAGGAGGTGTCCAGCAGCTATCGAGCTATCTAACCGCAGGTGTCGAGCGATCTGTCTAGCTTTATTGAACACCTTTTCTTCACTTGTTTCTTGGTCTAATCTTCATGGCTTTAACACTAGACTTGAACAACATGTTTCTTCAAGTATTAAACACAACTTAGATCTACCAAAATACAAGTAAAGTGTGTTTTGTCAAAAGATTAGCTAACTACATAAAATATATTCTTAACAATCTCCCCCTTTGGCAATCCGTGACAAAACCACAACAAACAAATAAACATATGAGAGAAGTTATAAATCAGTCAACTCATACTCACTTGTTGAATACAATAAAATCTATCCTAACACAAACTCTTGAAAAATTTTGCAAGAAGAGAGTTTATGCAAGTAGACTTTGACAACCTGTATTTCTGAAACACTTTAAACAGAACTCATCAAGGCATTTTAGTGTGAAACAGAAATAATAGATTGCATACATGTATAAAGAACATGTGTATAAAGATAGAAAAGAAACAACACATGAAGAAGAGAGGTGAAAGAAACATACATCAACATATAGAGAAGATAAACACAATGTATGTAAACATGGTCACAAGACCCAAGGTACAAGAGTAAGGAAGTAAGCACTCCCCCTAACAAGATGAAACACATCTCCCCCTTACAAAGGAATGTATTTCTCCCCCTAACTTGTAGAATCTTAAAAAAGAAACCACAAAGTCACAATTTCTCTCCCCCTTTTTGTCATGATTGACAAAAGGTACAAGAAGCTAGAAAGCTTAACCCAAGAAATATAAAGATGATCAAGGATGATTAAGGGGGTACAAAGAAATCCATATGAATGCATGAATGTAATGAAACAAGATGCTATGGATGACAAGATAATAGAAGGATGCAAAACATGTGAAAAACAAGAAAAATATTAAGCACATAAATCCCAAAACACACACACACACACACACTAAACAAGTCTAACCAATTTTATATTTCAAAAACAAGTCAAGATAGTTTAGTAAGCATACATTAGCACATGTAAAACCTTTGTGATGGCCAAATCACATTATACCTGCATATGTATCAAAAGTAGCAAAGAATATTGCGTGTTGTGTGTGAAAAACATCGCAAGATTGCATATGTGTATACATGTTATGACGATCTGAGATATGAGAAAATAACTTTTAACTCACACACAATCATAACTGTTTGATGAGGACTATCACCTTCGAGGTACATCCTATAACTCCCACATCTCCTAGAATACACGCTTGCAACCATATTTAAAGCATTTTTTTTATCTTTTTGCTTTTTATTTTCTTTGCATGTTTTCTTTTATTTTAGCATATCATACATGGGCATATAAAAGAGAGAAAAGAAATACCCAAGATGTTAAGCATTTGACATCGCACTTTTATTACGCCGAAGCATACGAATGTCTTTAACACTGCACTTTTGCAATGCCGAAGCATACAGGTGTCATATTATGATTGGCGGGCAACAGTGGTGAGATGGTTATTTATGCCTTTCTCTTAGGATTTTCTAGTCCTACCCGTAAAAAAGAGTGATATGAGTGTTAAGTTTTAAGAGATAACCTAATCTTACTCATCACAAACAAGAGCCACAAAACTCACTTGCTTAATTGTGCATAGAGATGCTCATCTAAGCTACAAGAGATATAAAGTTTAGAAAACTTTGTTTCATTGGCCATCTAAGGTACATAAGTATCAAAGTACACAGAACACACACTGTTTTTGTATTTTTCTGATTTTTCCTTTTTATTTTTATTTTGAAAACAAAACCAAATAAAAACTAAACAACCAAACAAAAACAGATAAACAACATGTATGCATAAAAGAAAGATGCATATGCATGAAAACATGATAGAAATATGCAGATGCATGAAAACATGATTCCAAGAACAGATAAGAGATCAAGCAAGAAAGTCCTACTTTAGATAGAAAGAATTAAAGCAGAGGACAAACAAAAAAAAGACAATTAAGTCTTAGGCTCCTTTCTCACCCACACAGTACGAGTCTTTGGCCGTGAAGATGAAAAGGCACGTGTCCTAGTATGTCTACTAAAGGACATAGAAGAAATAAAATTCTCCTGAAATTGAGTTAAAAAGCTCAAGACTTTTAATAACTCTCCAAACAAAGGTGTAGGTGCTTGAGAGGAAACCTGTGACCGTTTGGACAATTGCTTATGAGAATACAACTTAAAGCAATTAGGACGAATGTGTCCAGCAACACCACAATGATGACAAACACAAGGCTTAACAAAGGATTTAGAATTAGCCAGATCAGTTTTGGATTTCATACCTCTATTACCTTTCTCAGATTGTGGCACAAAGATAGTCCTTGATCCAGAAGCTGTGGATGAGGAGGGGCTGGAGGAAACAGCATATCTTAAGCCAGTCTTATCAAAGGCTTTCTGAAGGGTCATCTTCTTAGGTACTTCATCATCAGAAGAATCCTCACTGTCACTAGCACTCTCCACAATCACCTTATCGGCTGTGGCAGCAAAGGCCATAACTTGACGACATTCATCCACAAACTCACTCCAAGTAGCAACCAACCCTTTCTCTTTTGGCTTCTCGGTCTTTTTCTTCATGAGGTAGTTTGGACACTCTATTCTCATATGACCAAAACCTTTGCACTCATGGCATTGAATAAGGGGTTTTTCATTCTTGCCATTCCTAGAGGATTTAGGTTTCCTAGGAGGTCTGCCCTCATCTTTTTTCCTAAATTGAAGAAACTTGATAATCTCATCAGTTATGAAGGTTAGATCCTCATCCTCATCTTCACTTTGATCTTCATCTTCAGAGTCCTCAGTCTCTTCCTTTATACCCTTAAGAGCCAAGTTTTTGCTCTTTCCACCTTTTCCCATCGAGCATAATCCCATCTCATAGGTTTGAAGGTTCCCTACAAGCTCAGTCAAAGGAATTTGATCAATGTCCTTGACTTCTTCAATGGCAGTGATCTTGGCATGGAATCTTCCAGGTAAGGACCTAAGGATTTTTCTAACAATTTTGGATTCTGCAATACATTCTCCAAGGTTGAAGGCAGAATTCACAATATCCTTGAGTTTGGCATAGAACTCATCAAATGTCTCATCCTCCTCCATCCTTATTTCTTCAAAACTACTTGTGAGTTGTTGAAACTTCACAGTCTTTACTGCCTTGGTACCTTCATAAGTGGTCTCAAGAATAGTCCATGCTTTCTTGGCAACTTCAGTGGATGAAATTTTCTTGAATTCTTCATTAGTCACCCCACAAAACAAAGTATTCAAGGCCCTACTATTGAAATTTGCAGCTACAATTGTTGCATCATCCTAATCCACAGGTGCTTCCTTCGGCTTAATCCAGCCAACTTCAATAGCTTGCCATACCTGTTCACCTAGAGTCTGCAAGAACACTTTCATACGAACTTTCCAGTACGCATAATTAGTTCCATCAAATAAAGGAGGTATAAATAAAGATTGTCCTCTATCCATGACAACAGGGGTCAATGAATCACACTCAGGAAATTAATCCAATCAGAGTGAACCCGCTCTGATACCACTTGTTGGGAAATTTAGACCCCAGTTGATAGAATTAACAAGTTTTAAATCCAAGTTGTTAATTAGATTTATTATGAATCAAACTTGTTAAAACAAACAAACATCAATATCATGTCAAAATCATGCAGCGGAAAAAAATAAATAAGACAAGATATGATGACCCAGGAAAACCAATGAAACCAACCAGTTTCAAGTTAAAAAACCTAAGGGGAAACCTTCCTAAAAAGCAATCCACTATAGTAAAGAGAAGTTTCAGATCTAGTACAAAACCTTTGTCCCTAGACTCTACAATCCCCGTAGATGAACTCACAGCAGAAACCTTCTACCGCTTCAGAACCTCTGAACTCTTCAATATATGAACGCCACCCTTTTTGTTGCACGGATCCCAGTACGTGACTAACTCCTTTGCACGAATCGTAGTACGTGACTCACTCACCAACTTAAGGAAGAAGAATGTTGGTTGCAAAGTTCTTCACTTCATCAACAATAAAGATCAAGAAGCACTTGGTTACAAAACCTAAAGCGCAAAGACGCAGTAACTTCTTTTAGAGAGAATAAGACATCGATCACCTTTTGCATATGTCCTCCTTGTATTCTCTAATGTGACGGCCTTTAAAATAAGCCTTATATAAGTCTAGGGTTGTGAGAAAAGAAACCCTACTCAAATATATAAGCCTGACCCAAAAATCAAAAAGCTGAAAATTCTGATTTCTCGTAACCTCGATCGATCGAGAGGTGTCGAGGAGGTGTCGAGATTTAATGAATCTCAACAGATAGCAGCTATCGAGGAGGTGTCGAGGGGACATAAACTTTTTTGATCGATCGACCAGCTATCGAGAAGTTATCGAGATTGCAGTCGTCGAGGAGGTGTCCAGCAGCTATCAAGCTATCTATCCACAGGTGTCGAATGATCTGTCTAGCTTTATTGAACACCTTTTTTTCACTTGTTTCTTGGTCCAATCTTCATGGCTTTAATACTAGACTTGAACAACATGTTTCTTCAAGTATTAAACACAACTTAGATCTACCCAAATACAAGTAAAGTGCGTTTTGTCAAAGGATTAGCCAACTACATAAAATATGTCCTTAACAATAAGAAGGTAAGACCATCTGCAAGTTGCACAAGGATCTCTTCGCTAAGCTGATTGCTTGACAGGTCTAGTGACTCAAGTTGACTTAATTTTCCTAGAGATGGTGGAATTTGGCCTGCGAAAGCATTGTGCGACAAATTAAGAATATGCAAGGAATTGAGTATTCCTACATTGTCTGGTATTGGCCCATCAAGATAGTTGCATGAAAGGTCAAAGGAGGTGAAAACAGTTAATATCTTCCCCAACTCCATTTCTTGACCTTTCATGGTAACTATTGTTACATCTAGATAATGATATTGAGGGATTCCTTGGGCATCAAATTCGAGGTGTTTGAGCTCTGATTGTGCCACATCTTCATTGTTTGTCATTGCCTTCCAGGTAGAGAGGGATTTTCTTGGAAGTGGACCAGTAAAATGGTTTGAAGCGAGGTCTAAAATTTGAAGCATTGGCCATGGAGCATTTGATCCTTCACAATGAATGGATCCATAAAATTTGTTAGACTGCAAGACAAGGACGCGCAACCTGGATATGCTCCTCAAGTGACATGGCAAGGTATCTTTGATGTAGTTGTTCCCAATGTCAAAGACCTCCAAACTTTTGCAATTGCCTAAAGACCTTGGTACTGTTCCTTCAAGCAGGTTTTTGTTGAGATTTAGCGTTTGTAAACCACAATTTCCTGAAAATGTATCACTTATTGTGCCACTGAGTTTGTTTCTCCTTACATCCAGCACCCCTAATTCGAAAGTCTCACTCATCTCGATTAAGCACTGGGGAATCATGCCATCCAGGGTGTTATTAGACAGATCAAGAACTTGAAGATATATAGCGTTGCATAATGATTGAGGGATACCCCCATGGAATTTATTGCTTGAAAGAGAGAAGAAATAAGCTACAGAAAGGGATTCACCAACGCTAGCTGGTATGGCAGAGTTGAAATTATTCATCGAAAAATCCAAGTATGTGGCAGATGGTGGAAGATCCGGAAGTTTCCCCTCAAGCTGGTTGGAGTGAAGGTCTAGGGCACTAATACTTGAAAGATTGAATAAAGCTACTTCCAGAGTCATCATCAGGTGGTTATAAGAAAGGTTTAAGGAAATGAGATCATAAAATTTCCAAATCCAGTTAGGAATCTCTCCATGAATCTGGTTTTGTGAGAGGTCTAGAAAGGTTAATTTGGATTGGTTTGTCAAGAAATAAGGAAAAGTCTTCAAATTGCAAGAAGCCAATCTTAATGTAGTAATTTGGGGAAAGGAAGATGATGAAGAATTAGTTTCAATATATTCAATCGACAAGCTATTGTATGAAAGATCAAGATTGGAAAGGTTTCTCAACTGCTGAAAGTTATTAAGCTGAAAGGGTCCACTAAAGTTGTTAGAAGAAAGTGAGAGAAGCTTAAGACCTTTAAGTTGAAAGACAGACGTTGGTATTGGCCTTTCTAAGTTGTTGCTACTCAAATCAAGGAAGTTCAGTAGGGTAGAAGACGCATTAAATTCAAGTCGACCAGAAAATTGGTTGTTGGAAAGTAGTAATAATTGCAATGATGGAAGGGAAAACAGGGAGTCCGGAATATTCCCTTTAAATGAATTGTAACCCAAGTCAAGATTGACCAGTTTCAGAAGATCTTTCCAGATAAGGGAATGAATCTTACCTGTTAGATCATTATGGGAAAGGTTTATCTCTGTCAAATTCTTGGCCATGCTGAACGATGGAATTGGTCCGGTGATGTTGTTGATTGACATGTCCAAATAAACCAATTGAGTAAGATTTCCTATAGAGTTTGGTATTGATCCATTGAAACTGCAATTTGAAAGATCTATTCTTGACAACATTGCAAGGTTACCAATAGAATCTGGCAGTGCCCCTAAAAATTTTGTACCGCTAAGCAGCAGTGATTGAAGAGAACCATTTGGAAGAAACTCTGGCAAAGAACCTTGAAGTAGTTCATTACTTGACAAGTCAATTGTCTGCAGTTTTAGAATCCGGAAGACTTTTTTTGGAAATATTCCATTCAATCCACAAGAACTGAGACCCAAGGAAGTCAAATTTGCGAAATTTGCAAAAAAAAATATGGAACGGGGGCATTAAAGAGATTAAAATCGAGACGAATAATTGAGAGAGACTGAAGCTTCTGTAAGGAGGAATCAAAAGGCCCTGAAAGATCACAATTAGACATGCTCAACACCCTTAGATTTGGCGCTGAAGAAGATAAGGCCTGACACCATTCGTTCCCTGGTGCTGATATTTTTACACCATCAAGATAAAGTTCCTTTAGCTCCCCAAAATTCTTTACTAGCGTAGCTAAATTTGGTTTCTTAATTTCCAGCATAGAATAACCTAGCAAAAAAGAGGCAGACAAATCAAGGGTAACCAACCTTTTCAGGTTCGAAACCTCTGAAGGAATCTGCCCCGCAAAGCCAGAACTTGACAGGTTCAAATAAAACAAATTCGTTAGATTGCCGAACTGAGATGGAATTTGTGAAGAGTTCATCTTGTTGTAAGACAAATTCAGGGTCTGAAGATAATGGAGACTGAAAAGGGGACTTGAATTGTCAAGTCCACCCGTGATGGATTCGTTGAACAGGTCGAGATCAACAACACGTCCCTCCTTGCTGCAGTTTATACCTTTCCACAAATAGCAATCAGGAAACTGAGTTTCATTCCAGTGCAACAGTTTTGTGGACAACGTCCGGTTGAAGATGAGACTTTTCTTCAATCCGATCAACAAGTCTCGCTGATCGCTAAGACATGTTTGAGATTGAGACACCACAAAAATACCAAAGTTGAGGAAAAGTGAGCAAATGGGTATGAAGAAAAGCCATGAATGGAGTGAAATTCTTATTGGGATTTGTAAGAAGAAAGACTCGTACAGTAAAGAATTGAAAAGAGAGGTGATGAAATGAATTGTGGGTTCAAGAGAGAAAAGGCCCATGTAACATGACCTTATTTTCGGCCTGTGGCTAGAGTGGTGGCCGACCAAAACCCACTCAAGTTTGGCACGGGATGGAAGCACTGCTTAAAGTCAGTGGACTTTGGGGTCTAAAAACAAACTAGAGAACCAAAAGTCGAAAGGCAAGACAAGATAAAGAGCGACAGAGAAAGAGAGAGACAGAGAGATGAGATTGTTTTTCCTAGGTGAGATTAATCATAGTGACGACTTTTCGAGCTTTCGTCATTTAAAAAAAAAAAAGAAAAGGAGGTTGTACATACTGAGTTTTGAAAATGGATTAATGTTTACCTAGCATTTGAGCACACTATCATGTACATGCTTAAAGACTCTTTTATTTTTTAGGTAAAAGTTAATAATTTAAATTTATTATAATTTAATATTATTACATTTTTCAATTATAAAAATACATAGGGGTGATAATGAGGAAATTTATATTTATTGGGTAGAAGTTTGAAGTTGTATGTGTGACTAAAATGTGAGAGAAATTATATAATCTTCATGGTGGAATACGTCACTTGTCCATCATTTCACTAAAAAAACTCTCACTTATTTAAAATTGCTGAGTCAGTAATCGGTTTCTGTTTTAAAAAATTTTCTGTATTGATGATTATTCCTTTATAACTCCTAATCACTAACCAACATGAGTCTCAAAAAACTTTGTGATAAGACTTTATCATACATACAAAATAAGCATAGATTTTTTTTTTTTAAAGGATATTGCTATTGTGTTCATCCTTATAAGAATTTAAGCATAGATTAAATTTTCATTATTTTTGACAATTTTTCTTTGATTCCTTTATAATTTATATATTGTGTTGCTTTAAATAAATTTTTTCTCAAGCTTTTAGAGGATGGACTTTAGATAAGATGTTCAACTTTTATATGCCAACCATTGATTGTAAGTCTTGTACATGGAACAAATAGAGATAAGAAATTAAGAATATGGTCCATTTTGGTCGGCATTAGCTTGATTTGTCTAGACATCAATTTTCTCTCTTGCCAAAAGTCAGACTTATTTTAGGTGGAAGTTTCCTTGATTATTATTTGTATATAAAATTCCAAGATCATTAAATTGGAACAGGTCCTTTACTAATCTAACCAATTGGAATAGGATGGAATTTCTTCCCATCCGCACTAAACGTTATGTACACTCCAAATTTTTTCTGCATTTCATAATTATACGTTATTGATAGGTGTCATTCAAGTCCAACATGATTGAGAGTTGTAATTGAGACTATGGCCCACAAGCTTTACTATTCAATACTTTGCGAGAAAAATTAAACACTCATTTGATATAACAGGAGACTATGGAATTTGACAATGTGTACACTGGAGTTTGTTCTTGATGTTGTGAAATTGCTATACGTACTAAAAACTCTAGTTTGATTCGTTGGCAAGTCATGTTCTTCAATTGTGAAAAGTATATAATGGAAAACTTTTATATTCCTACAATAAATGTTTTGGAGAGAAAATTGTTAGCCGCCTCATCCCATTGGGACCCCCCTATATATACAAAGGAAAAATGGTCCAATATTCCTAAGTTTAACTTAGTTATGTGGAATTTTTGTGCAATTGTGCCTAGATTTCTTTTAAAAATTTAATTATAATTTTAAACTCTAATTTGTTGATTTTTGTATGATTTTTGTGGTTTGATTTTGATTTACTAAAGACATATTAGCCAAAAGAAACGAAGGTAGAGCTATTAAAGAAATTTGTACTTTCAGATTAGCAATTATAGATGGCTAATGTTGCATTATCATTTGTGGTCATGGTATGAATAAGCGGTATGTTGTTTGGGCAACTGACTGAGACAAAATGATTAACCATATTAAAAGGGATTAACAACTTTTTCTTTCTCCTTAACCATTTGTGGTATGTATATGCCTTTTTCACATATGCTCAAGTGAAGTACCTATTAGGATTTCCCTTAATTATGATAAACATATTAATTTTTTTTAAAAGAAGTTCTATATTTATTAAATAAGATATATATATATATATATATGTCGAGGGCCATGTAGCTGAATTGGCACCTCCCCATACACAAAGTGTCTGGGGTTTAAGGGAGAAGAGTTCAAATTGCAGGAGTCAAGGAAAAAATGTTCAAGTTACGGGGTTAGCAGTATATTGTAATTATTTCTAAATTAAAAAAAAAGAAAAAAGATGTAGAGATATATATTGTTTTCCTTGAGCTAAAGTAGTTGCGATGGAAGTGTGAAGTGGATGTTTTTTTTTTTTTTTTTTTTAGTCCTTGAGTATTTTGGATTGTTTCAAATGAGTAATGGCTCCTCTTAGGCTCCTAAATTTTTGGTTTATTGATTTTGCTATCTATAACTTTGATTCTTCTTTACCTAATAAAGTTTGGAATTTTCTGTAAGTACATTTTTTCTTCAAGAAAATGAATAGAAATCTCCCTTCATATTCATGCTCATGTTAAAGTTCATATTTGTATCTTTTGCAATACTCAATAAGTTGTTTACTCATTTTGTGAATTATCAATTATAGTTAAGAAAAAAAGTATAAACACAATACTATTCAATTAAACTAACGTGAAAAATTAAATCTATCAGATTAAAAAAATGGACATAAAAATGAAAATTTCACAAAAATTGCTTAAAGAGAATTAAAATCATTTTTACTTAATATTGTTTATCAAGCAATCATGTACTAACTAACAACATTCCAATCATTATGTGCATAACGGGGTGATGAAATGATTGTTTAGTTTATTTAAGAAATGTGATCTAGCTAATAGAAATTAAAAAAAATACAATAACTTTCATGAGTAGTCATGAATTATACTTTACGTATATCTTATGTATTTTATGAGTTTTATTTTATATAAATGTATTTCATAAAGTTAACAAATTTATCATAAAACCCTTCATTGTATTTTTTTAAAATCACTAAATAAAAATGAAAGAAGTTTTTTTCCCAAAAAAATGTTCTCCAATCATAATATTTACCAAAAAATCGTGCAATGCACAGGCCAATTGCCAGTCTATATATATATATATATATATAATTAAAGCCAAAATTAAGAGAAAATCTAATTAGATTCTAAATTGGATTCCAATTGTTGTTTAATTTTGCGCCATGTGTCCAATTTAAGGTTTTTATTTTTTTTAAAACAACATTGATTCCAAATACCGATGGACTCACCATTCCAAATATATTGCAATATACTAATTTTTTTTTTTGAGATTTTTTTTTTTTGATAAGATAGTGGCTCCTAAAAAAGGGCCATATATGGGATTGTGATTTCATGAATAGCATGCAATTTTAAATAGAGTGATAGTAGGTTGCTATATATATGTATATATAATTGACATCTTGGCTTTTACAATTTTTTTTTTTCATTTTAAAATTAGGTAAATAGTATGTTTTTTAGATGATGTTCATGAGCACTTTAACTAAAAAGTCAAGACTTAAACCCCATTGGGTTGCCGAGAAAGTAGAGGAAAATAAAAGAAAAGAAATTTTCAATTTCTGCTAATAAAATCACATCTCATTTACTTATGGAGATGCAATTAATATATTTTCAAATATTTTATTTTATTTTCTAATTAAAGACATGTGATAATTCAAAGGATAGCTTAGATGGCATAAAAATATTATTTTGATATTAATGTTAGATACATCAATTCTTTTCATGTACTTGCTTAATAATAAGGATTATTTTGACATAATACCAAAAGTTTATAAACAAAATTGACATGTTTAAGATGTTAAAAACTATTTTGATACATAGTACAAGTGTTAAAGACTAAAACGATAATTAAACATGTTTTTTTTTTTACATATTTTTATTAAAGATTAAATTCTATAAGGATGTGGTTTAAAACCCAAGTTTTACACCCTCCAATCTCAACATGTCACATCATCTTAACATGTATTAAAGAATAAGAATAACCACACTTAATCAATTATAATACTCATTTGAAAATTCAACCAAATTGAGAGTTTATTAAGATGTTATTAATTGTGGTATGACGTACTGAGTTTTAAGTAAAAAACTGATGTGACATCTCTTATTGGATGGTGTAAAACATGAATTTTACACTCTATTCTTACCAAATTCAGACTCTTTTTATTAATATCCTCAAAACCCTTTTTTTTATTAGCTGAATTTGGAAATTAATGTCCTGTTTGGTTGTAAGAGAGATGAAAAGGAAAGAAGGGAGGAAAAAGCAAGGGAAGGGAAAGGGAAGAAGAGAGAACTGTATATAGAAGGATTGTATTAAACAATTTCTTCAAAAGAAAGGCCTTCTTTGAAAAAATAATGGGACCGTCTAAAGGATTGTGCTAAAAAAATTTCTAAAACACAAAATTTTCTTGAAATTATGGGTTGTGAGAAAAGTATGAAACTTCATCAAAAAAGAAAAGAAAAGAAATTATGAAATATTGGCGAATCAATCAAATTGTGCATTCTCACTTTTTAATAGAAAGCTAAAAAGTGAAAACGCTTGAGATCATCACAACACATATTAATATAGAAAAACTTAATAAAAAAATATGCTAAATGTAAAATTATATCGCCACTTGGCAAAATCTTATATACTCCCGCGTATCTACTTTTATATATATGTATATATATATATATTGATTGATTATTTCCAATTGGTTCATTTTATATAAAAAAAATAAAATGAATAAAAATACATCTATATCTATATAAAAAAAAATGAAATTTAAAAAAAAAAAATTATACATAAGAAAAGCCAATAAAATCAAGTCTTTCTTGGGCCTTTCTTCGGGCATAGGACTAAGACAAAACTAGGCCATGCCGAAATGAGAATAACACCACTTCTTAATCCTCAACTTTCCGATTAATTATGTCAATATGTCCTCTCTCACAATCAGATCCCACTAATTAAAATTTAGGGCGGTGTCTAACAATATTTCCCGCCCTAATAATTATGTTTAGCTTAAACCAAATAATTTTCCATACCCTCCCAATCCAATCCAAAACTCTAATTTTTGGCTCCCTATCCTCTCTCTGTATAAATACCTCTTGGAAAAAAAACAGAGGAACACGAACACACACAAAAGCAGCAGTTCCACGATGTAGAAAAGCAAGTTACTTACAGCATCTTCAAACTTTGGGTGTTGATTTTACCAAATCAGCTAGCGGCGGAGATCATTGAAGACTTTTTCATTTTGTGAGCAGAGTTTGACTTGTGCTGCCAGCCTGCCATAATCTGTAAAGGGTATGTGTCCAATCTCCAATTATTTCGATCTATATTTTGATTTGGATTTGGATTTTGGGTACCATCTAGCGTTCTATAAATAAATTCCTGTTCTTTTTTTCTAAACAAATTGGGTGTTGTTATATCTTGTTATATGTTGATGTGATATAGATGGAAATTCAACATTTTTGCCACGATCAACATCCGTTGGTCTTCAATGAATACGAGAGAAGTGGAGGTCTTTGTGGGCGTGCTGTAAACCTGTATTGGGTCCTAGCTACAGCTGTATAAAATGCAAAAGGTACTACCATCATAAATCATGTGCGGAACTACCCCGTGAGTTGCAACATCCCTTGCACCCAAAACATCCTCTTATTCTCTTTGACGAATGGGAATTTTGTAAACACGAAGAATATAGCAAATGCAAAGTTTGCAAAGAAAATCGTGGGGAATACACTTATGGATGTTTCCGTTGTAATTTTAACCTTCACAACAAGTGTGCTTCCTTACCGCTCACCTTAGAATCTGAAGTCCACGACCACCCATTAACTCGCATTTGGAAGTTTATGAAGTTCACTTGCGACCTTTGTGGCAAAGAAGGCAATTTGCCCTTTCTTTGTGCTCAATGCCATTTCTGTATTCATGAAACTTGTGCTTCTTCTTATCTACGCAGAGTCAAAGCTATACGTCACAACCACCCCCTCCATCTCACCTACTCTTCTCGTGAAGTACCTCAATCTGATTCCCCATTTTGTCAACTTTGTGTTCAAAAAGTGGACATAGACTACGGGTTCTACTATTGTTCGAGTTGCGATTATGTTGCCCACCTTGATTGTGCTATGGACGAGAGAAATAGGGAGGACATAAATTTGCTTAAACTTACAGATGGGGAGTCCAATGAGCTAGAAATTGAAGATTTAGAGCTGGATAGATCTGTTGACTTAGCAACTTACATAATCAAAAAAATCAATTTAGGTGAGGATGGAATTGAAATTCCCACAGAAATCGAACACTTCAGTCATGAGCATGATTTAAAGCTTTCTGACGAGGTTGAGAATAACAAAAAATGCGATGGGTGCTTATGAGCCATTCTCCCTCCGTTTTATAGATGTGCCAAGTGCAATTTCTTTCTTCATAAATCTTGTATTGAATTACCTAGAAAAAAGCGACACCCACTTCATCAACATCCACTCACCCTCCTCGCAAAGGCACCTTATAGGAGTAAGTTATTCTGGTGTAATGCTTGTCGCCAATCTTGCAATGGCTTCACCTACCATTGTGAGAAATGCAAATTTGATCTTGATGTTCAATGTAGTTTGATCTTGGAAATCCTTTCCCATAAAGGACACGAGCATCTTCTTCGCCTCTCCACCACAAGATATTGTCAGAATTGCAATAGTTGTGACTCTAAAAGTTCCCAAGTATTACGTTGTATCACTTGTGAATTTTCGCTGGACTTTAAATGTGCTACACTACCACTAACTACAAGGTACAAACAACACGGGCATCCCTTTTTTCTCAGTTATGTTGTTGAAGATGACTCCGGTGACTATTATTGTGATATTTGTGAAGAAGAACGAGACTCAAAGCCTTGGTTTTATTATTGTGCAGATTGTAGCTATCCTGCTCATCCTGAATGTATTCTTGGGAAATACCCAAATATTAAGTTTGGAGGTGCTTATACTTTTGACTATCACCCACACCCACTCTCTATCATTGAGAAAACTAAGGACCACCCTGAATGTCACGAATGTGGTGAGCCTTGCCAAGAGTTTTTCTACCAATGTGCCATGTGTAATTTCAGCATTCACAGAAATTGCTTATGGAAACGACAGATGTAATTTTCATTTTCATTTTCATTTTGTACTACACTTAGTCCACATGATTTTTAGTCTGAGAAATTCCTCAAATGAGAATGCAGTGGTTAGTTTTAATGCTCTTTCATGGCATCATGATTCAGATAGTAGACAAATACATTGAACCAACTCATGGTTGTTTGTGTCTGGCTGTACCCTCCCATGTCCTCATTTCTTAGAAATAAGAAGTGTGTATATTATAGGATTTTCCGGTTTTTTAATGTTTTAGGGTACAATATTTAGAATGGGAAGTTGGCACTTAGTGTGGAACATTGAGTTCAGGGATGATGAACAATAATGGAACTAAGAGGCAAACTTCAGGTATTTATTATCAATTATGTAGCACTCCTTTTTCCTTTCTTTTCTGTTTCTATACAATTCAGACTCCATTCATTTTGCTTGATCCCATATTAAATTCTCCATCTCTTCTTCTCCTATATTAGGTGGGTGGCCACTATTTTGAATAGATAAATGAGCAATTAGATGCAAAACATGAATGCAAAGATTCAACAACATTTCAGGATATTATATATTTACATGTTTATCAACATCTATTATGTTATTAGTTTTAGTTATTGTTATTATCATTGTTACTATTATTTCTATGAAAGCGCGATTATCCATGATTAAAAAGTGCCCTTCTCTTA
Organism: Quercus suber; assembly: GCF_002906115.3. Classification (NCBI taxonomy): domain Eukaryota; kingdom Viridiplantae; phylum Streptophyta; class Magnoliopsida; order Fagales; family Fagaceae; genus Quercus; species Quercus suber. The sequence goes on along the minus strand of NW_027069863.1, from coordinate 342,548 downwards.
TCATATATGGTGAGGTTCTTTTCTTTTGTCTTTTCTCAACATAAATTTTCTACATCGTCACAATAAGAATATTGGCTTGGTATCTTAATTCGACGGCACACTACATACTTTGTAAATGTTGATGTTAAGAACATGTTGACTAGGGAGTAATTATTGTTAATAAATTGGCTGGTTGAGTTATATTGTCTAATTGAATGTACTCTTAGGTAATCTTTAAAGCCTTGCTAGGCGTAGAAACTACTTCAACTCTTATTTGATAAGTTAAGGGTGTAGTTCAGAACATGTTAGTCGAACCTTCCTTCTTTGAGCAATGCCATTGTTGCATAGCACTTCCAAAATTTCAGGCTATTGTTACTTGTAATTTTGAAGTTTTTGTTCTATAACATCCACTCTTTATGTCCTTTTTGATCATACTTGTAGAATTTTTTGTTCAATAACAGAGGTTTGCAAGTGTAGTAACTGTAGTATACACTTAAGGTTATGTTATAGCTGTTGGGGTACTTTTGGGGCAGGAAAAGAAAATGAAAGCTGTTTCTTTCACTCGGTCAGGGGTAATAGTGATTTAATTGACAGTTTTTTTGCAACCTTGGTGTAGAACAAAGCTATTCTTGATCCTTTCAATGGGCTGCTAAACAAGACAGGTATAGATATCGCTGATTCTGGCAGAGAGTATCTCACATTCTGTTTTTTTTTACAACTTTTAAGAGTAAGCTGACATGCAATTCATTGAAACAAAATAACATATTGAGGAAATGGTACTTAGACATGGTGGTTTAGGATGATGTAGCCAATGGGGCTTCTTTCTTGCATAACCATGGGATGGAAGGCAAGATCATGAGACCCAGGGTGGTGTCTGTGTTTGTGTGTATAAGTTACCAATAAACTAAAGAATTGTGGGATTATCGTGTTCTATATCATTGCCTGTGAATTGTAAGAATTGGATCTGAGTCATATGTTGAAAAATTATTTTGGGACATGAGTAGAGAGAGGCCTACATTCAGTTCAGCTTTATATATAGATGGCAATTACTTGATCTGAAAACCTAACTTATGGTTAGCACTATGAATTCATTTTACTTCAATGGGTTAACACTATGGCTGCCAATGTTATAAGTCAGAACTGTATGATTTCATATCTTCAACCGGAAAATTAAAACCCCAACCTTTCTGAGATTTCTTACCCTAGTTATGTTTTGGGTTATAGGTTAGCAGTATTAGAGTATTGGAATTTGTTTACTAATGGAGAATCAATTTTCAAATCACAAGAGAAGGGAAATGTGATTTGATGATTGCCTTTTCCCCATAATAGGTACCATGTCACATTGCTAAGAGTGAGAGCTGAGTTTCTAATACTTAATTAGATGATTTTTTTTTCCTACCAGATTATTGGGTGGTTTTTAAGATTGATATTATAGCTTAAGTCTATTCTGTAGTCTTGCTTTTGTATGAAATGAAAATTTGAAGCATATAAGGAAACTTGAAATATACTTGTGTTGGAAAGCTTTGGGAATATATGCAATATATAGGTAATGATTTTTGTGTTCTATCATGCTAATTTGATGTCCAAGACCCACAATATTTTTTTTAATTTGTTTGCATTTTATTTAAATTGAGGGGGATCTCGTTAAGTTCTTTCTCCCTGTCCTTGTGATATGTTTTTTTATTGGTTTTAATTTTATTTGATTTGAGGGGGATCCCATTGAGTTCTTTTCCCCTCCCCCAATTTGGTTGAAAGACTAGTTTGCAAAGTAAATTATTCAACATGGTGTCAGGATTTAACAACAACTGAAGCTTATGTAAAGCTGGAAAAAGAGATAATTCACTCACTTGGAATGTAGCTTAGATGCATTTTCATGGTATGTTGTGGAGTAATAGTGGCATGTAACAAATGTCAGAGCTCTAATCCACCAAAGATAAAACATCCTCAAAATAATTCTCCTTTACAATGTATAATGCCATAAAAATAATAATAAAATCTTCAGTTCCACAAGATAATTCGTAACTATTGTCTTCTAAGAATATCTACTCCAATAATCCCTCTAATGTATCTATAAGGGGAAATAAAAGGGGGGTGGGGGTGTGATAACTCAATAAGTGAAATTCACTAACATTGGGGTGTAGGAACAAACCTTTCAAATAAATAATTCTTACCACAAATTCATAACTTGTAACTCATCAATATTTTATCATCAAATATTTCACATAAAAAAAATATCTTTATATTATGAGCCATCATAATATATATATATATATATCAATACCATTATATAAACAATTTCTTAGATTTTTCTCGTGGTCAATGTTTACGGCCCATTGATAGGGTTGTGTTGTCACCTTTATGAACTAGAACCTCATTTTCATTCATTTTCTTAAGGATGGCTCCCTTGGAACCTAAAAGTGCACTCTTTTGTTAAGGAGCTTCTTTTTTGGATCCTCAATAGTATACTCCCTTGCTAAGGAGCTATCAAATGTGCACTGTTCTCTTTTTCTGGGATTGTCCTTTGCTAAGAACTAACTACAGTATGATTGTCCCTTGCTAAGGACTAAAATACCACACTGAGTTTTTAATCAAAACTTGCCATAGGTTTTCAAAACATATTTAATATGCTCACAAAAATAATCCATTTGTAATTCTCAAAAATATAAAGATATATTTACACATACAAGTTTAAATAAATTTAGGTTGTCCCACAAGTTTTTCATAAAACGAGTAGTCAATATGCACATCAAACATTTATAAAATATCAATTTATATATAGAATATCAACATATTTCTTTGATATAGAATAGTTTAATAATCAAAACTGTTTTGGGAAAACCCCCAAAATTAGTAAACATCACTTACCTCTTATTTGCAAAAAATATGAGACCAACTCCCTTGAATCACAATAACTTAGTAGGATTAGAACCTAGCAACATCAAAAATAGGTCCATCAAGACACAATTTCCCACTCAAAAATCTATTTTCACACTTAAAAGGTTTTATCCTAGACAAATTGATATATCCAAAATTCGCTATTTATTCACCTAACTATCCAATTTACTTTCAGCTTTGATCAGATTTTTGGACTTAAAAATATTGCTGTCTAATCAGATTTTTCCATTAACGTAATCATACATATTCATGAAACTTCAATATGGCCGAATAATGAATATCTGATCAATCTGAATGTAATAGCCATAGGTTTTATTCATATCTATTCACTCTAATATTATATATATTCAATCTAATATTGGAAGCCACGTGATAGCCATAATTTATCAATCTAGTTGCCTAATATTCCCTTGATGCCGCTAGACTAGTATTTAGACAATAATAAGGGTGTGGATGCGTGTCAGTTTGACAGTGAATAAAGTGAGACTACAAACAATTATATGTAAACCACAAGGCACCCTTGTTCTAATATAATAATCCTAGCTTTAGATCCATAACAGCAGCCCCTATCTATATATATATATATATATATATTTTTTTTTTCGTCTATTAGGTACGCTAAAACAGATGCTATAAGAGTGGGAACAAAAGCTAGCCATTCAATATTTCAACCCTCCTAAGTTTAGAGTAGAGGAGAGCTATACCTGCAGTCTCCACTCCCAACCACAGTGAAGCAAAGCAAGGTTTAGTAGTGTGTTGCTAATGAAGCAAAAGGAAGCCCCATCAACAAATACACGTGTAGCTTAAGAAGTAAAAGACTAGCGTTTTTTTTAATTTTATTTTTTATTTTTTTTACGCTTATCAAGGCCCATATATTTACTTATGCAACCTCACTTAGGCTTCATATTTCATAGTATTTATCTTATTTTTAATATCTTAGGCCCAAATCAATTAAATCCATTTAATTGTGGGCCTCCTTTTTAATTTATGTATACGAATTTAATTAGTATCAAAATTAGTGACTGTTACTATGAAACACAACAGATGAATGAAAAAGGGGAGTTTTGAAGCCTTATATCAACAATGATATATATAAAATATGTGCAATTGAAAGTTTGGAACTTCTTTAATCCTATGATGGAAGGCAGGGTCATGGGTTCAAGATCCAGTGTGTGTGTGTGTGTATAAGTTACCAATCAACTAAAGAATTGTGGGACAATTATGTTTTATGTCATTGCTTGGTGATTCTAAGGACAGGGTCTGAGTCATGTGGAAAAAATGTTTTGGGACCTGAGTAGAGAGAGGGCCTACATTCACTTCAGCTTTATATATAGATGGCAACTGCTTGATTTGAAAACCTAACTTATAGTTAGCACTAGGAAAGGAATTCAACTGGATTCCTTTCACTATAGTTAGTATGGCTGCCAATGTCAGAACTGTATGAATTCATTCCTTGAACAGGGAAATTTAAAGAAGAAATCACATTCAAATGTTTCATAGATTTTTTTACCCCAGTTGTGTTAGATCATAGGGTAGCAGTATTAGAATATGTGCAATTGAAAGTTTAAAACTTCTTTAATCCTATGATGCACTCTTTTTAAGATATATACTAAAGAATACATTCTAAAAGTTTTTCTTTGTGGTTGTAATGCCAAAACAGTAATACAGATATGCTTTTGGTGGTGATTCAAATTGTTGTTCAGGTGTGTATTTAACTAGTTGCCGAGGATGTCATAATACAGTCATAATTTTTGTTTGTTACTTTGTTATCATCTTTGGAAGGCTCAGTAAAAAGAGTATGTGAAGAAATTGAATAGGAGAGTAGTTTGATGCTTTAAAGCTTAATGTTGAGCTCAAGAGTTGCTGCTTTGTTCTACGCTGGTGGCAATTCTCATGAATCCACCGAGCACAAAGAGGCGTCAATGCACTTGACAAGACCTGGGACATGTTGGAAGCAGAATAGGGATGGAGTATTTATCTTGTCCTATAAGACACCTCAATGATGATACAATGATCAACTGAGTGGTTGTTTTCTTCTCCCCAGATTTATAATGGGCCAAATTACCCATTTTCACACTAGGTTGTTCAAAACTTCAAATCTCTAACATTTATTTGCACTCTCTTAACTATTTTTTCTATGCATCTTTTCACACAAACATCCCACCTTGAGCAAGTTTAGAGCCATAGTCAGATGTTGACTCTCTCTCTCTCTGTGTCTCTCTCTCTTGTATATATCTGAATTCAGTTTGTTTGATTTATTGTCGGAGAAAACTTTTGAAGCCCGTTAGGGATGAAAGTTTTGATTTTATTGTGACTTCTTGGTTGTTGAAAGACTTAGCAAATGAAGAATAAAAACCTTCAATTTGGAAGTTAGGTTGTCTTGTTATTTGACCTGCATGGGTATATTTGCACATTCCTTAATTTTGTGGGAATACTGTTCAAATAATTTTGTAGCTTAACTATTAGGGGTAGCTCCAGTGGAATGATTTGGATAAAAAAGACATGGACCGTATGAAGCTCTGGTATAAAATAGGTAACATTTGGATTTGGCTTTGGTTTAAACCTAAGCTCTGGATTTGGTTAAAGACCTCTACACAAGTCTTTGGTACCTTATATAAAAACCTCAAGCTCTGGATTTTGCTTCTCTAAATGTTTCAGTCTCCACCCCAAATCCTCTTACTCTCATTTCCATTTCCATTTCATCTCCATTTTCCTTTTCTATATTTTTGGTGCGTGTCTCATTCTATGAAGTAAAATAACATGGAGTGAAGAAATCAAGGACAGCCTCTTGACTGGATCTTGATTGTTTTTACAATGCAGTTGATTCAATACAAATTTGTGATATTCAACTTGCCAGAATCACTCACCTTAACCTGACCATCATTCTGGTTTTTCAGGACCTTCTTATATTGTTACTCTCTCTTTTTAATTGTTCCCCAATCACTTGGGGTCACTATTCTTACTATTAAGGATATGTTTAAAATTTTTTAGAAAATATATGTTTTAGTATTGTTTGGAATTGATGACAGTTCTCCTTCCGGTGCAGTTGTTTTATACCTCTAGTTTGTGTGACCACATAAATATCATTTGGGTGATGTCTTTGTATCATTAGCAAATGCACTTTGTACCAGAGCTGTCTATTTAACAATGTTCTGGGGCAATTTCGTTGTTTGTGATATTAATGAAATTCTTGTGTATATATATTCTATACTTGAATCATAGCCTATCGACCACTGGGCTATTATTCACTAACCGTATTGGGACCGGGGTTTGGGATATAATACTATCACATTATATTCTCACTAGTCGTAGTGCCATCACAATTATTTAATGCTTTTGTCAAATTTCTGGTGCTTTTGAAGCGTGGTAGCAAGATTAAGATTATGATATTTTTTCAGCATAAAATATGATCTATGGGATTAATATAATTGTGGGGTCCGTGGGCCTGATAGCCTCAGTCCTTCATATAGCAGGCCCAAGGCCCATGCCGAGGAGTGCAAGCTATTTCTGAGAAGAAAGGGGGGAAGCCTATTCTCTTGAATCCACGCCGAGGACACCTTGTCCTCGGCCTGACAAGAGTGATTTCGGGGAGTGGCTAACCCCAAGGTAAGCTGTCACTCTCACATTTAATGCACTCAACTAACCCTCCTGGCCGCATTAATGGAGAGGTAACCCCTTGGCAGGATAACGTTGGTCAGAGTGAGCCACTTGAGTATCGATAAAGCTTCTGATGGGATGGACTACCAGAGAAAAAGGCGAATAGACAATCAACAGATGGAAGCAAAAGATAGGAAGATTAAAACTATAAAAGAAGAGCTAGTAAAGCAAATAGAGGGGGGGAAAAAAAGAAAGGCCTCCTCGGCCACAGGCCGAGGAGCATTCCCTCATTTGTAAGAAAACACTTAGCCATTTAAAAAGAGGTTTGGGCATGGTGATCAACGGCCAGCACCTAAGCCTGTCAGCCCACTCTCTATAAATGTATTGTTTGGGCTTGTTGGGCTGAAAACCCAACACTCAATTCAGATTGAGTCCTTACAATAATGTTTTATGAAATACACTCCCTACTATTGGAAAAATTATACAATTCTCATGGTGGACCATGCCATTTGTTTATAATTCCGCTAAGATTTCCACCTTTTTTTTAAGTTACCAAGTCAGTTATGATAAAAAAAAAAAATTAACAGACTTGTTAAACTAACTCAGTAGAAGTGGGTTTCAGTCAGTTCAACTGGTAAAGTCTTTGATAATTGTATAAGAGATTTAGGGTTCAATCCTTGTCTACACCAAAATTGATTGGTGTCTTGGTCTGATGATAAAAGAGTTATCATCAGGAGCGGATGCCATAGATTAAAATTTTCTCAAAAAAAAAAAAAAAAAAAAACTGACACAGCAGAAACTATTGGGCTTCTTAACCCCATAAAACATAAAGAAAGAAAGAAAAAATTGGGCTTTTTGTCCATTTAATTTTTGATACCAACAAAGCAAGTGGTTAGACATTTCCTTTCTCTTTATACAGAAGCCTTCATTATATGGTAAATGCCCTAATTCTTAAAGTTTACACTTAGTCACCTAGTCAACTTTAAAAAAAAAAAAAAAATTTAATTATATTATTTTTTAAAGCATGGCGTGATGGCCTTTTTGAAGAGCCTATTGACTGATAGACTCAACAACTCTCATAGGGCAAGATTGACTATGTGGTCATGTATCTAATGAAATTCCAAATCAAAGATACTACTAGGGGTGTCCAACCCAACACGGAACCTAACCAACTCGAGCAACCCGCCTGAACCCGAACGGCAACCGCCCGAACCAACCACTCCAACGGTCGGTGACAGGTTTCTGCGCCCAAGACCCAACGCTGGCAGGTTGAGTGGCGGGTTTTCTTCTCCAAAACCAGAGCCACCTGACCCGACCGACGTTAAATACAAATTCGGCGATATTCGGGGAGATCCAAGTGAGATTTGTTGAGATCCGACGACATTTGAGGAGATCCAAGCGAGATTTGGTGAGATCCGGCGACGTTTGAGGAGATCCAAGCGAGATATGGTGAGATCCAGCGACATTCGAGGAGATCCAAGCGAGATCTCGACCATATTTGGTGAGATCAAGATTCGAGGAGATCTAGGCTGATTTCGGTGATTTTTGGTGTAGATCTATTGGGTTTTTATAAATTCCGGCGAATTTTTTGAAGATTCCAGCGAGCTTGCAGGATCCAGCAACTCGATCGAACACCACCCGAACCTGAAACCGACTCGACTGAGTGACGTCGGCGGTCGGTTTCGGGTCCTTCCGTCTTCCACCTGACGCCGGCGGGTCAGGTCCGGGTTGGGTCCAAAACCGACTTGGCCCGACCCGTGGACAGCCCTAGATACTACCATATTGGGCATGCAACGAACCAATATTGGGTCCTTGCTACAATTGTATAAAATGTAAAAGATACTACCATCATAAATCAAGTGCCGAATTATCCCATGAGTTGCAACATCCCTTGCACTCAAAACACCCTTTTATTCTCTTTAACAAAACGAATTTTTTTAAGGACAAAAAATATAGCAAATGCGAAATTTGCAAACAATATTGTGGGCAGTACACTTATGGTTGCTTTCATTGCAACTTTAACCTTCACAACAAATGTGCTTCTTTACCGCTCACCATAGAATTTGAAGTCCATGAGCACCCATTAACTCGCATTTGGAGGTCGATGAAGTTCACTTGCAACCTTTGTGGCAAAGAAGGTAATGTGCCCTATCTTTGTGTCCCATGCAATTTTGTATTCATAAAAGTTGCATTTCTCACCCATGTGTGAAAGCTATACATCACGACCACCTCCTCCACCTCACTTATTCTTCTTTTGAAGTCCATCAATATATTTCCCAATTTTGTCAACTTTGTGTTCAAAAAGTAGACACAAACTATGGGTTTTACTATTGCTTGAGTGTTGATTTTGTTGCCCATCTTGATTGTGCTATGGACGAGGAAAATAGAGAGGACATAAATTTGATGAAACTTAAAGATGGAGAGTCCAATGAGTCAGAAAATGAAGATTTAGAGCTCGATGAATCTAATGACTCAGCAACTTACATAGTCAAAAAAATCATTGTAGGTGAAGACGGAACTGAAATTGCCAAAAAAGTCAAACACTTCAGTCATGAGCATGACTTAAGGCTTATTGATAAGGTTGAGAATAACAAATAATGCGATGGGTGTTTACGAGCCATTCTCCCTCCATTTTACAGTAGCGTCAAGGACAACTTCTTTCTTCATAAATCTTGTATTGAATTACCTAGAAAAAAGTGACACCTTCTTCATCAGCACTCACTTACTCTCTTCCCAAAGGCACCTTGTAGGTCTATGTTGTTTTGGTGTGATGCTTGTGGCCAGCTTTGCAATGGCTTTACCTACAAGTGTAATAAATGCGATTTTGATCTCGATGTTCAAAGTAGTTTGATCTTGGATATTCTTACCCACAAAGGTCACGAGCATTGTCTTCGCCTCTCCAGCACAAGATATAGTCAGAATTGCAATAGTTGTAACTTTGAAAGGTCCCAAGGATTTCATTGTATCACTTGTGAATTTGCACTAGACTTTAAATGCGCTATACTACCACTTATTGCAAGGTACAAACAACATGAGCATCCTTTCATTCTTAGTTATACTGCTGAAGATGACTCTGGTGAATATTATTGTGATATTTGTGAAGAAAGAGACCCTGAACAATGGTTCTACTACTGTGCATATTGTAGTTATCCTGCTCATCCGAAATGTATTCTTGGGAAATATTCAAATTTTAAATTTGGAGTTTTTTACACATTTGACTGTCACCCATACCCCCTTACTATCATTCAGAAAACTAAAGACCACCATGCATGTCACAGATGTGATGGTCCTTGCGATAAAGAGTTTTTCTGCCAATGTGTCTCATGTAATTTCATCGTGCACACATATTGTTTATAGAAAAGATAAATATGGTTTTAATTTTTATTTTATACTAGACTTAGTGCACATAATTTCTAGTGTGAGAAATTAGTTAAATGACAATGCAATAGTTATTTTTAATGCTTTTCCTTGGCATCATGATTCAAATAGGACACAAATACATTATACCAACTCATGGTTGTCTGGTTGTAACCTTCCTTGTCTTAATCTCTTAGAAACAATAAGCGTCTAGATGATATGAATTTTTAGTTTTTAATGTTTTATGGTACAATATTTAGAACGGGAAGTTGGCCCTCAATGTGGAACATTGATTCAGGGATGATGAACAATAGTGGAACTATATCTTGTTATTCACTTATTTGTAGCCTTGTAGGACTATATCTCTCTCTTTTCTGTTTCTATGCAATTTAGACTGCATTCATTTTTCTTGAGCTCATATTAAATTGTCCCATCTCTTTTTTTTTTTTTTTTTTTTTTTCATTAGGTGGGATCTTAATATTTTGATTAACAACTGCCCTTCTTCTTTCTTGAGCTCATATTAAATTGTCCCATCTCTTTTTTTTTTTTTTTTTTTTTTGCATTAGGTGGGATCTTAATATTTTGATTAACAACTGCCCTTCTTCTTATCATAGATGGTGAGGTTCTTTTATTTTCTTTTCTCAACATAGATTTTATACATCATCACATTAAATATTTTATCCTGGCATCTTAATTTGAAGACACACTATGTACTTTGTAAATGTTGAGGTTAGAAACATGGTGACTTTGGGTTAAATAATTGTTATTTTCATTGATTTATTGGAAATAAAAAAAGTACCCAACGAAAGTGTGTTTTCTTGTTATAACCTGGTGGGCCTTTAGTATCATACGAAGCAGAGCCCTCACACTGATTTGGGTTAGGACAAAGACAAACCAGCCCATGCCCAAATGACAAAAAGACCACTCATTACTCCTCTCACCTTGCAAAACCCTAATCTTCGGTTCACTTAACCCTATCTATATAAATACCTCTAACTCTCAGAGAGAGGAACACACACTGCGTACTACATATGTTAGTACCACAATCTATGTTTCTTACCCAGAAAAAAAAAAAAAACATGTACTGCAATCTATATATATTTTTTTTCATTCTGTAGTTTTTTCATTTCGTTATGTGTGTGTGTGTGTGTTTATTGTTTTAAGGAAGTGAAATACGCAAGGTACAGCTTCTTGGTTGGATCTAATACCACGATCCAGTCAATTTCTTTTTACAGGCCTTGCAATATTGAACTTAGCCAGTATCACTCGCCTGAACTTGACCCTCTATCTGATTGTTCAGACCCTTTTATTACTGCCACATTTTTTTCTTTATAGAGATTTTCATTTTTGTGAAAAACTTGATTTTGAGTAATGTATTTGTAACGTGTTAGCAAACGCACTCTGTCCCTAAACCGTGTTTTCACGAATGTTCTGAGGCAATTTCTTCGTTTGCAATAGTAAGAATGAGATTCTAGTATATATATTTTTATGTGCTAGAATTTCCCAACTTACTTGACCAATGGTCTATTTTACACCGACCTTATTGGCATATTAGTTGGATACAAAATACAATACTGTTACAAAAAAAAAAAAAGTGCATTGAATCGATCTTTTGACTTGTGTTTGAAAAACTAATAAATTGGGCATTTATGTTCTTAACTTCTTTTGATGATAAGAAGAAGAAATGCATTGAATTGATTTAGAAATAGGATGAAATGGATTGCTATTGATCTTATCATTTGTAGGTAAATAATTAGTTAGTTTCACTCATTAAACTATTTTTGGAGTAATAAGCCATTAAACATACGGAAATGACCAGAAATTCATGTAAAATGTCTTGAGGTAAATTCGGACCAAGGAAAATAGATGAAAAAAAAGGAAATACTTAGAATGAGCTCCTGATTTCCTGAAATGCATCTGGAAATGCACTTTGTTGAAATGCCGATGCCGATGAGCGCGAAAGATTTTGCGAACAAGTTTAATACATGGGAATGTTTTTTTTATGCAATTATATTGCCTTTGTGGAATCTGCAACTAGTGGAAACAGACCAGAAACATGAGGTTGGTTTTTAAGGGAAACAAATAGGTTGAGGATTACAGTAGTAAATGGGGCCAATGTAGAAATTGCCATCTTCCTTCTGTTCTCTGCTCATGCATTCATGCTTCGGAGACAGACCACAAAGAAGAGGACACGAAAATCTTTCTGTTCTTTACTTGGACAACCACAAACCAAAAAGCAATTCATAATTTCATATTTTTCCAAAAAATAATACCAAAAAAAAAAGAAGAAAAGTAATTCTCATTTCTCAGGCCTCTCTCTCTCTCTCTCTGTTTCTTTTCTCAATAAAATTGTCTGAACATTACTGTCCTCTCCCACACCAAATTGGCTAGCAGTGAACGCAAAACATGCTATGCCAAGATTCAACAGCATTTTAGGATGTTACGTATTTACATATTTATCAACATCTTTTATGTTATTAGTTTTACTTAATTGTTATTATTGTTGTTACTGTTAATTATATGAAAGTGAAATTATGCTCTTATCATAGATGGTGAGGTTCAATTCTTCTATCTTTTCTCAACATTAATTTTATACATCAGCATAGTAAAAATATTGGCCTGATATCTTAATTTGAAGGCACACTATGTACTTTGTAAATGTTGATGTTAAGAGCATGGTTATTTGGGACCAATAATTGTTGATAACTTGGCTGGTTGAGGTATATATTGTAATTGAATTTCTCTTGGTGATCTTTAAAAGTTAAAACCTTGCTGTGCATAGAGACTTCTTTAAATCTTGTCTGATAAGTTAAGGGCTTAGTTTAGAAAATATTTGTAGAATCTTCTTGCTTTGAACTATGTCAATGTTACATTGCACTAATCTTCTCCAACACGAAGATATAAACCAAACTGCACTAGTTGTGACTTTGAAAGCTTCCAAGTATTTCGTTGTATCACTTGTGAATTTCACTACACTTTGAATATGCTACATTACCACATCCTACAAGGTAGAAACAACACGGGCACTCCATCACTCTTAATTATGTTGTTAAAGATGATTCCAACAAATATTATTGTGATATTTGTGAAGAGCAAGACCCAATGCATTGGTTCTACTACTATGCAAATTGTAATTATTGGTGCCTACACATTTGACCTACGCCTCGTCTATATAAATACCTCTAATCTAACTTTGAGATAGAGGAACAGACATGCGGCAACTATGTTAGTAAAACGATTTATGTAAGTATCATTACCACCATCAACGTTACTCTCATTATGTAGTTTTTTTTTTTATTTTTTTATTTTTTTTTGGGGGTGCTTGTGCTGCTTGTTTTGAAGCAAATACCAGTAAGTGAAAAAAGCAAGGTACAGATTCTTGATTGGATCTAGATTTACTAATACCGCGATCCAATCAGTTTCTAACTAAACTTGCAATTCCCAACTTACTCGACCAATGGTCTATTTTACACTGACCTTATGGGCGCATTAGTTAACTTAGTTGGATACATATATACAATACTGTCACAAAAAAAGTGCGTGTGGTACTATCAAATTGGTCCGAGATTATATTTGAATGATTGCAAACCAGATAAAATAGGGTGAGTGATGCAAAACATATTTACGGGGAGAACAATTTGTGTTTGAAAAACTAAAAATTTGGGCATTTTTTTTCTTGTCTATCTTTTGGGTGTGTGTGTCATTCTTTGAAGTAAAATAACATGAAGTGAAAGAAATCTGGATCTTTTCTCCTTTTAGTCTTGTTATTTCAAATATTAATGGAATTCTGGTGTATATTTTATACTTGAATTTCTCAGTATGCTAAGTGCCATCATAATTGTTTAATGCTTTTGTCAAATTTCTGGTGCTCTTGAAGTACTAGGTTGGTATCAAGGTCATAATATTATTTCAGTAAAGTATATGATGAGTTATGGGATTTGAATAATATGCTGAATATGATCAATAAGGTATAGCTCAAATAGCACCTCATAAGAGCAAGGTGGAGAGGGGGTGAAGTCAAAAGTTAAGACCCATTGAACTTAAAATGACACTGATTTTGACCCGTTTAGTATATATGTTTAAACACATGTTTTCAGTTTTTAAACAATATTATATCTATCTTCACACATTTTTTCACTCACATGTATTTTCAAAAAATACAAATAACGTTACTAGAACAACATTATCAAACGGCCCCTTTAAAACCCAGAATATCCTTGTATTAACTTACCTATATTTATTTCCCATAAAATAAATAAATAAATATTTGTGTTGCCTATGGAAATACCCGTTTTTGTCTCTAGACGATTATCAAAGGGCCCACTTTTGAACATGTGGCCAAGAAAAATGACTTTTATAAATGTAACGCCCCAAAATCATAAGCAATAAAAGTTTATTCAATCTAAATAATCCATAAAAATATTAAATAAAAGCAACCGGCAACCTAAAATCTCATCACAAATGTCAAAGCTCTAATCCATCAAAAATAAAACATCCACAAAATAATTCTCCAGTACAATATTTGATACCATAAAAATAATAATAAAATCTTCAGTTTCACAAACTAATTCGTAACTATTGTCTTCCAAGAATCTCAACTCTAATAATTCTTCTAGTGTATCTGTAAAGGGGAAAGGAGGGTGAGATAACTCAATAAGTGGAATTCACTAATATTGGAGTGTGGGAACAAACCTTTCAAATAAATAATTTTTACAACAAATTCATAACTTGTAATTCATCAATATTTTATCATCAAATACTTCATATAATATATATATATATATATATATCTTTATATTGTGAGCCATCATAATACATATATCAATACCATCATATAAATAATTTCCTAAGTTTTTCTCGTGGTCAACGTTTACGGCCCGTTAATAGGGTTGTGTTGTCCCTTTTTTGGGACTGGAACCTCCTTTTCATCCCCTTTCTTAGGGGTGGCTCCTTTGGAACCTGAAGGTGCACTTTCTTGCTAAGGAGCTTCCTTTTTGGATCCTTAATAGTATATACTTCATTGCTAATGAGATATCAAATGTGCACTGTCCCATTTTCTGGGACCGTCCCTTACTAAGGACTAGCTACAGTATGATTGTTCCTTACTAAGGACCAAATACAATACTGAGCTTTTAATCATGACTTGCTATAGGATTCAAAACATATTCAATATGCTCACAAAAATAATCAATTCATAATTCTCAAAAATATAAAGATATATTCACACATACAAGTTTATAAAAATTTAGGTTGTTCCACAAGTTTTTCATAAAACGAATAGTCAATATGCACATCAAACATTTATAAAATATCAATTTATATATAGAATATCAAAATATTTCTTTGATATAAAATAGTTCAATAATCAACACTATTTTAGGAAAACCTCCAAAATTAGTAATCACTACTTACCTCTTATTTGCAAAAATATGAAATCAACCACCCTTGAGTCACACTAAATTAGTAAAATTAGAACCTTGCAACACCAAAAATAGGTTCATCAATACACAAATTTCCCACTTAAAATCAATTTTCACACTTAAATAGTTTAATCTATCAATATTAAAGCCTATGGAGATGTTAGATTCTTTGTGCCACTTTGATTGCAGTACTGTGGCTGCCATATAATTCAAACTATATGTAGGGCCTAGTTTTGCCCAAATTTCTTTTCCCTCTCTACTGCCCAATTTCATTCCTAGTTAGTGGACGTTTTCTTTGCTAATATAGAAAGACAATGAAAACATTATTTTTTATGTCATTGAAAAGGGTATAAGAAATATCTAGATATTTTCTTTGTTGGAAATTTCTTGTTTTAAGAATGCATCTCAACCTGCTAGTGGCTGAAAGGTCAAGACCATATTTGACAATGAGAATAGGAGAAAACAAAAAGGCTATATGCATCATTCTTACTCCAATATAATAACAATTATAAGTCATCTTCTCCATTAATATAAGGATAGGTGGAGATTGACAGGTCAAACATATGCCTAGAAGTTCTTTTTCTTTTAATATATTGATAGGTTAGGTTTTATAAAGTGATGCCTATTATCCTATTAGCTACTAAAGTAACTTCAAGCACAGCTCTTTCCTGCAAACGTGGGACAAGTCTAGCCATTGAATATTCAACTCCCTAAATTTAGAGCTAAAGGAAACCATACCTGCTACAGTCTCACGTTCAGCCGCAAAGTAGAAAAAAATAAGTTATTCAATCGGGTGTTGCGGCTAAAACAAAAGAAAATCTTGCATATATACACACACGTGTATCTTAAGAGGTAAAAAGCTAGGATTTTTAAAAGCTTATCAAAGCCCATATATTTACTTATGCCACCTCACTTGGGCTTCATATTCCATAGTATTTATCTTATTTTTAATATCTTATGCCCAAATCAATTAAATCCATTTAATTGTAGGCCTCCTTTTTAATTTACATATAATAATTAAATTGGTATCAAAATTATGGAGTGTTACAATAAATATATTTGTTGCCTATGGAAAATTGACGATTATCAAAGTGTCAACTTTTGAACATGTGGCCAAGAAAATTGACTCTAGATATTTTGGTAAGATATTTCCAAATTTATTAAATATGGTCTTAAGCTACATTTGCATAGAGAATTAACCATAAACAAATATGAAAGCAAGCTTAGCTGGACTTTTTTCTTGGTATCAACTTGAATTCTTTGTGTAAAAATGAAACATGAATTTCAATCTGGACCTCAACTTCTTGTTTTATTTGTTAATGATTTAATATGAAAATGCTGCAATAGGTAAAACATAGGTACAATACTTTTGATTCCAAGGAAAACTCTACATAAAAGTCAGGATGTTTGTCGGAACAATTTAAAATAAGTAGACAAAATAAATATATATAATATACTTGCAAAAAAAGAAAATTATATACATAATTATACATATTTTGTCTACCTAAATAAAATATTGAACATCTTGACTTGAGAATCTCAAGAATTTGGGTTCAACAAAAATTAGAGTAATGCTAGGGATACAACAAAATGACACAACAATTTTACAACATTCTTAATTTAGCATATCAACTCACTTATGGGTCCATCACAATCATTAATTTTTAATAATATAATTAATTTAAATTTTTTGGTATGCTAATTTAGAAATGTTGTAAAATTGTTGTGCCATTTTGTTGTATACTAACATTAATCACAAAAAATAATTTCGGCCTACCAAACATAATCCTTCAACAAAAAATTAAAAGCCCAAATATCAACAATAAAAATTGGCTCAGTTTTATGTGTTGTTTGAGCTTTCTACCCAAATATCTCCAAACATAACCCAAACAAGCAACAAGATTAAGCCAAAGTCTAAAAGAGACTAGTATTCCAAAAAAAAAAAAAAAAAAGACTAGAAGATCTATGGTCTCTAAATAGGCAAAGAAAAATCCAAAATTGTGAGGAATATAGATAGGCATCAAAGTGGACAATATTTACATAGTTGGGGTGAGGTCATTACAATATATATATATATAGGCGAAGAAAAATCCAAAATTGTGAGGAGTATAGATAGGCATCAAAGTGGATAATATTTACATAGTTGGGGTGAGGTCATTACAATATATATATATATATATATAGAGAGAGAGAGAGAGAGAGAGAGAGAGATGAGTTCAAGTTACATCTGGTGTAACTTGACGAGAGTTACACTATGATGGTGCAATAACAAAATACCAAGTCATTTCTTGTCCATAAGTGCCATCCAAAGGAAAAGAGGGAATTACCTCGTGCTCGTCCGCATCAACTTCATCCGTTCGTCTCTAGGGGACGGACGACGTTATTATGTCCTTAGCTCCTGGAGCTGTAGACGAGCATATTTTCACCAAGTGTGAGAGAAGCCGAACCATTGCAAGCTAAATCCAACCGTTGTGGGATGCATGTCCAGATAATGTAACCTCCAAGGTGGTTATGAAAGTTACCTCCGAATCTTTCGTACTACTCAGCAATAGGAACGGTTAACAAATAAGTAACCATTGCCCACACACTATATAAACGATCGCCAACAAGAGGGTAAGGAAGGCAGAAACTCCCAACATTCTTCGCCCTTGAACTTAATTTGTTGAGTTCTACGATTTCTTTCTCTGACAAAGGGTTGAAATGGTTCGGACAAGATCTACGGCTACTAGTCTAGGCCTTCAACAGAGCAGGGACGCCTCTAGTAACCCTTTTCACGACTGTCAATCAGCGCCTACCATGCAACCATCTTCAGTCTAACACATGCAATCCATGGCTGCTGCTATGGTGGAGTTAACCAGCCAGAACCAGGAGTTGGTCAGACAGCTTGATTTAAGGAGGCAGTGTCATGAACGGAACACCGAAGGACAGGCCCAGAGTTAAGAAGAGGAAAGGAATGTTGAACCTGAAAGCCGGTCAAGGGGTACCGCTTCACGGAGGGTACCTTATTTGGAAAAGGAAATGGATCAAATGAGAAGAGTTATGGATGAGATGAGGGAGAATATGAAGAAAATGAACACTGTAGAAGATTTAGTTCACAGGACTGATTCCCCCTTCGTGGCTTTCATCAATGCCCATCCTTTGCCACCCAAGTTCAAGATGTCTTCGTTAGATTCGTATGATGGGACGCGGGATCCTTTTAACTATATTTCCACCTTCAAAACTACTATGCACCTTCAATGGGTTCCGGATGAAATAATGTGCAGAGCTTTTCATACCTCCTAACACAGTGACATCCTTCGAGGAGTTAAGCAAGTTGTTCGTTAATAATTTTATCGGAGGGTAGAGGCATAAACGTTTTTCGTCTAGCTTGCTAACTATAGAGCAAGGAGAGAATGAAAGTTTGCGGTCCTTCATCACGCGGTTCAACAGGGATGCCTTGGCAGTGGACGAGGTGGATGATAAGCTCCTTTTGGCGGCATTCCATAATGGGGTTCATTCTGACTTGTTTATCCACAAGTTATACGAACAGGCACCTCAGACCATGGCTGAACTAGTCCATTTAGCCCAGAACTTTATGAATGCGGAGGACGCTATCATAGCCAAGAAAAGGAAGAGAGTTGAGAAAGTGGAAGCCAACTCAGTGCGTCATTCGGAACAAGGTCCTCGTCCTAAGAAGGGACGAATAGAAGATAGGAAAGACTGAGACAAGAAGATAGGTCCTTCAGCACGGAATCAACAGTACACCCCTTTGAATGTGCCACTCGAGCAAGTCCTTATGCAAATCAAGGACGAGCCTTCCTTGAAGTGGCCGGAGAAGATGAAGGGAGATCCCAACAAGCGCAATAGGAATAAGTATTGTCGCTTCCATAGAGATCATGGGCATGACACGGACGAATGCTTTGATTTAAAGCAGCAGATTGAGAATCTCATTAGGCAAGGGAAGCTGAGAAATTTCCTGGGACAAGACTAGAAGGACGAGAAATTGAAGGGGAAGGTAAAGAAATCGTCATGACCACCGCTTGGAGAAATAAGAGTCATCATAGGGGAAATTCAACAGGACAGTCGTCCAAATCAAAGAAGGCATACCTGAAAGTAGTGCAGAGCGTCCAACTCTCTGGATGATCACCGAGAGCAAGGACCACAGACGAGCAAGCAGTCACTTTCACGGACGAGGATGCCGAGAGAATTCATCACCCTCATGACGATGCTATTGTTATCACCCTCCTCATTGTTGACTACAAAACTAGAAGGGTGCTGGTAGACAATGGAAGCTCGGCTGATATTTTATGTTATCTAGCTTTTCAGCAGATGAGGTTGGGACGAGACCGGCGCCGTCCAGCAAGCTCCCCCCTAGTAGGATTTGGTGGGATGAAGGTACAACCCGTAGGCACTATTTCATTACCGTTGACAGTGGGGCGATACCCGCAACAAATCACCAAGGATGTGAACTTCCTTGTGGTATATTGTTCATCCTCCTACAATGCCATAATTGGAAGGCCAACTTTAAACAGTTGGAAGGCAGTCACATCTATCTACCACCTGTCAATCAAGTTCCCAACAGAACATGGAGTGGGACAAGTACAAGGAGACCAATTGGTAGCAAGAAAGTGTTATTTGGCCATGCTGGCCATGGACGAGCAAATTCAGGTAATGAAAATTGAAGAAAGGAGAGTTGTTGTAGAACCCATTGAAGTGTTAGAAGATGTTTTCCTAGACGAGTATAACCCTGAAAGGTGTACCAATGTTGGAGCAGACCTGGGAGATGAGGTTAAAAGGGATCTCATCTGGTTTTTGAAGAAAAATATTGATGTGTTTGCTTGGAGTAATGAAGACATGCTGGGTATAGATCCCAGTGTTATTACCCACTGTTTGAATGTAGATCCTTCCTCTAAGCTAGTGTGACAAAAGAAAAGGGTGTTCACCCCTGAGAGAGATAATGCTATTAAAGACGAAGTACAGAAATTGATGGCCGCGAAATTTATACAGGAAGTATACTACCCACAATGGTTGGCCAATGTAGTAATGGTGAAAAAGACGAACGGCAAGTGGAGGATGTGTGTGGATTTTATTGATTTAAATAAGGCTTGCCCCAAGGACAGTTATCCACTACCACACATTGACCAACTGGTGGATTCTACTGCAGGCCATAAACTAATTAGTTTTATGGATGCTTTCTCAGGATATAACTAAATAAGGATGGACGAAGCAGACCAAGAGAAGACATCCTTTGTTACTAGTCAGGGATTATTCTGTTATGAAGTAATGCCCTTTGGCTTGAAAAATGCTGGAGCAACATACCAACGACTGGTTAACTACATGTTTCGTCCACAGATCGGGCAGAATATGGAAGTCTACATTGATGACATGCTGGTGAAAAGTCAGGACGAGGGAGGACATCTGGATGACTTGAAGGAGACATTTGACACACTGAGGCAGTACCACATGAAGTTGAATCCTAGCAAATGTGCTTTTGGAGTGTCATCAGGGAAATTCCTTGGATTTATGGTCTCCCACAGAGGGATCGAGGCGAACCCTGATAAAATTCGAGCAATATTGGACATGAAGCCTCCGAGCAATGTTAAAGAAGTCTAGTCCCTCACCAGGCGAGTTGCTGCCCTTAACAGGTTTGTTTCTAAAGCTATTGACAAGTGTTTACCGTTTTTCAAGGTTCTAAAGAGAGCATTTGAGTGGATGAACGAGTGCCAAAGAGCCTTTCAAGACTTGAAAACGTACCTCATTACGACTCCATTGCTGAGTCCGTCCGTAACAGGAGAAAAGTTGTTTTTATACCTGAAGTAACCCCGCATGCCGTGAGCTCAGCATTAATAAGAGAGGAAGGGAAAGTACAAAAGCCAGTGTACTATACAAGTAGAGCACTGAGGGGAGCGGAAGGACGATATCCACTAATGGAGAAATTAGCTTTCGCACTAATAACAGCCTCTAGGAAACTAAGACATTACTTCCAGGCTCATGTCATCAACGTCATGACGGATCACCCACTCAAGAAGGCAATGAACAAATTAGAGGCTACAGGACGATTGATACAATGGGTTGTCGAGCTTAGTGAGTTTGATATAAGGTACCAAACAAGGCATGCCATAAAAGCTCTGGCTCTGGCAGACTTCAGTGCAGAGTTCACCCCTAGTTGTGACGATGTAAGTAAGATGGAAGACAACCAGAAGTGGATCGTCCATGTGGATGGATCGTCTACACAGCACACCAGAAGAATAGGTGTGGTTTTGCAATCTCCAGAATGGGATAAACTGAAATACAAAGTTCGCTTGCAGTACCAAGCAACCAATAATGAAGTTAAGTATGAAGCTCTTCTTAAAGGGCTGGCGTTGGCCAAGTCTGTGGAAGCAAAGTCAATACTTGTCTTGGGAGATTCTCAGCTAATCATGGGCCAAGTGAATGGGGTGTGTGAGGCTAAGGAAGAACGAATGAGGAAGTATCTTAATAGGGTGATGCAACTTATGAAAAAATTTAAGGAAGCTAACTTCGTTCAAATCCCAATGGAAGAGAATACGGAAGCAGATACCTTAGCAAGAGAAGCCTCGGCGAGTGAAGCCGTGGATAAGTTTAATGAGATTCAGTATTTGCCGAGTGTAGACATCCCAAAAGTACAACAGGTGCAGAGCAAAGGAAATTGGATGGCCCCGGTTGTATCGTACTTAAAAGACAGACGACTTCCAGAAGAAAAAAGGGGAAGCTAGAAAGCTGAGGGTAAGGTCAGCCAGGTACGTTCTTATGGACGGGGTTCTGTACAAAAGAGGATTTTCTCAGCCTTATCTCCGGCGTTTGGCTCCAGACGAAGCAAACTATATACTTAGAGAAATTCATGAGAGAGTGTGTGGCAATCATTCGAGAGCTAGATCACTCGTCCACAAAGTCGTTTGAGCAGGATATTACTGGCCAAATATGCAAGCTGATGCTAAGGCCTATGTTAAGGTTTGCGATTAATGCCAACGGTTTAGTAACGTCCCTAGGCAACCATCAGAATACCTAACCTCAATGACGGCCCTATGGCCCTTTGCACAATGGGGACTAGACATTCTGGGTCCTTTTCCACTAGGTGTAAGGCAAATGAAATTTCTTGTGGTGGGCATCGATTATTTTACTAAGTGGGTTGAAGCAGAACCCTTAGCTAATATCACACAACAAAATGTAAAAAATTTCGTGTGGAAGAACATCGTGTGTAGATTTGGAGTGCCTAGGGTGCTGGTATCCGACAACGGACGATAATTCGACAATGCACTCTTCAAAGATTTTTGCACACATTTTAGAATTCAAAATCACTATTCTTCACCCGCCCACCCACAAGCTAACGGCCAGGCTGAAGTTACAAACCGATCCTTACTAAAAATAATCAAGACTCGGCATGAGGGGGCAAAGGGAGTATGACCAGATGAGCTGCCGGGTGTTTTTTGGGCGTATAGGATGACAGTGAGAACTCCAACAGGAGAAACTCCTTTCAGACTAGCCTATGGAACTGAAGTAGTCATACCTGCAGAAGTGCACATGGCCAGTCATAGGGTGGCAGCCTACCAGGACGAAGACAACAATGAGCAACTCCATTTAAACCTCGACCTCATAGACGAGGTAAGGACGGACGCTGAACAAAGAGTGGCCAGGTACAAAAACCTTATGGCTAGGCAATATGATGCAATGGTGAAGCTAAGGCGTTTTAACATAGGAGACCTCGTCTTGAAAAGGGTATCTTTGGCAACAAAGAACCCAGCTCATGGGAAGTTGGGACCTAATTGGGAAGGCCCTTACATGGTCAACTATAAAAGACAAGGAGTTGGAGCATCATTGGAATGTTGAACACCTGATGAGGTACTATCAATAAAAAAGCCAGCCTAAAGGAGCAAAACTCTGGATGAACCTAGAAGCTACATGAGACTTGTTTATCTATGTCTAATATTATCTATATTTCTGATATTGCTCTATTATTATGTTAAAACTTATGGACGAAGTTATAATTTGGCTTGTATTTGTTTTTACAATAAGCACTAGCTCATAAGCATGTGCCTTGTCTATGAACAATATTTATGCTATGTATATAATGTTGTGTGAATCACTACCATGTTATTTCTATACAAATCAACCCATGAGAAGACAAAAAAGCTCAAAGACGAAAAAAAACTCTCTGGACGCAGAGATGTAACATCAGCTTGTCTAAATGAAATCAGGGCGTGCTTGTCCAAAGTAAAGGACGAGGTAAAACCCTATACCTTGAGCAAATCTCAATGCCCAAGGCATATTCGTCCATATAATGGACGAAGTAAGATGAGGTAAAACCTTATACCTTGAGCAAATTTCAATGCCCGAGGCATATTCGTCCATATGATGGACGAGGTAAGACGTGCAAATCCATGACATGGACGAGGAAATGTATGTACTTATTCATGCACCAAAAACGTTCTAGTGCATGGACGCCAAGAATGTACTAACACATGGACGAGAAAAACAAAAGTCTTACCATTATTAAATGTCAGAATCAGCTAAACCTAAGGACGGGTAACGCTGATAATTTTCATTTCACCTGAATAAACTACACTTCGTAAAATTTCGATAAAAGTGGTTCAAGCATATATGTGAAATGTAGACGAGCTAAACAAGGTATGCATATATAAGAGAAATAGCAATCATTAAATTGTTTCAAAAGGGCGAACGAGAAATGTCCAAACACCCTTACAAAATTAAAACTGTTTTATAAAAACTCGTCCTTAAACGTGGACGAGCCAAATGTACTTGGATTACATAAAAAAAAAAAAAAAAAATTGGATGAAGACATAAAACATCGAAATATTTTTTAAACTAAGGCATCAACGTTGAGGTCATCTTGAGGTTAGGTCGTGGCATCGTCCTCTATATTAGCGTCCTCATAGCCGAGGTGAAGGAGAGAGCTAGTGGTGGCAGCATTCAAATTGAGTACAATGGAGCTAAAGTCTACATTAGGAAACTTTTCAATAGCATCCATCCTAAAATCTTCAAACCCTGTTGCATAGTTGGTATCCAAAACATAAGTGTATTGTTTAGATGCTTTGAATTCAGCCACTGCGTCTTCCTTTGCCTTGGAGAGAAGAATGCTATGCTTATCGCTCTTTTTCTGCAAGTCTTCAAGACGAGCATCTTTTTCCGCAACACTAGCCTTCAAATCCTCAACCAAAGTTTTTAACTCCCTCACCTCGTCCATGGTTTTGGCAGCCACTTCAGCCCATTGTTTAGCCTCGTCCTTCAACTCCTGTATCCTCGTCTCTAACAAGATCCTTCTCTTGTCCAACCCAGTGGCCTATCTAGACGTTGCTATAAACTTGGACATGCCCTATAGAAAACAACAAATAAAAGTTAAAAAAAAAAGGAGGAGACTGAAAATTTAGTCAGGACGAAGATAAATGTTATCTTGAAAAGGTCATGGACACCAGAGTGTTCAAAATCTTTAAGGGACATGTCATAGCAAACGTTTATATCCTCGTCAGAAATAGCATTCTTGAAACGTTCCCAGGCTAGGTTTTCATTTTCAATAATATTTGAAGGGACCTTGTGGGAAGGTTGAGACGAGGTTGTCACAGTTTTAGATGGTGGAGTCTTAGACGGGGTGGACTCAACAGGAGTAGACAAGTCAACATCAAAGACTTTGGCGAGCTGGTGGGACGACAGAGTAGGTTTGACTACTTGGGACGAGCCATGCTTGGTCTTCTTGCCACGTTTACTAGGAAGATTTTCCAAATCCAAGTTTTTGGATAGAGTCTTCCTCTTATCTCTAGCCAATGGACGAGCTTGAAGTTCAGGCTTAAGACAAACCCCCTCAGCACTTACCTTCTTTCCCTTGTTACCTCTCATGGTTGCCATTCCTATAAAGAAAAAAGAGGAAAAGAGTTTACTTTGACACAAAGGAAAATAAAAATAAAAGATGCAGGGAATGTTTGGAATTTGAAACTTACTTTTTCTTACAGTAATTTCGTGTACAAGTGCTATGTCAGATAGTTTAAGGCCTAACCCCCACTTGGCAAGTCGTCTAAGATTGACCAAGGAATGAAAATCCCCGTCTGTGTGTAGACGAGCCCTGTGGAGGCGGTCTCGATGCAGCTTGCTCAAAGAAGGTCGTCCAATGGCTGTAATGAAAAAAGGGGAGATTAAATAATGATAATTACAAACAAAAACAAGAAGAGTGGGGAAAAACTAAGGGACTTACCCTCAGGACGAAGGTTCCTTAGGTCCCCAGTAAAACGACCAAATGTATCCAGGCCAACGTCTACAGGATTTCCAGCCCAGAAGCTAAAGACAAAGAAAAACTCCGTCTTCCACTTTCTGTCAGACGAGGCCAAGGATTTGACTAGTCTACAATCTTTACCCTTGGCCATGAATTGATAAAAGCCAGGGGATTGATGAATTTCTGAAGGTTTGTAACAGTAGAGGAACTCGTTCACTGTAATAGGACGGTCCCCTCCAAACACTTCCCTCCACAAAATTTGCATAGAGATAATCAATCTCCATGCATTTAGGTTAAATTGACACACTCCTAAACCTAGTCTAAATAACAACTCTCTAGTAAAGGCATTCAAAAGAAACCTAAGACCCCCTAGAAGGTAAGCTTCATATATACCTATCCCAAAATGGGGATTACAATACCACTCTCCACGGACGGGTAATCTAGGATTAAACTCGTCCGGAATTTGATACCATTCCTTAAGATTGTTTAGTCTATCCTCGTCCGTCTTGGAAGAAATATCTATAGCGCAACTATACACAGTTATCTCCGTCTCGTCCAAAGGACTAGACGGAGGGATGAAGGACGAGATGCCTGCCTGGGACCCTGAAGTTTTTCTAAGTTGTTCTTGCACTACTTCTAAGGGAAACCCAAGGATCCCTGAGACATATTCCTCGTCCGTGGTGTTTCCCCCACTACTGTTACTAGTGTCACTAGAGCTATCACTACTGTTATCATAATACTTGTCTATAGCTTTCTCAGTGCTATTGCTAGATGAGGAGATAGTTATTTCTGACATTTTTCGAAAAGAAAATTTTGGAAACCTAAAAGACGAGAAAAGAGGGAATACCTGGCTCTAGGACGAACAGAGACTATGGACGCGAGGAAACTCCTAGACGAGGCTCTAGACGAGGAATGTCAAAGAAGGAAAATCTCAGAAGTGAGGAGGGCAGGGGAGGCATTCCACTATTTATAGATGACTGACCTAAGCATATGAAACGACACAGCCAATCGAATGATGACACGTGGCCTTCGTCTCGAAAAAATGAATCGACGAAACAGGCCACCAATTAAATGGTGACACGTGGCACATCCACACATTAACACCAGTTACCCAAGTAACGTAAGGTTACCTCTTTCCCTTTGGACGACCCATATGGATGAGGGGGCAACTGATGGTGTAATAACAAAATACCAAGTCATTTCTCATCCATAAGTGCCATCCAAAGGAAAAGAGGGAATTACCTCGTGCTCGTCCGCATCAGCTTCATCCGTTCGTCTCTAGGGGACGGACGAGGTTACTGTGTCCTTAGCTCCTGGAGCTGTAGACGAGCATATTTTCACCAAGTGTGAGAGAAGCCGAACTATTGCAAGCCAAATCCAACCGTTGTGGGATGCATGTCTAGATAATGTAACCTCCAAGGCAGTTATGAAAGTTACCTCCGAATCTTTCATACTACTCAGCAATAGGAACGGTTAACAAATAAGTAACCATTGCCCACACACTATATAAACGATTGCCAACAAGAGGGTAAGGGAGGCAGAAACTTTCAACATTTTTGGAAGTGATAAAGAGACTAACTTTACCATCGGAGGATTCTTGGCCAGCTTCAACCAGTCTCCTTTGATTCTGTGTATATTTTCTCAGGACTTAGGTACAAAATCATCAACATCCGAAACCTTCAGCCCACTGATACAACAGAACACATCACACTATTTTTAAACCGGAGATTTCTAATCAATCTAATGGTTAAAAAAATAGCATTAAATGCTAATTAATTTACACATTATTTACTTAATTAATAGCAATTTTTTTTCTCTCTCTCCTTACTCATTATTTAAAACATTTTTCATATAAGATAGATTCAAGTTACATCTGATATAACTCTATAAGAGTTACACTTTTTTTAGGCCATAGATTTCCAAAAGATCTAACGGTAAAAAAGAAAGCACAATTTTTTCATATCTCATTAAATACTTACCTAATTAACAACATCCTTAATAACTCTCTCCTTATTAATTACTTCTTGTATCTCTTTTTCTCTCTTTATTTCACTTTAATTCATTTTTCCTCTATCACTTTTATCGTCCATTTTCATAAAATGTTTAAGCAAAAATATTAACTCCAAGAGCAGCAATTATAAGCATCAAAAAATTACTGTCATATCATCAATTTAAAATCAGTTCAATGATGATGAATTTCCTTTTGATGGAGATCCTTATGGGGGGTAGCAGTTTCATCAAGTCATCAACAACATAACTACAATTAATTTTCTATTAATTTTTGGTTTCAATGGCTATCTTCTAATTTTCTCTTCCATTTTTTTCTTATTTGGGTTTCAAGAGTTATGGGCGTCAAATATTACCTAGCGGAAAAAAGAAAAAAGAAGCTCCAGATGAAACTACATATAGAAATAAAAATAAAAATTTGAACAAAGGTAGGCTGGGGGAGATAATAGATCCAATCTGAAAGTGGCGCAAGAGAATAGAGAGGAGGAACAAAGACTTAGAAAGAATCCTAAAAAAAAAAAAAAAAGAATTTAGAAAGAAAAAGGAAAACAAGGAAAGGTACAGCAGACAAGTATAAGGAAAGAGAGAGTAGTAGTGGTAATCTAGTAGAAGAAGATGTAGGATAAAAGAGTATTGTAAATACATTTGTAAAGTCATTCGGCCAATATATATATATATATATGAGATGAGTTCAAGTTACACTTGGTGTAACTCTTTAGAGTTACATCTTTTCTAAACCATTGGATTTAAATAAATCTAACGGTTAAAGAAAGACACTCATTAATACTGAGATTAGGATCTCATGTATTATTCTTTATTTATGATATTCCATACTTATCTCTTAACCCAAAAAAGGTATACTTATTTCTCTCACTCTCTCTCTCTCTCTCTCTCTCTCTCTCTCTCTCTCTCTCTCTCTCATACGTATTTATGTAATCTTTTCTCTTTATATTGTTTTTGGTTTTTGACACAGTTAAGGACATAGAAATGGATTAGTGAAATATAAAGCATAAAAGGGTAGAATAGAAGTAGTACCAGAGGAAAAGTAATTTGGGTAGAGAAGACTCGCTCATATTCATATTAAAAATTTTGATTTTTTATATATATAAATTTCACTCTCCAAATGCCATTAAGATGGACTTCAACGAGGAGCAAGATTGAAGAGGCGGAGTATATGGGCTTTGGCCTGGAGATGGAATAACAAAGAGATGAAACTGAAAGTCAATTACTTTGCTTGCTTGGAGTGCTGCTGATTTGATTCTTATCATTCCTTCATTCCCTTTTTTTCCTCTTAATAAAATTTTTAGCAATTTAATAATTGAAATGAAAAATTGGATGGCGTTTGCTCTTAGTTTTTGCTCTCTAATATTTATTCTTGTAATCAGTGGCGACGCCACATTGAAGTCAGGGTGTTCCCAGGAACACCCTGACCTGCAAAAAAAAAAAAAAAAATTATATATAATAATTTAAATTTTTTTTATTTGTTTACCCTTAAAAATTAAAATAGGAACACCCTCAAGAAAATTTAGGAATACTCTCAAAAATATTTATGCCAAACAAATTTTGAACTCAGATCAATACCAAATGATTTGTTAGGGAAAAAAAAAACAGAGAAAAAGAAGAAGAAGAAAGCAGAAATCCAAGCTTTGACAGTATGGTGGAAGAAGTGGAAGTTAATTTGCTTACCATTTAAAATCTCTTCTTCAAGGCTTGTTTGAGTTGTCTCTACTCTCTAGAACTTCCGGAGTGAGATAGTTACATTTTATGAGACTTGTAAATGACAAATGCAGCTTTGAAAAGTGATATTGACTATTAAGGGAAAATGACTCAAGGCATGCGAGCGTAGGTGGGAGTGGAGCTTCCTAGAAGCTTCATAAATCATGATTATAATTATACCAAATTAACAAAATATTCATTTATTTACAAAATTTTGGTTTAAAAAAATTCATTTATTTACATAATAACTCAAATATGAATTTAAAAAAAAAAAAAACAATCTAAACCCCTTTTTAAGATTTTCTTTCTAAATCACTATATTAATAGAAATAAGTAAAGGTATTGTAGGGACCCAATTTGGATTGACCCTGAATACGAATGGGTTTTCAGCCTAACCAGCCCAAACAATAAATTTATAGAGAGTGGATTGAAAGGTTTAGGTGCTGGCCGTCGATCACCATGCATGAACTTTTCTTATAAAAAATGCTAAGAGTGTATTTACAAATGGGGGATGCTCCTCGGCCCGTGGCCGAGGAGGCCTTATTGTTCTCTCTTTTTTTTTCCCCCCCTCTTTTACTTTACTAGCTTTTCTTTTATAGTTTTCATCTTCCTATCCCCTCCTTCCATCTGTTGATCATCTATTTGCCTTTTTTTCTGGCCGTCCGTCCCATCAGAGGCCTTATCGATACTCAAGTGGTTCACTCTGATCAACGTTATCCTGCCAAGGGGTTACCTCCCCATTAATGCGGCCAGGGGGGGTTAGTTGAATGCATTAAATGTGAGAGTGACAGCTTACTTTGGGGTTAGTCTCACCCCAAAATCACGTTCGTCAGGCCGAGGATAAGGTGGTCCTCAGTGTGGATTGGAAAAAAAGGCTTTCCCTCACCTTGGCCCTGAATAGCCTGTGCTCCTTGGCCTGGGCCTCGGGCCTGCTACATGATGGGCCGAGGCTATCAGGCCCATGGGCCCCACAGGTATTATTTTATTTAATTTTTTATGGGATTATTTTATTAATTACTGTTATGTAAGTAATGACTTGTTATAAATCTTGGATGTGATATTGATGTTAAGGCTTAATATTAAATGATTTGTAATATTTGATATTTAGTAATACTTTTTTGAATTGATAATTTTATGTTGTATAAGAATATACTTTTTTTTAAAGAACTCCGAAACACTCTAAAACGGTACGCCGAAATAAGCTAGTATCAAAATATTCCGTTTCATTGGACAAACCGAAACGGGTTTCGAAACAATATTCATAACATTGCAACAAATTATAGTTTATAAAAGACAAACAAATTAATGAAACAACTAAACAACAATAATTAATAATTTTATTAATATTTTAAATGAACTTATAATTTTATTAATGAAATAACTAAACAACAAATTATAGTTTATAATTTTTTTTTTTTAGCACAAACTTCATGCCGGTCAAATCTTGAATTTCGGCCAGTATTTACCGAAACATCCCGAAGCACCCGAAATAGACCGAAATGACCCGAAATTTTTTCAAAGTGAAATAGGAACACCCTGAACAAAATTCCTAGAGTCGTCACTGCTTGTAATCAAGCTAAAGAATTTACCTCTATCAAATTCCTGAGTCAATTGTCAACGAGAACAAAACCAAGAAACAAAACAGTTAAGAGAATATAAAATTTTGTTCTTAATTAACAAAATGAGAAAATGAGTCTCAAGTTTAGAGACAAGGTGGTGGAAGATTGGAGCAATACACACGGTCTTGCCATATTTGCTGTTTGTTTTCTCTCTCCCACTAAAAGTTAGTAGATTTGTGAGTGTAATTAATAAGGAGAGAGATAATAAGAATGTTATTAATTAGGTAAGTATTTAATAATAATATGCATAATAATGTTTTCTTTTTAGCCGTTAAATATTTTAACAATCAATAGCTATAAAAAGGTGTAACTTGAACCCATCTATATATATATATATATATATATATATGAAAGAGTTGGGTTCAAATTACACCTGGTGTAATTCTAAATAATGTTACATCACCCAATAACTTGTTATAAAATTCATATACCCTTAGCTACTAAGAAAATTAACTTTTCTTGCATGACATTTGATCTCCTAAGTCCTACCTGCTCCTCCAATTTTTATTATTTATTTATTATTATTATTATTATTTTTTTAAAGGAGGTCAGTGTGAAACTAAATATGTCTATTTCACTCCCATTTAAAAAAAAAACAAAAAGTCTATTTCACGGAAGAAGAGGATAAACTGGAAACAAGCAGCTAAAAATTATGAATTCATCTTCTAATTGGACAGAAAAGCAGCCTGGAGAGAGAGCAAATGACTTAATTCTTTTTTTCTCACATTCACACTGCCAGACTTAAAGCAGTCGCCAACTGCTTTCTCCTTGTGTTTTTCCATTTTGGACGAAAGATTCCGCTGTCACCAACTAAGAATTTTCCATTTTTATTTATTAGCAATAATTGTTTGCATGTTTGGAACTATTTTTGTTAACTAAAGTACTTTTGTCTTTTTGTTAACAAAAGACAAAATCTTCAAATTTAAGAACCGGACCCGGTTCTTAAATTTGAAGATTTTGTTTGGAACTATTTTTGTTAACTAAAGTACTTTTGTCTTTTGCTTCATTGTTTACTGACTGAAGGTACATATAAGGATTTTGTTTGTGTGTGTAATATATAGCTTAGTGTTTTTTTTTTTTTTTGGAGAATCAATATATGGCCTAGTTGAGGTATGTTTTACATGTGAATTTGGAAACATATATGATATATTAGACTTCATTAATTCTTTGTTTCTGTACTTCGGTTTTCTTTCCTATGATCTATGATCTATCTCTAAATAGGCAAAGAAAAATCCAAAATTGAACTAACTACTTTTCTAGTCAAAAGAATTAAAGAAGTGTGTATAGCTGTATAAGTATAGTCCTATTGTTGAACCTAAAAAGAAGGAAAAAAAGAAGCTACGAGTACCACTACTAGCCCTCCCAATCCACACACCAACCAAACCAAAAGGCAAGTTTCATCTCTCCCTACAAGAAGTGTTTGAACCTTTCAGGCCCTTTACTCTCCCACACCAAATCGGCTAGCAGCAGAGATTATTGAAGACTTTGCTGCCCATCTGACTCTCAGATAATCTATATCAAGGTATGAGTCCATCTCCAACCATTTTTCTCTACATTTGGGTAATCTATAAATTCCTTTTTTTTTCTTTTACCTAAACAAGTTGGATTTTTTTTTCTCTGTTCACGTTGTAAAGATCGAAAATCAACATGTTTGCAACAATGAGCATTCTTTGGTATTCAATGAAGACGAGAGAAGAGGAATTCTTTGTTGGGCATGCAGGGAACCAGTATTGGGTCCTAGTTACAGTTGCATAAAATGCAACAAGTTTCACCATCATAAATCGTGTGCAGAACTACCTCGTGAATTGCAACATCCTTTGCATCCAAAACATTCTCTCATTCTCTTTGCGGAATGGAAATGTGTTTGCGAGGAAGAGTATAGCAAATGCGAAGTCTGCAAAGAATTTCTTGAGGAATACACTTATGGCTGTTCCCATTGCAACTTTAACCTTCACAGCAAATGTGCTTCTTTACCGATCACCATAGAAACTGAAGTCCATGACCACCCATTAACACGCATGTGGAAGTCAATAAAGTTCACTTGTGACCTTTGTGGCAAAGAAGGCAATGTGCCCTTTCTTTGTGCACCGTCCAATTTCTGTATTCATCCAAGTTGTGCGTATTACGTACGCAATGTCGAAGTTATACGTCATGACCACATCCTCCACCTTACCATCTCTTCTCTTGAAGTCAATCAATCTGCTTCCCGATTTTGTCGCCTCTGTGTTCAGAAAGTGGACACAGATTATGGGTTTTATTATTGCTCAAGTTGTGATTTTGTTGCCCACCTTGACTGTGCTATGGACAAGGAAAATAGGGAGGACATAAATTTGTTGAAACTTACAGATGAGTCAAAAAATGATGATCTAGAGTTGGATGGATCTATAAACTCAAAAACTTACATGGTCAAAAAAATCAATGTAGGTAAGGATGGAATTGAAATTGCCACAGAAATCGAACACTTTAGTCATGAGCATGACTTAAAGCTTACAGATAAGGTTGAGAATAACAAAAAATGTGATGGTTGCTTACGAGTCATTCTCCCTCCATTTTACAGTTGTACCAAGTGCAACTTCTTTCTTCATAAATCTTGTATTGAATTACCTAGAAAAAAACGACACTCACTTCATCGACACCCACTCAACCTTCTCCCAAAGGCACCTTATAGGAGTAAGTTATTTAGGTGTGATGCTTGTTGCCAAGATTGCAATGGCTTCACCTACCATTGTGAGGAATGCGACTTTGATCTTGATGTTCAATGTAGTTTGATGTTGGACATCCTTATCCACAAAGGTCATGAGCATCATCTTTACCTCTCAAACACAAGATATGAACAGAACTGTAGTAGTTGTGACTTTGAAAGTTTCCTAGTATATCGCTGTATTACCTGTGAATTTGCATTAGACTTTAGATGTGCTACACTACCACTTACTGCTAGGTACAAACAACATGAGCATCCCTTCACTCTCAGTTATGTTGTTGAAGATGACTCTGGTGAATATTATTGTGATATATGTGAAGAGGAACGAGACCCAAATCATTGGTTCTACTACTGTGCAGATTGTAGTTATCCTGCTCATCCAAAATGTATTCTTGGAAACTACCCAAATTTTAAGTTTGGAAGTGCTTACTCATTTTATTGTCACCCACACCCCCTTACTTTCATTGAGAAAAATAAAGACCATCCTGCTTGTCACAAATGTGGCCATCCTTGTGAAGAATTTATCTACCAATGTGCCCCATGTAATTTCTACTTGCATAGACCTTGTTTATGGAAATGACAAATGTGATTTTTATACTAGACTTGGTCCTCATAATTTTTGGTGCGAGAAATTCATCAAATGACATTGCAATAGTTATTTTTAATGCACTTTCTTGGCATCATGATCTACATCAATATATATATATATATATATAAAAGCAAAGACCTTATGCGGGAATGCATAAGGTCATGCCATGTGGCGCTCTAATTTTGCTTTTAGTTTCTTTTACCTCTTTTTATTAATGGCATGTTTGGATGTTTAAAAAAGGAGGGGGAGTAGAGTAGAGGGAGGGAGAGTAATGCAATTACCTTGTTTGGAAGTTTTTTAAAGAATGAGGGGGAGGAGTTTGGAGGAGTTTGGAGGGGTTTAGAGTCCCTCTAGCCCCCCAATTTTAATTCCCCCAAATTGGAAAGATTTGGAAGGGAAGTAGAGTACATAAACTATTGACCAAGTAAATTACCTAATTTACTCTTATTATATTAACAAAATTACACAAGGGGAAGGGCTAATTACTCCCTTCCCCCTTACTAATTTTAAAAACATCCAAATAAGGTGGAAGTGAATCATTCTCCTCTACTCTCCTCCCCACTACTCCCCTCCCCTCTACTCTCCTCTACTCTCCTCCCTCTCTAAACTTCCAAACAAGCCATAAGTATTTTTTACTTTTACCCAAAATATCACATTAACTTATTTTTACTGTTACCTCATTAATTGACTAAGTTTACACCACAACTTTCTTTTTTCTTCATTTCTTTTACCATACCCACCATTTTAGTATTAAAAACAAAAGCACAAAAATAAATAAATAAGTAAGGTACTAACCCAATAACTAAGGGCTAATATAACTAATCCAATAAGGTTCTAAGGAGAGATAGAGAAACATAAAAATATTTTTGATTGTTAAATGAAATGCATTGTTCCACAATTACCAAAATAAAAAATTTGAGATTGACAAAGCATTTGTAAGAGAGAGAAAGAAAGGAATTTGAGGGGCCACCACCATTGTCATGCTGGCTAGCCTCCCACCACCACCATGCTAGCCGGCCTCCCACCACCATCAAGCCGGCGAAACCTCTATGGGTAATTTTTTTTTTGTTAATTCTTACCATGAACTCATTACTACCAAAATTCTATAACAATTATGCTATAATATATGTATAACATTCTTAAAACCATAAGTAGAATGTGATGTTTATAAGAATTGTAGCAAAAGTGCATTACTTGAACTATGCTAATCTTATTTAAATGGTTAAAAATTAACTCTTTTTATTGAGATCATAGTCCTAGAGACAAAAGTCCAAGGTTAAGTTCTTTTGTTTTTGTGATAAATTGCCAGTAGTGGAGCGTAATGCTCTAAGAGCCCATTTGGATTGAAAGGGGAAAAATGGGAAGTGGAGGAGATTAGAGTAGAGTTGACTAAAAATAAGCTAATTTTGGGTCAAATCTACTTTATTCACCCTCCCTCTCATTCAATCCAAATGGACCATAAAGTAAAGACCTCATACGGGAATGCATGAGGTCATGCCATGTGGCACTCTAATTTTGCATTTAACATTTTTTACCTTCTTTTATTAAGTTTTTTTTTTACTGTTACCCAAAATATCACATTAACTTATTTTTACTATTACCTCATTAATTGACTAAGCTTACACCACACATTCCTCTTTTCTTCATGTCTTTTAGGCTTTAGCATACCTGCCATTTTAGTATTAAAAACAAAAGTACCAAAAATAAAAATAAAATTAAGGACTAATATAACTAACCCAACAAGGTACTAGAGAGAGATAGAGAGACACAAAAATATTTTTGATTGTTAAATGGAACGCATTGTTTAACAATTACCAAAAAAAAAAAAAATTGAGATTAACAAAACATTTGTAAGAGAAAGAAAGAAAGGAATCTAAGGGGCCACCACCATCGTCATGCTGGCTGGCCTCCCACCACCATCAAGCCAGCGAAACCTCTACATGTTTTTTTTTTTTTTTTTGGTTAACTTTTACCATGAACTCATTACTACCAAAATTCTATAACAATTATGCTATAATATATGTATAACATTCTCAAAACCATCAGTAGGATATGATGTTTATAAGAACTATAGCAAAAGTGCATTACCTAAACTATGCTAACCTTATTTAAATGGTTAAAAATGAACTCTTTTTATTAAGATCACACTCCTAGAGACAAAAGTCCAGGGTTAAGTTCTTTCGTTTTTGTACAGATAAATTGTCAGTTGTGGAGCGTAATGCTCTAAGGGCCCGTTTGGATTGAGAGGGGAAGGAGAGAGAGTAGAGGAGAGTAGAGTAGGGTTGGCCAAAAATTAGCTAATTTTTGGTCAAATCCGTTCTACTCCCCTCAATTCAAACAGCCATAAAACATTGAAAGATAATCACAAGCAGCATATGCAATTAGTGCTTTCCTAAGTCCAACACATTCTAAAATAAGTGATTCCCCTATTTAACTTCAAGTGAGTTAGTGCTTTTTTTTGTTTTATTGTAGTCATTCATAATTTGCAGTGTTAAAGAAAAAAATTATGTTAATGGAAAAAAAAAAAAAAAACAAAGACCTCATGCAAGAGTGCATGAGGTCTTGCCATATGGTGTTCTAATTTTACATTTAACATTTTTTACCTCTTTTTATTAAGTATTTTTTTACTATTATCCAAAAGTTTACATTAACTTATATTTTATTGTTATCTTATTAATCTCCCATTGATTGCCTTAGCTTATACCACACATTTTCTCTCTTCTTCAATTCTTTTAGCATACCATCATTTTAGAATTAAAAACAAAAGAAAAATAATAATTAAGGACTAATACTAATAACTAACCATGTTCTCTAAAAAAAAAAAACTAACAATGTAAGGCACTAGGTAGAGATAGAGAAACACGAAAATATTGTGGATAGTTAAATGAAACACATTGTTTCACTATTACCAAAATAAAATACTTGAGTTTGACAAAGCATTTGTAAGAGAAATCTGAGGGGCCGCCACCTCTTTCATATTGGCCTCTCCTCACCATCAAGCCGTCAAAATCTCCACGGGTAATTTTTTTTACCATAGTTTTAAATCATTTATATGATACACGCATATACACTTGCTCACACTATCTATTAATGTCGCATTATTGATGAGTGGAAAGCAGCGAGAGAGTTGGACGTATTTTCATTTCATGGTATGCAATATGTGAACACAATACAGCTTAGTTGATTTTCATGGACTTACTACTCTTTTGTATTTATTTTTGGTTTCATGATTTAAAAAGAAAAATTAAACTTACACTGAGAAGGCTACAAATGTGCAGTGAAGTTACTAATCTAATTTTTAATATCTCAAAATGTATATGTTTCTTTACTCAAATTTAGATTATTTTTTCATTTAAATATATGTATAACATTCTCCAAAAATGTCTTACATAAAATATTACAAAATTATCCGTGCATCGCACGGGAAACTTACTAGTAGGACATAAATACACTGTCCAACTCATGGTTGTATGTGTCTGGTTGTACCTTGCCTTGTCCTCATATGTAGATAGTAAGATTTTTTTAGTTTTAAATGTTTTATGGTACAATATCTAGAATGGGAAGTTGGCACTCAATGTGGAACTTTGAGTTAGGGATATGATGAGGGCCGGCTTTAGACATTTTGGGGCCTTAGGTGAGAACTAAAAATGAGGTTTTTTTATACTTATATATTAATTAAATTAATGTTTATTTAATATTTTTATATTATAATATATTTCATTTAAAATCTTTTTTTTTTTTTTGCCTTTTGAAATGCAAATTGACTAATTAAATTTTTGTATTCAAGTTCTTCTAATATGCTCTCTAATTGTTTCATGGTTTCTAATTTTAGAACTAATATTTTTTCAATCTTGAGTTCCTTCATTACATAGTTGGTTATTACGTTTAGACTCAAACAACTTGCAACAAAAACAAAATACTTGGTCTGTATCTTTTGAATACACTAGCCATTTTCTATCATGCTTCTCCCCATTTGATAATATTCAAGTGTAATGAATAGTAGAAAAATGTCTAGTGTCATCACCTCTAGGAAAAATTATATCATTGTCTCTAATTGGACCTCTTTCCACTCTTAAATCTCTTAATTTTATGTCAATATTTTTCCAATTACCTGGATCATAAATATTTGAAGGAATATAATTCAACATGTCATTATTATTTTCATTTTCTTCTAGTTGAACATCATTATTGTGAACTTGTTCATTTGTGACATTTTCATCATTATTTTCATTTTCGTCTAAATTATTTTGAAGTTTATTATCAAGATTTGTTGTATTGCAAAATTGAACATAATTGTTATCTTGCAATTGTATCATTTCATTATCTTTTAACTCTTTTTGGTACATTTTTTGCTCATTTGTAATATTTTCATCTAAATTTTGTGTTATATTTTGTTTATTACTAATAATAAATTTATCCATTGATCATTTTTGAGAATCCATTAATTTTTCTTCTTTTTTTCTTTTTTCTTTTTTAAGTTTTTTTATATCCAAATGTATATTTTTTAGTAGACATTTTTAATCAAAACAATATATTTATAAAGACTAAAATAAAAAATAACTTTCAAGTGTAGAGCAAATAAAAAATAGAACCTAATTTATATAAAAAGTATTGTTGTAGTTTCACCGAACAATAACAAGTTTTTAACAATCTCATCCTGCATAAATAAAGACTTATTCAATATATTACCACTAACTAAAATATATATATAAAACACAAGATTAAAATTTAAAAAAAAAATTAACAACAAGCATAACAAAAATTTAAGCACAGCCATAACACAAGACTTCCACCTCCAAAAAAACACAAAACAAATCTTATCTAATATCTATAACCCAAAAAAAAAAAAAAAAAAAACACTTGGCCCAAACGACGGGAAACATCCAGGCAGGAGGCAGGCGGCGCAATCTTTTTATCTTAAGTCTTATATAGCAAATAAAATGAAGAGAAAGGCTGAAACTGAAGCCAAGCGCCCATTCCTCAAAAAAGTAAAAAAAGCCAAGCGTCCAAATAATGAAATAATACCTGATAGCAGAGAACTCAAAACCCAGAGCAAAGGCGAAGAGGCGGCAGAGCACTGAGCAGTTGAGAGAGGCGGAGAGCAGAGAAGGAATCAGAGAGGTGGAGAAAGGCAAGCTTGCTTGAGATGAGAGAGGCGGAAAGAAGAGAGAAAGAAGCAGAGCTGTAGAGGGAACGGTAAAACTAAAAATTTTAGGAATTTGAGTTGTGTTGATTTGTGATTGTTTAGTGGTTAATCTCTTGGACCGGATTTATAGTTTATTTGGTTGATTTTTGATTTATTTAGAGGATAATAATGTTATTTTTGGACACTAATTTTGTTTAGTATTAATGTTTAACCGAATTTACCAAAATTTTTATTTTTTTGGTTAAAAGGATGTTTCAGATTTTTGCGTATGATAAGTCAAGGGCTTAGTTTAGAGAATGTAAGTCAGACTTTCTTGCTTTGAACAATGTCATTGTTACATAGCACCTCTAAAATTTCAAGCCTCTGTTAATTATACTTTGAAGTTTTGTTCTATAATATCTGGTATTTATGCCCCCTGCTGATCATACTTTTAGAAATTTTTGTTCAATAACAAACGTTTGCAAGTGTTGCATCTATATTGTAAGTTACCAATAAATTAAAGAATTGTGGGATTGTTGTGTTCTATATCATTGCTTGCAGATTGTAAGAATTAGGTCTGAGTTATATGTTGAAAAAATATATTGGGACCTGAGTAGAGAGAGGCCTACATACAGTTCAGCTTTATATATAGATGGTAACTGTTTGATCTGAAAACCTAACTTATATTTAGCACTAGGAAACTCATTTGACTTCAATAGTTGCCACTATGGCTGCCAATGTCAGATGTCGGAACTGTATGAATTCATATCTTGAGCAGGAAAATTAAAGAAAAAATCCAAACCTTTCTGAAATTTTTTACCCCAGTTATGTTTTGGATTATAGGGTAGCAGTATTAAAGTATTGGGTTTTGTTTACTATTGGAGAATCAATTTTCAAATCACAACAGAAGGGAAATGTGATTTGATGATTGCCTTTTCCCCATAATAGGTACTATGTCACATTGCTTGAGAGTGAGAGCTGAGTTTCTAATATTTAATTAGATGATTTTTTTTCCTCTTACCTGATTATTGGGTTGTTTTTAAGATTGATATCATAGCGTAAGTCTATTTTGTAGTCTTGCTTGTGTGTGAAATGAAAACTTGAAGCATATGAGGAAACTTGAAATTTACTTGTGTTGGAAACGTTTGGGAATATATGCAACATCTAGGTAATGATTTTTTGTGTTATATCATGCTAAATTGATGTCCAAGACCCATAATATATATATATATATATTTGTTTGCATTTAATTTGATTTGAGGGGGATCCCATTAACTTCTTTCTCCCTGTCCTTGTGATACGTTTTTTATTGGTTTGCATTTTATTTGATTTCAGGGGGATCCCATTGATCCCATTGAGTTCTTTCCCCCTCCCCCAATTTGGTTGAAAGACTAGTTTGCAAAGTAAATTATTCAACACGGTGTCAGGATTTAACAGAAAATGAAGCTTATGTAAAGCTGGAAAAAGAGATTATTCAATCACTTGGAAAGTAGCTTAGATGCATGTTCATGGTATGTTTGTGGAGCAATAGTGGCATGAGGTGGTGATAATGTGGTCGTAGTGACTGTTACTATGAAGCACAACAGATGAATGAAAATTGGGAGTCTTGAAGACTTATATCAACAATGATATATATAAAATACATGCAATTGAAAGTTTGGAACTTCTTTAATCCTATGATGGAAGGTAGGGTCAGGGGTTCAAGATCCAGGGTGTGTGTGTGTGTGTATAAGTTACCAATCAACTAAAGAATTGTGGGATTATTATGTTCTATGTCATTGCTTGGGGATTGTAAGGTTTGGGTCTGAGTCATGTGGAAAAAATGTTTTGGTATCTGAGTAGAGAGAGCCCTACATTCAATTCGGCTTTATACATGGATGGCAATTGCTTGATTTGAAAACCTAATTAATAGTTAGCACTAGGAAATTCCTTTCACTTCAATGGGTTGTTAGTATGGCTGCCAATGTCAGAACTGTATGAATTCATTCCTTGAACAGGGAAATTTAAAGAAGAAATCCCATTCAAACGTTTCAGAGATTTTTTTGCCCCAGTTGTGTGTTAGATTATAGGGTAGCAGTATTAAATCATCTGAAATTGAAAGTTTAAAACTTCTTTAATCCTACGATGCACTCTTTTTTTAGATATATACTAAAGAAT
This sequence comes from Quercus suber, assembly GCF_002906115.3. Lineage (NCBI taxonomy): Eukaryota > Viridiplantae > Streptophyta > Magnoliopsida > Fagales > Fagaceae > Quercus > Quercus suber. Next base: position 301,170 of record NW_027069863.1, on the reverse strand, counting down.
AAAATTCTAAAAGCTTTTCTTCGTGGTTGTAATGCCAAAACGGTAATACAGATGCGCTTTTGGTGGTGATTCAAATTGTTGTTCAGGTGTGTATTTAAGTAGTTGCTGAGGATGTAATAATACAGTCATAATTGTTATTCGTTGCTTTGTTATCATCTTTGGAATGCTCAGAAAAAAAAGTATGTGAAGAAATTGAAGTGGAGAGTAGTTTGATGCTTTAAAGCTTAATGTTGAGCTTAAGAGTTGCTGCTTTGTTCTATGCTGGTGGCAATTCTCATGAATCCACCAAGCACAAAGAGGCATCAATGCACTTGACAAGACCTGGTACATGTTGGAAGCAGAATAGGGATGGAGTGTTTATCTTGTCCTATAAGACACCTCAATGATGATACAATGATCAACTGAGTGGTTGTTTTCTTCTTCCCAGATTTATAGTGGGCCAAATTTTGCTCATTTTTCACACTAAGGGTCTATTTGGGATCTACTTATTTTGCTGAAACTGAATTTTTTTTGTTAAAAATACTGTAAATAAAAGTAAAAGTTATCTGAAATAGTACAGTTAGATTTATGAATAGTAAAAAAAATGCAGTGGGGCTCATAAATAGTAGCAAAAATAAACTGAATAGTAAAAGAAGCTAGCAAAAATAATTTTTGCTAGACACACACTAAGTTGTTGAAATCTCTAACATTTGCACTCTCTAACTATTTTTTCTAAGCATCTTTTCACACAAACATCCCACCTTTAGCAAGGTTAGAGACATAGTCAGATGTTGACTCTCTCCCTCTCTCACTCTTTTGTATATATCTGAATTCAGTTTGTTTGATGTATTGCTTGAGAAAACTCTTGAAGCCCGTTAGGGATGAAAGTTTTGATTTTATTGCGGCTTCTTGGTTGTTGAAAGATTTAGCAAATGAAGAATAAAAACCTTCAATTTGCAAGTTAGGTTGTCTTGTTATTTGACCTGCATGCTTATATTTGCACATTCCTTAATTTTGTGGGAATACTGTTCAAATAATTTTGTAGCTTAGCTATTAGTGGTAGCTCCAGTGGAATGATTTGGATAAAAAAGACATGGACCGTATGAAGCTTTGGTATAAAATAGGTAACATTTTGATTTGGCTTTGGTTTAAACCTAAGCTCTGGATTTGGTTAAAGACTTCTACACAAGTCTCAGTCTCTTCCCAAAATCCTCTTACTTTCATTTCCGTTTCAACTCCATTTTCCTTTTCTATATTTTTTGGTGTGTGTGTATGTCATTCTTTGAAGTAAAAATAACATGGAGTGAAGAAATCAAGGACAGCCTCATGACTGGATCTTGATTGTTACTACAATCCAGTTGTTTCAATACAAACTTGTGATATTCAACTCGCCAGTATCACTCACCTTAGCTTGACCATCATTCTGGTTTTTCAGGACCTTCTTATATTGTTACTTCTTTTTCTTTTTAATTTTTTCCCAATCGCTTGGGGGCACTATTTTTACCATTAAGGATATGTTTAAATTTTTTAGAAAATATATGTTTTAGAATTTTTTGGAATTGATGACAGTTCCCCTTTTGGTGCAGTTGTTTTATACCTTTTGTTTGTGTGACCACATAAATATCATTAGGGTAATGTCTTTGTATCATAGCAAATGCACTTTGTACCAGAACTATCTTTTTAACGATGTTCTGGGGCAATTTCCTTGTCTATGATATTAATGAAATTCTGATATATATTCTATACTTGAATTTCCCAGCCTATCGACCAATGGACTATTATTCACTAACCGTATTGGGACCAGGGTTGGGTACATAATACTATCACAATATATTCTCAGTAGACATGGTGCCATCACGATTGTTTAATGCTTTTGTCAAATTTCTGGTGCTTATGAAGTATGGTAGCAAGGTTATGATATTTTTTCAGTATAAAACATGATGATCTATGGGATTAGTATAACTAGCTGCGAACCCGCCCATTGCGCGTAATAATCATTTTTATGGTGGTTTTATTTTTATTTTTTCTTTTTACAATATAAACTAATTTAATAAAGAATAATGTATTTTATAATTATATTTTTATTTATTATAATAACAATTATAAATGTAATATAAGAAGAATCATAAATTATAAATATAAATCTTGTCGTACTAAAATGAAAACAATACGATTTTTTTATAGAAATTTGATAGGTAAGTTAACGAAAATATTTGTTTTTTAATAAACGTTATTTCTAACATTTTGTAAATCCTTAAAAAGAATATAAATTAAGAAATTATTCTTTTAGTTTTAAACAAATTTTCTCAAACTTTATTTTTTTTGCCTACAATCCAAAACACCAAAAAATGTAACTAAGAAAATTAATAAACTTAACAATGATTAATTGGACCAATTAGGAAAAACAATTTGTTGTTGATAATCTTTTATTTTTATTTTCTTTGCAAAAATAGTTATTTCATTCACCCAGAAAATATTATCCAATAAACAATTATTAGCAAAATCTAAGAATTAAATTTTTATATATACATTGTTATAAAATAATAATAACAATTAAAGTAAAATTGCAAAAGCTGAAATTTGTCACCCATTTGATTATTTTTGTTTAGCTAACCTTTGCTTTTTTTTTTTTTTTTTTTTTTATAAAATAAATGGCATTATAGATTACTTCTAATACAATTATTAAAAGTACTTTGTCCACCATAAAAGATTAAAAAATAAACAAAAATTAGTAAAATATCATAGTTTAACGTTTAAATTGAGCATTATAAAAAATCATGATGTGTAATAGAATAAATATCAAATTATAATAAATATTAAATTATTCAAATCATGCTATGTAATAGAATAATATTTAATTTTTATATGTTATATTTAATTTTTTATAACGCAATAGGATAAAATTTAACAATCAAAGAGAATAAAGAAAAAAACAATTTTAAAAACAAAATTAAATTGCATTAGCCTAGAGTAGAGTTTTAAAGAATATAAAAATTATCAACTTAAAGTAGAAATACAAGAAAAATAAAAAATTCACCAAAAAATTGAGAGAGAGAGAGAGAGAGAGAGAGAGAGAGAGAACATTTTTATGAGAGAAAACTATGCATAGAATGAAAGAAATAGTGACAAATTTATAGTAAAGAGTGTGAATAAAACAAACAAAAATAAAGGAAGACGAAATGATAGAGGAAGAATGATATTAAAGTAGATGATAGTAGAGAGATGAAAAAGTAAGGGAGGGAGAAAGGTTAGAGAAGTGTAAATATTAAAAAAATAAATGTTAATAACAATTATAGAAAAATTGAAAAGAAAAAAGATAATGACGTAGATGTTAATGTGGCTTAATTGAAGCGTAGTAACAATAAATGCTACGCTTCAGTTTTTAGATATATATAGAATATAGATGTCTTATAAAATACACTCTCTCCACTATTGGAGAAATTATATTATTGTAACTATTCTTATAGTGGACTATGTCACTTATTTCATTATTTCACTAAGACTCTTACATTTTTTAAAATTGTCGAGTCAGTTTGTTATAAAAAAGATAAAAATAAATTAACAAACTTGTTAAACTGACTCGGCAGAAACTTTTACTCACAAAAAAAAAAAAAAAAAAAAAAAAAGACTCAGCAGAAACTACTGGGCTTTCTCAACCCCAAAAAACAGAAAGAAATAAAGAAACAAGGCTTTTGTCCTTTCAATTTTTGATACGAGCAAAGCAAATGGTTAGACAATTTGGGCAATTTGGTAGGGTATTTTAAACACCCATTTTTAGTTTTTAAATAACATTACACATATTTTCACATACTTTTTTACTTACACGTATTTCAAAAAATTACAAACAACATTATTTAAACTCCTCTACCAAACGGGTCCTTGACATTTCCATTCTCTTTCTACATAAGTCTTTTTTTTTTTGATGGAATCTACAGAAGTCTTCATTATATGGTAAATGCCCCAATTCTTAAAGTTTATACCTAGTCCATTTTTTTATAAAAATATATTTATTATTATTATTATTATTAATGCGTGGCGTGACCGCCGTTTTGAAGAGCTCATTGGCCGATAGATTTAACAATTCTCATTTTTGTTTATTATGTACACTTGGCCAATCGGTCAAAATATAAAATTGTCCGTATAATATATATATACATATATATTTTTTTTCCCTGTGGGTATAAATATATATAATATATGAGGAACAAGTCTTGAGCAATGCACATGCACATGTGCCGTCTAGGAATTCTTAATAGAGGTTAAAATTACAGGGTCAAAGTCATCTTGCCCTATGTGAACTGCTTAGAGTGTATGTGGTCATGTGTCTAATGAAATTCCAAATCAAAGAGCTATAAGATACTGTTCTTGCGTCTTGGACTTTGTCTTCGGGGCATTTCTTCAACACATAATGCCTTCTCGCAACGTGCATTAGCATTTATCTGGTGAGTGTATATCTATATTGGAGAAAGTAAATAAAATGGGATGTGACAGAAGTCTTCATTATATGGTAAATGCCCCAATTCTTAAAGTTTATACCTAGTCAATTTTTTTATAAAAATATATTTATTATTATTATTAGGTAAAAATGCAAAATTGACCTTCTAACTTTCAGCTTTTGTCATTTCAGTCCTTCAATTTTCAATTTTGTTATTTCAGTCTTTTAAGTTTCAATTTTTGTTAATGCAGTCTTCTATTAGAACTCAGTTATCTTTTTCCGTTAAGCGACCCTCTAACTTTCAACTCTTTTTTTAATAATAATTTTCATAATTAAAAGAAAATTAAAAAAAGCTGTTAAAAAAAAAAAAAAAAAAAAGAAGAAGTGGGGAACAACGTCGTTCCTCTCACCTGAGAAATCAAAACCTTGAACATGTCGGAGAAGTCCAATTCATGAACTTGAATCTGAGTCCCAAATGAAACGTAGCCAACAAGGGCGTTCTCTGGCAACAAGCCAATGGCACGCCGCACGCCTCAAAGTCGATTTGACATAGCCTATCTCCTCCTCGATCATGCAAGTATCGAGCACAAAAACGAAAACCAGGGAGAGTGTATTGATCAGTGGTGTGTTGAGCATAGACTTCGCCGGGGAGATTGGTATCGGAGATCATGGAATAGTGAGGAGGGAAATGGTTGCGCTGGTAACAGAAGGGGCAGATCCAGATACTGGCGGCGAAGACAATGCAAGCGTAAGGCCGTAAGGGTTGAGAACAGAAGCGCAGGTTTTGCAGCGAAGTGGAGTGGGATTACACACTTGCTCGCTTCAACCTTTGTTCATGGCCACACCACACAAAAACAAAAGTTAAGGCAAATTTTGCTTCAAGCAACCAGTCTCTTTTAGAAAGAATTGAAAACACAACCAAATGCTGGCACATAATAGACATTGTTAGTTTCAACAGTGAACACTAACAGCCGCAAGAGGAAAATTGCCCACCAAAATCCTAAACGAAATGAAAATTTTCAATACTCTTTTTTTTTTTTTTAAAATGTTAAACAAATCATTATAAAAAACAAAATGAAACCCAGTTCCAGAAATTCAAAGACAGAAAATGGGATCACATTAAAAATAAAAATAATAATAAAAATAAAAAATAAAAAAACTCACCTTGCGTTACGTGTTGCAGGTAAGACCAGAATTAAGGGTGGTATTGGGCTTTGTAAGCGAAGTTGGTATCTTTGTGAGTAATTTTTGTGGGAGAGTGCGTTGGGTTTAAGGGTTTGAGAGAGAGATTCAAAGTAGAAAGAAAATTAAAGGTGATCAAGCCAAGAGTCTTGAGAGTCAGTAGTTCCTAGTACGAGAATAAAAGAAGCCAAACAAATAAACCCAGAAGACAGGAACTGGAAGTGGTTAAAACTCATCCAACTCCGTTGATTCCCTCTGGATTTGCGTTCACCATTTCCGACTTTGTTTTCTGACATGTTTTTTTCTTTTTCTTTTTTTTTTTACAGCTTTTTTTTTAGTTTTCTTTTAACTATGAAATTATTATAAAAAAAATGTTAAAACGGTGTAGTTTTGATCGCTTAACGAAAAAAGATAACTGAGTTCTAACGGAAGACTACATTGACAAAAATTAAAACTTAAAGGACTGAAATGATAAAGCTGAAAGTTAGAGGACTAAAATGACAAAAGCTAAAAAGTTAAAGAGTCAGTTTTGCATTTTTGCCTTATTATTATTATTATTATTATTTTTAATGCGTGGCGTGACCGCGGTTTTGAAGAGCTCATTGGCCGATGGATTTAACAATTCTCATTTTTGTTTATTATGTACACTTGGCCAATCAGTCAAAATATAAAATTGTCCGTATAATATATATATATATATTATTTTTTTTCCTGTGGGTATAAATATATATAATATATGAGAAACAAGTCTTGAGCAATGCACATGCACATGTGCCGTCTAGGAATTCTTAATAGAGGTTAAAATTACAGGGTCAAAGTCATCTTGCCCTATGGGAACTGCTTAGAGTGTATGTGGTCATGTGTCTAATGAAATTCCAAATCAAAGAGCTATAAGATACTGTTCTTGCGTCTTGGACTTTGTCTTCTGGGCATTTCTTTAACACATAATGCCTTCTCGCAACGTGCATTAGCATTTATCTGGTGAGTGTATATATATATATTGGAGAAAGTAAATAAAATGGGATGTGAAAAAAAAAAAATAAAATAAAAAGAGTTTCTTCTCACTCTCTCGAAGGAGAGTTTTTCTTTTTGTTGTTCGTGTGTTCTTACTTTGAAACAAAAATAAGGAAGTGAAAAAGGCTAGTTAAAGCTTCTTGGTTGGATATGGAATTTACCAAATCGGGTAGCAGCGGAGATTATTGAAGACTTTTGTGAGCAGAGTTTGGCTTGTGCTGCCGTAATCTATAAAGGGTATGTCTCCTTCTCCAATTATTTTACCTCTTTGATCTATATTTGGATTTGGATTTAGGGTGCAATCTAGCGTCCTATAAATTCCTCTTTTTCTAAACAAATTGGGTTTTTTATCTTATATGTTCATGTGATAGAGATGGAAATTCAACATTTTTGCCATGATGAGCATCCGTTGGTCTTCAATGAAGAGGAGAGAGGAGGACCTCGTTGTTGGGCGTGCAACGAACCAATATTGGGTCCTAGCTATAGTTGTATAAAATGTGAAAGATACTACCATCATAAATCATGTGCCGAACTACCCCGTGAGTTGCAACATCCCTTGCACCCAAAACACCCTCTTATTCTCTTTAATGAAATGAATTTTTTTAAGGACAAAAAATATAGCAAATGCGAAGTTTGCAAACAATACCGTGGGCAATACACTTATGGTTGTTCTCTTTGTAACTTTAACCTTCACAACAAATGTGCTTCTTTACCGCTCACCATAGAATCTGAAGTCCATGAGCACCCATTAACTCGCATTTGGAGGTCGATGAAGTTCACTTGCGACCTTTGTGGCAAAGAAGGTAATGTGCCCTATCTTTGTGTCCCATGCAATTTTTGTATTCATAAAAGTTGCACTTCTTACCCACGTAGTGTAAAAGCTATACGTCACGACCACCTCCTCCATCTCACTTATTCTTCTCTTGAAGTCCATCAATCTGTTTCCCAATTTTGTCAACTTTGTGTCCAAAAAGTAGACACAGACTATGGGTTTTACTATTGCTTGAGTTGCGATTTTGTTGTCCATCTTGATTGTGCTATGGACAAGGAAAATAGGGAGGACATAAATTTGATGAAACTTAAAGATGGAGAGTATAGTGAGTTGGAAAATGAAGATTTAGAGCTCGATGAATCTAATGACTCAGCAACTTACATAGTCAAAAAAATCATTGTAAGTGGGGACGGAATTGAAATTGCCAAAGAAATCAAACACTTCAGTCATGAGCATGACTTAAAACTTATTGATGAGGTTGAGAATAACAAAAAATGTGATGGGTGTTTACGAGCCATTCTCCCTCCATTTTATAGTTGTGTCAAGTGCAGTTTCTTTCTTCATAAATCTTGTATTGAATTACCTAGAAAAAAGCGACACCCTCTTCATCGACACTCACTCACTCTCTTCCCAAAGGCACCTTGTAGGTCTATGTTGTTTTGGTGTGATGCTTGTGGCCAGCTTTGCAATGGCTTCACCTACAAGTGCAATAAGTGCGATTTTGATCTCGATGTTCAATGTAGTTTGATCTTGGATATTCTTACCCATAAAGGTCACGAGCATTGTCTTCGCCTCTCTAGCACAAGATATAGTCAAAAATGCGATAGTTGTAACTTTGAAAGGTCCCAAGGATTCCGTTGTATCACTTGTGAATTTGTACTAGACTTTAAATGCGCTACACTACCACTTACTGCAAGGTATAAACAACATGAGCATCCCTTCATTCTTAGTTATGCTGCTGAAGATGACTCTGGTGAATATTATTGTGATATATGTGAAGAAGAAAGAGACCCAAAACAATGGTTTTACTACTGTGCATATTGCAATTATCCTGCTCATCCGGAATGTATTCTTGGGAAATATCCAAATTTTAAATTCGGAGTTTCTTACACATTTGACTGTCACCCACACCCTCTTACTATGATTCATAAAACTAAAGACCACCATGCATGTCACAAATGTGACGGTCCTTGTGATGAAGAGTTTTTCTACCAATGTGTATCATGTAATTTCAATGTGCACACGTATTGTTTATAGAAAAGACAAATTTGGCTTTAATTTTTATTTTATACTAGACTTAGTTCACGTAATTTCTAGTGTGAAAAATTCGTCAAATGACAATGCAATAGTTATTTTCAATGATAATATGATTTTTTTTTTTTGAATGAAAAGGTAGAGATAATATGAATTTTCAGTTTTTAATGTTTTATGGTACAATATTTAGAACGGGAAGTTCTCCCTCAATGTGGAACATTGATTCGGGATGATGAACAATAGTGGAAATATATCTTGTTATTTGTAGCCTTGTAGGACTATATCTCTCTCTTTTTTGTTTCTATGCAATTTAGACTGCATTCATTTTTCTTAAGCTCATATTAAGTTGTCCATCTCTTTTTTTTGCATTAGATGGGAGCCTAATATTTTGATTAACAAGTGCCTTTCCTCTTATCGTAGATGGTGAGGTTCTTCTCATCAAAAAAAAAAAAAAGATGGTGAGGTTCTTTTATTTTCTTTTCTCAACATAGATTTTATACATCATCACAGTAAATATATTAGCCTGGTATCTTAATTTGAAGACACACTATGTACTTTGTAAATGTTGAGGTTAGAAACATGGTGACTTTGGGTGAAATAATTGTTATTTTCATTGATTTATTGGGGGAAAAAAAAAGGAATTCAAATGCAAAAAAAAGAAAAAAAAAGAAAAAAAAAAAGAAAAAGAAAAAAGTACCCAACTAAAGTTGTGTCTTTCTTGTTATAATCTGTTGGGCCTTTAGTATCATACGAAGCAGAGCCCTCCCGCTGATTTGGGTTAGTACAAAGACAAACCAGCCCATGCCCAAATGACAAAAAGACCACTCATTAGTCCTCTCCCCTTGCAAAACCCTAATCTTCGGTTCACTTAACCCTATCTATATAAATACCTCTAAACTCTCACAAAGAGAACACCCACTGCGTACTGCATATGTTAGTATCCCAATCATGTTTCTTATCCAGAAAAAAAAAACATGTGCTACAATCTATATATATATTTTTTTCATTCTGTAGTTTTATCATTTCGTTGTGTGTGTGTGTGTGTGTGTTTTTCTTGTTTTGAAGCAAAAATAAGGAAGTGAAATACGCAAGGTACAGCTTCTTGGTTGGATCTAATACCACGATCCAATCAATTTCTTTTTACAGACCTTGCAATATTGATCTTAGCCAGTATCACTCGCCTGAACTTGACCCTCTATCTGATTGTTCAGACCCTTTTATTACTGCCACATTTTTTCTTAATAGAGATTTTCATTTTTGTGAAAAGCCTGATTTTGAGTAATGTATTTGTAATGTGTTAGCAAACGCACTCTGTCCCTAAACCGTGTTTTTACGTATGTTTTGAGGCAATTTCTTCGTTTGCAATAGTGAGAATGAGATTCTAGTATATATATTTTTATGTGCTAGAATTTCCCAACTTACTTGATCAATGGTCTATTTTACACTGACCTTATGGGCATATTAGTTGGATACATAAATACAATACTGTCACAAAAAGTGAATTGAATCGATGTTTTGACTTGTGTTTGAAAAACTAAAAAATTGGGCATTGGTGTTTTTAAGAATTTTGATGATAAAAAGAAGAAATGCATTGGATTGATTAAGAAATAGGATGAAATGGATTGCTATTGATCTTATCATTTGTAGGTAAATAATTAATTAGTTTTCTTAAAACTAACTTATTAAACTGTTTTTGGAGGAATAAGCTATTAAACATACGGAAATAACCAGAAATTCTTGATTAAGGCAAATTCGGACAAAGGAAAATAGTTGAAAAAAGAAATACTAAGAACAAGCTTTTGATTTCCTGAAATGCATCTGGAAATGTTAATTAACACTTTGTTGAATTGCCGATGAGCGTGAGAGATTTTGTAGACAAGTTTAATACTTGATTGTCCTTCACAAAAATCTTATAGACAATGAAGAAAACTGTTATGTTACATTTGCAAAATTAGAGATCAAATGGATGTCCATTCTCTTTTTAAAACATGGGAATGTTTTTTTCTTGCCTTATTAGCGGAATCTGCAACTCTGGGAAACAGACCAGAAACATGAGGTTGGTTTTTTTTTTTTCTTAAGGATTAATGTAGATGTTTCCCAAAGCCAAGGGAAACAAATAGGTCGAGGATTACAGAAGTAAATGGGACCCATGTAGAAATTGCTATCTTCCTTCATTTCTCTGTTCATGCCTTCATGCTTCGGACTCTCGGAGACAGACCACAAGGAAGAGGACACGAAGATCTTTCTATTCATTACTTGGACAGCCACTAACCAAAAAGCAATTCATAATTTCATATTTTTCCAAAAAATAAAACCAAAAAAAGAAGAAAAGTAATTCTCATTTTTCATGCCTCTCTCTCTTTGTGTTTCTTTTCTCAATACAATTGTCTGAACATTACTGTCCTCTCCCACACCAAATCGGCTAGCAGTGAATGCAAAACATGCTATGCCAAGATTTAAAAGCATTTTAGGATATTACATATTTACATATTTATCAACATCTTTTATGTTATTAGTTTTACTTGATTGTTATTATTGTTGTTACTGTTAATTCTATGAGAGCGAAATTATGCTCTTATCATAGATGGTGAGGTTCAATTCTTCTATCTTTTCTCAACATAAATTTTAGGCTTAAATGCACTTTTAGTCCCCTATATTTTGACCCGATTTCTATTTTGATCCCTACATTTTATTTTTACCACTTTTACTCCCTAAACCAATTAATGCGTAACATTTAAATCCTTATCGTTACTCAACTAACTAAAAATGTTGACGTGGTTGATGGCACAATAAAATAATAATTAAAAAATCTATTTTAGCATTAAAAAATTGCCATGTCAGAATTTAAATTAAAAAAATTAATTTATTAATTTTAACTAAATGAAAAAATTAAAAACAAAAAATCAAGCCCAATATAGATCAAAACACCACAATCTCGGATCACAACTTTCTGAAACTCTCCTATCTCAATGATGCTTGTGGGTTTCTTTTTCTTTTTTGTTTTCTTCTTTCTTTTTCTTTTTCTTCCCCAGATTGGTCTCTCAATTTCTCCGCCTCCATTCTTTCCTTTTCTTCTTTCTTTCTTCTTCTTTTTCTTCTTTCTCCCTCTATCTTGGTGCTTACCCAAACCCAAACCCATATGCTTCAAGCTCGTCTCTCAAATCAATGGGTCTCTCTCTTTGGCATTTTTTTTTTGGTGGGTTTCTGTGCATATGGTGTTGCCGACTTGCGGTGGTGAGGTGGAGGGCGTGGGTTGTGGGGATCGGTGTGATGGAGGTCTTAGTTTGTGGATCGACGTGGTGGAGGGTGTGGGTTTGTGGTGATCGACGTCTGTGGTGGAGTTTTGGTGATGGCACAGATCAGAGTTTGGGTCAGTCGGTGATGGGCTAGATGATTGTTCGGTGGCTAGATCGGTAATGGTTGGTGGCTGGATTGAAGTTTGGTGGTGGGTTTCAGTGGCTGAGATTGGAGTTTGGTGGTGGGTTTCGGTGATGGCACAAATCGGAGTTTGGTGGTGGGATTTGTTCACAGATTGGAGTTTGGTGATGGGTTTCGTTCTCAGATCGAAGAGGAATGGTGCTTGGACTAGCTAAGTTTTTTTTTTTTTTTTTAATCAGATTTGGGTGGGGNTTTTTTGTGTTTTTTTTTTTTTTTTTTTTTTTTTTTTAATTTTCATTTAGTTAAAATTAACAAATTAATTTTTTTTAATTTAAATTCTGATGTGGCAATTTTTTAATGCTAAAGTAGATTTTTTAATTATTATTTAACCGTACCATCAGCCACGTCAGCATTTTCTGTTAGTTGGGTAACGGTAAGGACTTAAATATCATGCGTTAATTGGTTTAGGGACTAAAAGTGATAAAAAATAAAATGTAAGGACCAAAATAAAAATCATATCAAAATGTAGGGACTAAAAGTGCATTTACGCCTAAACTTTATACATCAGCATAGTAAAAATATTGGCCTAATATCTTAATTGGAAGGCACACTATGTACTTTGTAAATGTTGATGTTAAAAGTATGGTTATTTGGGAGCAATAATTGTTAATAACTTGGCTGGTTGAGGTATATATTGTGATTGAATTTCTCTTGGTGATCTTTAAAAGTTAAAACCTTGCTGTGCATAGAGACTTCTTTAAATCTTGTCTGATAAGTTAAGGGCTTAGTTTAGAAAATATTTGTAGAATCTTCTTGCTTTGAACTATGTCAATGTTACATTGCACTAATCTTCTCCAACACAAGATATAAACCAAACTGCACTAGTTGTGACTTTGAAAGCTTCCAAGTATTTCGTTGTATCACTTGTGAATTTCACTACACTTTGAATATGCTACATTACCGCATCCTACAAGGTAGAAACAACACGGGCACTCCATCACTCTTAGCTATGTTGTTAAATATGATTCCAAAAAATATTATTGTGATATTTGTGAAGAACAAAACCCAATGCATTGATTCTACTACTATGCAAATTGTAATTATTGGTGCCTACACATTTGACTGTCACCCATGCCCCGTCTATATAAATACCTCTAATCTAACTTTGAGATAGAGGAACACACATGCAGCAACTATGTTAGTACCACGATTTATGTAAGTACCATTACCACCATCAACGTTACTCTCATTATGTAGTTCTTTTTTTTTTCTTTTTCCTTTTTGGGTGTGCTTGTGCTGCTTGTTTTGAAGCAAATACCAGTAAGTGAACAAAGCAAGGTACAAATTCTTGATTGGATCTAGATTTACTAATACCGCGATCCAATTAGTTTCTAACTAAACTTGCAATTCCCAACTTACTCGACCAATGGTCTATTTACGCTGACCTTATGGGCACATTAGTTAATTTAGTTGGATACATATATACAATACTGTCACAAAAAAAGTGCGTGTGGTACTATCAAATTGGTCCGAGATTATATTTGAATGATTGCAACCAAGATAAAATAGGGTGAGTGATGCAAAACATATTTACAGGGAGAACAGTTTGTGTTTGAAAAACTAAAAATTTGGGCATTTTTTTTCTTGTCTATCTTTTGGGTGTGTGTGTCATTCTTTGAAGTAAAATAACATGAAGTGAAAGAAATCTGGATCTTTTCTCCTTTTAGTCTTGTTATTTGGAATATTAATGGAATTCTGGTGTATATTCTATACTTGAATTTCTCAGTATGCTAAGTGCCATCATAATTGTTTAATGCTTTTGTCAAATTTCTGGTGCTCAAGTACTAGGTTCGTATCAAGGTCATAATATTATTTCAGTAACCTATATGATGAGTTATGGGATTAGGATAATATGCTGAATATGATCAATAAGGTATAGCCCAAATAGCACCTCATAAGAGCAAGGTGGGGAGGGGGTGAAGTCAAGAGTTAAGACCCATTGAACTTAAAATAACACAATAATTTTAAAACCCAGAATATCTATGTGTTAACTTACCTATATTTATTTCCTATAAAATAAAATAAAAAAAGATTTGCGTTGCCTATGGAAATACCCATTTTTGTCTCTAGACCATTGTCAAAGGGTCCACTTTTGAACATGTGGCCAAGAAAAATCACTTTTATATATATATATATATATATATCTTTGTTGCTTATGGAAATACCCATTTTTGTCTCCTTGACAATTATCTAAGGGTTAACCTTTGAACATGTGGCCAAGAAAATTGACTCCAGATATTTCGGTAAGATATTTCCAAATTTAATAAATATGGTCTTAAGCTACATTTGCATAGAGAATTAACCATAAACAAATATGAAAGCAAGCTTACCTAGACTCTTTTCTATTGAATTAGCGGTAGTTTTAACACTATATTGTTAAACGAAGGTCGGAACGATGAGTTTTTATTTAAAACTTAACTCTTCAAATTATAACACTTTATTAACACTATTATTGCATCAATACACACACGGCACTGTTACAACTACACACACTATTCTCCAATGCACCAACACACGCTTAACACCATACACTTTACCCCTAGACACCTAGCTACTAACCCTTGACTTTATTTTCTTCACATCACCTGCTGCACTTCACGTCACACACTACTTCACCTTATTCCACACGTCTCACACACCTTTCACTAGTCTCACACTCTACCTAACAAGTCTCACACACCTTTCACTAGTCTCACACTCTACCGAACAAGTCTCTCGCACCTCATACATCACAGGTAGGAACCAAAGTTGTTAAGTAACCGACACTGAAGCTTCTAGCTTCATCTAATTTCTGCCACAATAAAAAATAATTTCTGCCACAATAGAGTTCTAGGCTTTATTTTATTATTATTTTAATATCCAGCCCATGACAGCCTTTAGACTTTTACAACAATTTGTGGCTGAGTTTTACGTCTACGTAGGAGTCTCTAGAAATATCTCAGAGAAATTTGAAAACAGCATCATGGAAATATGTTCGGAATGCAAGAGAATTTTTTAGAGAATGAGAGAGGGAGGATGTGCTTGACTATAACATTTACTTGGTATCAACTTGAAATTTTTGTGTAAAAATGAAATTTGAATTTTAATCTAAACCTCAACTTCTTGTTTTATTTGTTAATAATTTAATATGAAAATGTTGCAACAAGTAAAACATAGGCATAATCCTTTCGATTCTAAGGAAAACTCTACATAGAAGCCAGGATGTTTGTAGGAACAATTTAAAATAAGTAGAAAAAATAAATATATATAATATACTTGCCAAAAAAGAAAATTATATACATAATTATACATATTTTGTCTACTTAAATAAAATATTGAACATCATGATGCAAGAAATACAACAAAATGACACAATAATTTTATAACATTCTTAATTTAGCATATTGACTCACTTATAGGTCCATCACAATCTTTAATTTTTTAAAAATAATTTAACTAACTTAAAATTTTTAGTATACTAATTTAAGAATGTTGTAAAATTATTTTGTCATTTATTGTATCCAAACATTAATTACAAAAATAGCTTTGAGCTACCAAACATAATCCTTCAACAAAAATTAAAAGCCCAAATAACAGCAATAAAAATTGGCACAAATAACTGCAAACGTAACCCAAACAAGCAACAATATTAAGCCAAAGTCTAGAGGAGACTAGTATTCCCCAAAAAAAAAAAAAAAAAAAGACTAGAAGATCTATGGTCTCTAAACAGGCAAAGAAAAATCCAAAATTGAACTAACTAATTTTCTAGTCAAAAGGATTAAAGAAGTGTGTATAGCTGTATAAGTATAGTCGTATTGTTGACCCAAAAAAGAAGGAAGAAAAAAGCTACCACTACCACCCCTCCCAGTCCACACAATAAACAAACCGAAAGGCAAGTTTCATGTCTCTCCACAAAAAGTGTCTGAACCTTTTAGGCTCTAGCAGCAGAGATTATTGAAGACTTTGCTGCCCATCTGACTCTCAGATAATCCATATCAAGGTATGAGTCCATCTCCAACAATTTTTCTCTACATTTGGTTAATCTATAAATTCCTTTTCTTTTTTCCTAAACAAGTTAGGATGTTTTTTTTGTTTTTTTTTTTTTGTTTTCACGTTGTAAAGATGGAAAATCAACATGTTTGCAACAATGAGCATTCTTTGGTATTCAATGAAGACGAGAGAAGAGGAATTCTTTGTTGGGCATGCAGGGAACCAGTATTGGGTCCTAGTTACAGTTGCATAAAATGCAACAAGTTTCACCATCATAAATCGTGTGCAGAACTACCTCGTGAGTTGCAACATCCTTTGCATCCAAAACATTCTCTTATTCTCTTTGCGGAATGGAAACGTGTTTGCGACAAAGAGTATAGCAAATGCGAAGTCTGCAAAGAATTTCTTGAGGAATACACTTACGGTTGTTCCCACTGCAACTTTAACCTTCACAGCAAATGCGCTACTTTACCGCTCACCATAGAAACTGAAGTCCATGACCACCCGTTAACACGCATGTGGAAGTCAATAAAGTTCACTTGTGACCTTTGTGGCAAATCCCCCCCCCCCCCCCCCAAATCAGTAGGCAAATTGTCTTGAGGAGGTTGTCAAAAGGCTCAACCAAAACCTAGGGACCTTGTCTCGGAGGGGCTACTTCAGGGAACCCTTCCACGGTAGGGGAAATCGGAGGGACAGTGAGTGTGGCTGGGGAGTCAGTAGGAAGCCTCACCACATCTTGGGGCACTTCTTGACCCTCGGTTCTAGCCCCCTCCAACGCTCTATGGGGCTCAGCCTCCTCAAAAGGTCTGTCAGCTGATGGTGTGTCCTCAGCGATTTTGATCTGACTTTCACTTGCCGCTGGCAATGCAGACCCCTCCTCGGAAGTACTAGGGACAACCTCACGAATCGCGGAGGGGTAATATACTCTCTCTGCCCTCCTAAGGTCAGACGAGGCATCAACCCCCGCTTGGCTGAGGGCTTCATGCCAGGTCTCAAAACAGAAGCGCCTGCAAACTGCAGGAACTTGAGCTTTAAGGGCGGCTTCGGTCTTAGCCACCCCCTTGGCAAAGGCCTCCTCTTCCACCTGTTCTACGGAGCGCTCAGCGTCTATTCTCGCAAACACCGTCTCGTCTTTGGCTCTCACAGCCTCGTCCCTAGCATACTCGGCAATACCCTTCGCGCTGACTGCCTCGGCCAACTTTTTCTTCATGTCGGCGACGCCCTCTTTGACAATTCGTAGGTGGCCCTCGACATCCTGCAAGCGCTTTGTTTGATCCTCAGACTGCTTCGTAGCCGCGGCTAGGTCAGAGGCTGCATTATCTCTAGCCTTTGTCATCTCCTCCAGATTTTCGATCGCCTTTTTTAGATCTGCCTCAGACCTCTTAAGGGTACTTGCAGCTTTCAAGAACTTGTCACGCTCCTGCACTAAAGCGTTACTCTGGCCGTCGACCTCCTCATCCAGCCTGAAAATGGCCTGGACAGCTTGCCAACAAAAACAAGTACGCCGTAAAGAGAAGGAAAGGTGCTAAGCAATAAAATTCAAATAGAATAAACAAGTACCAGGGGACCCACCATGCCTAGATATCTCTTAAGGTTAACGGCAACCTCTGGCCCACTCATGCTCCCAAGCTCGGTCATGTCGGCGGGAAGGAGAAGAGACTTCTCCAGGGTGTCGGCTACGAGAGCCCCCTCGCCTCCTCGGGATTCTCGGATCGTTGCGTCATCCATCAAGGGTTGACCATAGAGCATGGTAGCGGGCAGCCAGACCTAGGCCTCGAACTGCTGGATGATCTCCTTTCCTTTACGTTGACCACTGAGCCTCAATTGTTTAGAAGGTCGGTGGATTCCACCTTCCTCTGGCGAAGAATGGGATTTGCCCCCATCCATTGGGTCCTTGCCCTTAGTAGATCTCTTCCTTTTTGGGTCGAAGGATTCTGACTGAGGGTCTGAAATTGGGGGGATAGAGGATGACCTGGTATGCACAGACAAAGGCTAGGGCAGAGGTGATGGAGGCTTGGGCTGTGACTCTCTTGGCACACCCTTCTTGGAGTTGCCCTCAAGCAGGTCAAGAAGGCTGGTTTGGGGCTATCTCTTTAAACCCATCTCGGCCTGAGTATCAACCCTTGGGGACTGAAGATCGGCTTCGGACAAATGGGGATCCCCCAAATCACCAGAGGGATCCTCGGACTGATCAGCTAGGTTAAACACACTAAATTTGTCCTCAGACGAGCTCAGTTCGACCACCTCCCCTGCCTTCTCAGGGTTCCCTTCCTCGGTTTCTGTTGCTTTATGGGATAAGGAGAACCTGCCAACGGAATGCCTTCCGGAATAGAAGATCCTTCGAAAAATGCAAAACCGTCCTCTACCACAGTGATTTGCCTAAGCCGAGGATCACGAGCCCTAATAACATGCTTTGGGACCGAGAACGACTTCTGGGCTGGGTCGCATCCGAGGATCTGGTGGGCGGCTCTGACCTGGTTATCAACCTCGTTCAGAAAAAGTTCTGCCCTAAGAACGGCTTCCAAATCCTCCTTGTTGACCAGGTGAAAATGACGCGCGAAGGCGTGCGGATCTGCAGAAAAAGAAGCAAAACTCCTGTGATCAATCAACCAAAGCAGATATGCAACAAAGAAAAAATACAAGAATCCAGACCGCCTCCTACTTCGAGTACCCTACCTGGCTCTCCCTCTATTGTCGGGCAGTAGAGACCGTCGTGCCATTCCCCCAACACAATGAGGAAATCTTGAGTCAACCCCTTATTAGAATCGGGAAGGCACTGGATAAGTCGGACCCTATCGTCCCTCGTCTTCATATAGTACGTCTTACCCCTCAGGTGCTGAAGGTTGTAGCACCAGTTTACGTCATGATGAGTTAATCTCAACCCCATTTTCTCATTCAGGGCGTCTACGCACCCTTGTATCCTAAATACATTAACGGCACACTGGGTAGGTACCAGCCGAAAATGCCTAAGGTAACTGCTCGTCACTGGCCTCATAGGGATTCTCATCCCTCCCTCTATGAAGGCGACTATGGAGATCACAACTTCACTCTCGTTTCTCTTAATATACCACTCCTTTCCTTACAATACCTCAAGCTCACATTACTGGGTATCCCATAATCGGCAATGAATTTCTTCATCATCTCGTCGGACTCAACCAACTTCTTAAATTTACCCATTCATAGCAACTACAAAAGGATCCGAAAGAAGGAAAGAAAGAGTAGAATCAAAGAAAATTTTGTGCTACTAAGAGAAGAAGACTTACAGAAATGTGGAGATCCTCCTCGGGTAGTGTGGAAGTTGAACCAGATTCAAAGTATATGCACAAAAGTTCGTGAGTGCGCAAATAAGGAAGCCAAGCGGTTCAAACAAGTATTTATATCCCCAATTTAAGTTTACCAAGCGTAACCTCCCGCCCATAAAAGCAGAAAGTCCCCACTGAACGATTACCATCACACCGTTGGAAGTGGGAAACGTGGAGCCGCCAAAATTTAATGCGGGCGCACACTAAGTCTTGAAACGCTAAAAACGTACATTGGGCAAGCGAAAAGTCACCAGCACTGATGTGGACCGAGGTGGGGTGAGTCGTGCAGAGGGCCCGGGGATATCAAAACCCTCATCCCCGTCCGAGGGAACGGGCAGCAGGATTTTGAGGGGCTATTGTGGGGCCCGTGGGCTTGGTGACCTCGGCCCATTTTGCATTTGGCCCAAGGCCCACGCTGAGGAAAGAGGATCATCCGAGAATGGTGTATGAAGGCTTATACTTTTTTTAGATCCACGCCGAGGACATCCCTGTCCTCGGCGGACCGAGACTAATTCCAGGTGGGGGAACGGGCCTAGGGCAGGTTGTCACCTCCACACTAAATGCGCTCACCTAACCCCCTGGCCGCATTAATGGGGATGTAACCCCTGGACAGGGCAACATTGGTCATTGTGAACCACTCGAGTACTGATAAGGCTTCTGATGGGACGGACGGTCAGAGGGAAGGCAAGTAGATGATCAACAAATGGAAGAAAGAGATAGGAGGAAGAGGACTATATAAGAAGAGCGAGCAAAGCAGTTAAGAGAGGGGGAAAAGAAAGGGAGAAGGACCCTCCTCGGATTAGCGCCGAGGAGCTACCCTTAGGAATAAGTTGGGTTCCTCCCCCTTCAATGGTGAGAAGTTCCCTGTGTACTGTTGTCAGTCTGTTAGGGCCTAATTCTTCATCCCACTCTCTAAAAATGTATTGTTAGGGCCTTTCTAAATCGAGTCCCTACAACATTGTTTCTCTAGTTTGTTTTGGAATATGAGAGACACTAAATGCATATTGATATGAAAATTATTAGAAATTTCCTGTTACAACCAAGCAGACAACCAAAACAAGACAGGTGTTGTCTATGGATGTTTGAAACATTTTTTCAGTGAATAGTGTCAGTGTGGTAATTCATTAAGTGATCAATTATACAATGGAGAATTGTTTGGTTGAAAATGGGTTGCATGTATAAGAATAATGCGTATGTAGATTGTGCAGCTCATTCATGACAGTTTTGCATTTAGTTTTGCATTTGAGAGAAAAAGAGGAATTATAAGAACAATGGTAAGGGTGTCTTGGTAACAAAAATTGACCAATGCACTGGGTGAACTGCTAAAGACATGTTTAAAGTTTAGGTGTGAACATGGATGGACTTACTGGTTAGAAATTTTATCTTTAATTGGCGAGCAGAAGGGAAACAAAGTGTGTTAACTAAGTTTGGCCTGGAAAAACAAAATATTGAAATGACCGAGGATTCATCAAATATTGTGAAGGCATTTTCCCTTTCTTAAATCCTTATATGAGGGGATATCAGTTTCAGGACAATTTTCCATTTCAAATTTACTTGAGATGCTTGATCTTTGTAATTATCATCAATGGTTATTAGTATATCTCTTGTATACTTCCCATGTACATGGGTTGCATGCGCCTGCTCTTTAATGAATCATTTACTATTTTAAAAAAAGGGTTTTGAAAGGGAAAATCACATGATGATGGAACTTCTTTTTGCCTCCCCCCCACCCAATGATGAGAAAAAAGATATTCCAAGGGCCTTCATTGCTTCTTGTGTTTTTTGCTTTTAAGAATGTGTTTTCATCCTATTTTATTCTAAGGTACTTAACCGCTGTACTATTACAGGTATAGGAACACTGGCATATAGGATGAGGTGGCTGTGTCAATAACTGGGGTGAGTTGTATTCCAAATGCATAAGTTCCTTAAATAACAATAGATATGTGATTAACTATTATGCTCTAGTGCAATCGTTAGTAGTACCCTCATAACCTGTGGAGCTTAAGAAAATTGAAACGTATATTTCCCCTTCTTTCATCTAGTTCTTTATAACATTTATTCTTGGTCATGCAATTCTTTCTGACTTAGAATTTTAATATTTTAATGGTGTTTTAATTCTTTCAGGAGAATTATTCTTTTCTTATTGTAATTATATTATTCAGATACTAATGCATTACTATTTGATGCAGCAAATGAAAATGATTGATCCCCACTTGGTTTCATTATTTTTTTGGCAACAAAAAGGGTATATTTGCATGCTACAATGGGGTTAGAAAATAGAAATTCCAGAGTAACAAAGGGAAGCATTTATTAGTTGAACATCTTCAGACTCAACATGTGTCAATCCCTGCTGGATTGCAAGTGCAATATACATTTCCTGAGGTCAGTGATAGCATGCATTCTTATGTTACTTTGTGGAGAATAAATCAGCACCTGCAAAAGGGATGTTTCGGAGGCATTCTCTCTATGTAACTGATATTCTGCATCCTGATGGTTAAAACTTGTCTGTTATCATTAGGTTTATAACTACATCCTAAACCTATTCAATCTATATATTATTTTATTTTGAAAATTACATTTATAATTTTGGATCCCATGCAAATTGAATGATTGAGTAAAGAAATAAATTTTGACATTCTTGGAAAATTTGCAATCTAGCAATAATTTGTTTTCATGGTAGATTGGAATAGATGTTGCCACACAAAAGGTCTAGGGTTGGGATTGAATTGATCCTATAAGTGACCATGTTTGTTACCTTTGGATATATTATTATTAATTAATTTTTTTCCGTAATGACATTGTTTACTCTAGTTTCTTTTGGAATATGAGAGACACTAGATGCATATTAATAAGAAAATTATTAGAAATTTCCTGTTACAACCAAGCAGACAACCAAAACAAGACAGGTAACTGTCTATGGATGTTTGAAACATTTTTTCAGTGAATAGTGTCAGTGTGGTAATTCATTAAGTGATCAATTATACAGTGGAGAATTGTTTGGTTGAAAATGGGTTGCATGTATAAGAATAATGCGTATGTAGTTTGTGTAGCTCATTCATGGCAGTTCTGCATTTGAGAGAAAAAGAGGAATTATAAGAACAATGGTAAGGGTGTCTTGGTAACAAAAACTGACCAATGCACTAGGTGAACTACTAAAGGCATGTTTAAAGTTTAGGTGTGAACATGGATGGACTTACTGGTCAGAAATTTTATCTTTAATTGGCGAGCAGAAAGGAAACAAAGTGTGTTAACTAAGTTTGGCCTGGAAAAACAAAATATTGAAATGACTGAGGATTCATCAAATATTGCGAAGGTATTTTCCCTTTCTTAGATCCTTATATGAGGGATATCAGCTTCAGGACAATTTTCCATTTCAAATTTACTTGAGATACTTGATCTTTGTAATTATCATCCATGGTTATTAGTATATCTCTTGTATACTTCCCATGTACATGGGTTGCATGCCCCTGCTCTTTAATGAATCATTTACTATTTTTTTTTAAAAAGGTCTTGAAAGGGAAAATCACGTGATGATGGAACTTCTTTTTGCATCCCCCCCACCCAATGATGAGAAAAAAGAAATTCCAAGGGCCTTCGTTGCTTGTTGTGTTTTTTGCTTCTAAGAATGTGTTTTCATCCTATTTTATTCTATCCATATGGTCTCCTTCCAGTTGAATGGAGCCATATATTTATAGAACATATCAAAGCAAAATTAATCTGTTTCTAAGGTACTTGACCTCTGTACTATTACAGGGTTAGGAACACTGGCATATAGGATGAGGTGGCTGTGTCAATAACTGGGGTGAGTTTTATTCCAAATGCATGAGTTCCTTAAATATGTGATTAACTATTATGCTCTAGTGCAATTGTTAGTAGTACCCTCATAACCTGTAGAGCTTAAGAAAATTGAAACATATATTTCCCCTTCTTTCATCTAGTTCTTTATAACATTTATTCTTGGTCATGCAATTCTTTCTGACTTAGAATTTTAATATTTTAATGGTGTTTTAATTCTTTCAGGAAAATTATTCTTTTCTTATTGTAATTATATTATTCAGATACTAATGCATTACTATTTGATGCAGCAAATGAAAATGATTGATCCCCACTTGGTTTCATTACTTTTTTGGCAACAACAAAAGGGTATATTTGCATGCTACAATGGAGTTAGAAAATAGAAATTCCAGAGTAACAAAGGGAAGCATTTATTAGTTGAATATCTTCAGACTCAACATGTGTCAATCCCTGCTGGATTGCAAGTGTAATATACATTTCCTGAGGTCAGTGATAACATGCATTCTTATGTTACTTTGTGGAGAATAGTCTTCTTTCAGCTTGCCTCGTTGTTAAGCCATTTAAAAGGTTATGATACTCTTGTTTCAATAAGAAGTTAACAACCATTCAGTGTAAATTTCTTTTATTCATAGTATCTTGAAACACATTTCTGATTTTATGCCCCATTGGATTGCCCCCACATGGAAAATCAAAAAACATGATTAGATTGGCTGGGAATTTTGTTTAAGAACTAAGCTATATGAGCTATCTATATTAATATACCCTGGTTCTTTTGGTGATAAAACATTCCTCATACTTCGGACACTTGATTGTTTTATCCTCTCTTTTTACCATAATTCTTGTATTTTTTGTAAGGGTTGCATTTGTTTCCACTCATTGAATATGATCTTAGATCTTATCTGTTTGATGTATAGGGTTTACTGTAGTGATAGTGGTCAGCTATAGGATTGCTTCAAAGAGTAACTATTGTTGGCCTCAGCAGTTTTCCTTGTTGGTCCGTATGTACTGGCCATGACACATCTTCCACTTATTCGGTAAAATTAAGTTAGATTTTCCTTCTTCTTTTTTTTCCTGTCAATATCTTACTAAAGCATATCATGATATTGTAGATTTAGGTAATGAACTTCCTTCTCTAATCATTTCATTGATATTGTATATTACTATTTAAGGAGAGGTGAAATCATATGAAACAGCCACCCTCCCCCAAGTTAAAAAACTGCATATTGGGCTGGAGAATAGAAGGAATATAGCCTCCATTACTAATTCGTGCCTTGAATTATCCAAAATGGTAATCTAGAGATGTGTACTTTTAGATTACTAAGCATTTGGAGCATCTGAATACTATGGATTATAATATGTTGCATTAATCTAGTTTTAGGCTCTCAATGTACTGTAGGTGATAAAGGTATGATTTGCAGCTTTTCTTCTACAAGCCTGACTTATGGTGGACGAACAGTATAGGAAACAATCCTTGTATAATGATCTATTTAACTTGAATGACGCATTTTTCCCTTGTAAGAGCAATTTGAGAGTGAAGTCATGAGTTTAAAACCTAGGATATCCATATGTTATCTTACCAATATATATATATATATATATAAATCTGTATTACCTATGGAAATACCGAATGTCTTCTAGACTGATTATCTCCTGGACTTTACACAGAGTTTAATGATTTGTGACCCAAATAGGTTAAGTATACTGCGTATGATATCTGCTCTCATCCAGAGACATTCAAATAACACAGAAGGTTGCCTTAATTGTTATTTTCCAATTTAATTTGCTCAACCTTGTTGGACAAACTCTTATTAAAGCCAACCCCTCTACAAAGCAATGTTTTGGACTAGAAGGTGCCAAAACAAATGATATCAGGACCAAATTAGGTACTCTCAACTCTTTGCAAGTAGTTGTGGAATCAAAATTTTATCTTTTAAGGACAACTTAACTGACTCTATCTTCAAGTTTGAGTGATGGTGTGAT
Source organism: Quercus suber (assembly GCF_002906115.3). Taxonomy (NCBI): domain Eukaryota; kingdom Viridiplantae; phylum Streptophyta; class Magnoliopsida; order Fagales; family Fagaceae; genus Quercus; species Quercus suber. The sequence continues at coordinate 276,050 of NW_027069863.1, read as the reverse complement.
GGTATGATGGCATCTTGATGAAACCAGGAGTTATTTCGTACACTTTCTGCTTTGCGCTTAATGGTTTCGTCTATGCACATCTAGAGATCATGATTTTAATATTTTCTGTCTTCCACAATGCACAATATGAAGGTATACGGGCAAGCCAAATTTTTTTTCCTTGTAAAGAAGATTTAGCTTTTAGTTTTTCACCCAAGGCACATATGGAGAGCCAGGCCAAGTAATGTTTTTCAAAGCAGCTACCTTATTTCAATCTTTCACCAGCATAAACCTCAGCGCCAATATTGGCTTTCTCAGCAAAATATGCATATAAGATAATGATATTGCTCAATGCTTTTAACAAACATTTCGGCAATATGAAATGTTGCAAACTTCCTGGCAAAAGATAAATCTTTTGCAATCAAAGACTGAATTGTTCCTACAAGCTATTGAAGAAAGGGTTTACACTCGTGCATAATCTTTCTAGAATCAAAGGCATTCTAAGATATCTTATTAAAGCCCATCATTGCAAGTGAATATAAATATCTTTCTTTCCGTTAACATCTGCATAGAACACATTACTCTTTTCAATATTTATGTAGTCTGTACATCTTTACAATTGAAATTCCTTATAGTTGTTAAATAATGACATGCTAGTTACAATTGAAATTCCTTATAGTTTTTAATAAAGCCTGATGCAGGACTCCTTACACATCTATACACTCAATTAACATCCAATCAATTAATCTAGGGCATCACACCCTCGATCGCGACTTGCTCCTCACCTACCTCTTGGGGTTATAAAGTCAAAACTAAGACTCACATAGACACTCGACTGATACAGTACACACACTTACTAGTACTGTGGTTTAATTTTAAGGAAAAACCACTTCTTCAAATGACCGAAGGTTTTAGCATAACCTTTTATTTGCTTCGGTTATATATATAGAGGCATGTGATCGCATTCGCATATATCCGGCTTGAGCCAATACATTATTGTGTACGCTGGTATCAAAATGGTGTGCGCCAATCATTTTAAGCAAATGCTATTTTGGACAGAACGCTCTAAAATTGAATGTTAAATTTTTTTGGTAGTTTGTTGAGACTGATGCATAGGTCTTTTGTGGGTTTTTAGATACATTTTTAACCTTCAGCTGGTTTGTTGAGACTTGAGACTAATGCGAATGCTCTAAACTCACAGATTCAAAAGAAATCAACCAAACAAACACTGTATTATCATTTACTTTTCCAAGTACATAAAGCATACATATTTTTTTTCAAAAGCACAGCCAACCCTTGATATCAACACCGTTGTAGCAATCTTTTAAATGTGGCCTACTAAAGCATGCCAACTCTTAATATCCAAGACCATTTTGTAGGTTTTTCAAGAACTATAGGCTAAAACCAAAAATCATGGAGTCACTTCTCTATGTGATAGAGTTACTGGTGGATGTCAAAAAGTAATAGTCACGAGTGACTGTGTTACTACCTGAGCAAAGAATAAGAAAAATAATGACCTTGTTAAGACACGGTGTGGTAGAGCCAACCACAAGACTTGACATATACAGTTATACACAATCTTTTGTGATCCTTTCATAGTGTAAAGAAAAAAAAAAAAAAAATAAATCTATAAGTGCTATAAAATTTTGAAATTATTGTTGAATGTGATGTGAATTACCATAAAATGTGACGAGTTAAAGTCATTTGTTACCTTGATACTACTAATCCAACTTTACCAACAACTAAAAAAACTATAATTTTAAAACATGGGTCAATGCACTATACCATAATACAAAAAACAATTGCAAGAATTGCTCATTGTAGAGATTTTGTATACATGAAGAAAATATTTATAGGGAAAAACACTGTTTTTTTTATGTTGTCTTCCCCTTGCTTTGTAGACTCCTTTTTGAAGCTATCTCTTAACCCTGATCTCTGTAATTTTAGCTTGTATGGATTCTGTGACATCTCCTCCGTGACATGGATCGATTATTCTTTTAAATAGAACTTTCCTTCAGTTTATAAGGTGAAGAGGTAGCGGTTTGATGTAGGCTCTGAAGAAATTTTCTCCAGAACTGGCAAAATCTTGCATTAATCCACCAATTGCTTTCATGACCAGGTGGGCAAATAATGTCTCATATATGTCTATCAAAAGCATGAAGCAAAGCTACAGAAGTAATTGCATTTTTCTGAGACCAAAAGGGCACTAAAAAGTGGTGCCCATGTTGAGGAAATTCTTGGCAAAAAGTCATAGATGTATTCTGGATACAAGCATTAGGCCTTCCAGATGCCAATTGGGTCTCGTATAGAAGTAGGATTATGACAACAATCTAGAATGTTCAAGTGTGTTGCCCAATAAATCTAATATCAGATTCTTTATTGTATTGTCTAAGAAAACAGTTATGATGGACCAGAATTGGTTATGATTTGCTCTTTAGGAACTAGGACACCTAAAAGGCCACAGCAACAAGGTCAATCTTTTCAAATTTACGACAAGTTGATCAAATTGATACAAGTGATTGAAAATATGCATTTTTAAAAATCTTTTATGGGTGAAAACGACATTTCAAGAATCAAGTATTACCTCAAAAGGTGCTTATAGACACTTATAGTTGAGTTACTAAATACTAAAAATGGCTCTAGGGAAGCCTAACTTAGAAGTTTTAAGAAATTGGCCACTTGAGCCCTTACAATAATGGGAGGAAAAAAGGTGTGGTGAAGCCTTACCATTCAGAAGTAAAATAATTGGAAGAAAAAACTGTATGATACTACTAAAAAGTAAAAATAAACTAAATGCAATCTTGAGACAAAATAAGTAGCCTAACTAAGAAATTTCAGGTTCTTTCTCCAAACTAGTCCATTGCTCATGATCATTCTGATTCTTTGATTAGGAAATAAGCAAAACACAAACAAAAGTTCAAATATGGAGGGATTGGCACTTGGAAAAAAATATGTAATCTCCACTTTTCTATTAAGAAAAATTGTAGGAAACTAGCTTCTTGCCATACTAGCTGAGACATATAGAAAAAGAGGGACTAAAAAGTGATAATCTCTATATCGGTGAGCATGTGCTAATGCAACTAGCTTACTTAAAACACTAAAAAGAGTAGCCCACCTAAGTCAAGTTAATACCTACTCACAAAAACAACAGCAAGAGAATTAACTCCTACATCCTCTGCAACTCCAAGCATGCAAAAAAGAAAGTAACATAATATATATTTCTAAACCTAGACATGGATCAATGTATATCTGTCTGTGTGTAATTCCAAAATGTTCAGTTTCTCAGAGAAAAGAGGCACTGACATTGCAATCTTTAATAGTCGAAAACTGATTCACATGCTCAGGTGTGGCATAGAGGTAAAGAACTACAGAGATTGCAATCTTTAGGAGGCAGAAACAAATGTGCGGGATCTAGAAGACAACATGGAAAAGAGGCCATTCCAGGCTTTAGTAGTCGGAAACAGATTTACAAGCTTAGGTGCAAGATAAAGGGGGATTCGTTCTTTTTTATAGAAACAGGGATTTGTAAAAGTGTTCTTTCATAGCAACTCCTTGAAGGCTTCTATGGCATCACTGAGACTTCTAAAGCCAATTTGAGCACAAAAACTGTCATTGAACATCTCTATTTTTGCTTTTTTTAGCTCGCCAAACTTACCATAAATTCTGATAAGGTCAGCTTTAGTAGGCAAACAGGATCCTAATCCAAATGTCAAAAAAAGCACTGCAGCAGAAGCTTCCCCCTCCTCATTCTCCTTGTCACTTGTCTTCATATCAAAAACAGATGTTCAAGCAGCTTGGTTTTTTGACTTGGGCTTTTTTTAACTTTGCATCTGGTATTTCAGCAGCTTTCTTTGGTTTAGCCTGATTTGAGTTTAACTCCAGTTCCTTGTTAAGGGGCTCTTCTACTTCTTTGTCTTTCTTCTTTTGCACCCCAGTATATTCTTCTTCTTCTTCCTTTTTGTTGACACAGGTTCATCATCAATTACCACTTTGTCCTTCCTCTTAGTCCTTGTTACACAGGTGTGGGAAGTTGCCTCCATACCCAAATGAGCATTAGTTTCATGATCACTGCTAGTACCTTTCCTTTTCTTCCACCCAGATGATGATGCCAATTTGCCTAAGTTTGTCTCTTCTTTTTCAGCGACACCTCCATCCTTCTTACCTTCTTCTTGAGTATCCATGCTTCCTTCTTCTTCCATCTCCATTTCCTTGTTCACACCTATATCCTCAATTGGAACCTCAATGGTCCCAATTTCCCCATTTTCACTCAAAAGAGGACCATTCTCTTCAACTCCCCAAAGTTTCTCCCCCAAAATCCCTTCTCTCTCCCACACATTTCTTTGGCAATCCACCAACAACTGACACACCATCACCACCACTAGCCATTCCCTTAACTCCTGAAGTTTCCACAAATTGCATTCAAATAATTCCCATAAATGGCAATTAATTACACCTTAAAAAAGTAGGCTCCCTGTCTAACAAAAAAACATTGGCGCAAGCCAAATAACTAGACAGCAAGCTCTGCATCATTCTGTAAAGCATACTGTAGCTTTAGTTGCAACCTCCATATACATTACAAAGACTGATACCGTTACAGTGAAGGAGAACCCAAATTATAGCAAAATTCCCTGTACAAAACTATATAGATGAATCCAGTCCATTCCATTACTTGGACTTAAGGGATATTAGAATTGAGACTCAAATTCTGCGTAAGACTATTAAGAATTGAGTCATCATAAATGGGGCCAAGCTCCACTCTATTAAGTAAGCACCATAGATGAAATTATGAAATAGTAAAACTATGGAATTACAAACATTAGTTATCATGCAATTTGATCAATTGATATCTTATGACTATGTTAACATATAAGCGTGTTCATTCATATATGCGTCAGTACTTTAGTAGTTCTTCACAGTTCTATCATAATGCTAATCACTAAGAGGATGTGTCAATCATATGCCAATTTTAATCAAATACTCCTCTAATCAAATTAAGAAACTCATCACACAGATTACCTACTTACAGCTTCACTTTAATTACACCATATGAAACAATAAAGGTTACAACATCAAAAATTCAATTCAAACATGAAAAAAAAAAAAATCCCCAAATACAATAAAATGATTAATAGAGCTAATTTTTTAAACATAAAGACCAATTGCGCTCAGTCACTCATAAGGTATACTAGACCAAATAGTGTATTTCGGCTTTATTGTTTTTTTTCTTGTTTAAAAGTGGGCTGGCTAAATATGTTTTTTGTGGGGGGGGGGGGGGGTTAGAAATTGGACTTGTTTGAGTTTAAATTCTGATGTGTTTCTCAAAAAAAAAAAATTCTGATGTTTTTCGAGTTGGGCTGTAAGGGTTTTGGACTGGACTTGGTTTTGCTTGAAATTGGGCTGCTTGAGGTTTAAATTTAGGGATTGGAGTGTGTGGGCTTGTGTGAGTTGACGTGGACCTTAATAAAAATGGGTCTAGAGACTTATTCGGGCCAGGCCCTAAATTTGATGGGTTGAGGGTTTCGTGATGACCCAAATACATATATTACGGGCTGGGTTGGATTTGACCCAACCCAAGATGATTTTTTTTTTTTGATGGGACAACCAAGATGATTTAAGGCTGACCGGGTTGGGACTAATTAAATTCGCGATTTGGCTCAGCATGTTTGTCTGTCCTCGCATTTTTCAACATGAATGTTTTTATCTATATTAATATATATTTTTTGTAAAACATGTTTGGTTTGTTCTGTAGGTTTTTATTTTATATTTTATATTTTTGTTTATAGTTGTATTGATAGGATTGTGACCAGATTTTTTTTATAGCTTTATATGCATAGTTTAGTATTTAGCATGTGTATTCATTAATTCAATTTTGGCCTAGCTATTAAAGACACTGTAGGAACAATTGAAGTAAATTTATTATTCTTCCTATCATTTTTTCTTTGTCTTTCTTTGTCTTCATTATTATTATTATTTTAAATAAAGCTTAAATGTGCCTTTTTAGAATGGATACTGATTTAAATTCTCGTGATAGACAAAGTAGTGCAGTGATTCTCTTACGGCAAGCCATTTTTCAATTTTTCCAAGGAAGGGAAAAATAGTTGTTTTAGCCTTAATTTTTGAATTATGTAGTCAAACACCCTCATTTTCAAACTATGTAGTAAAATACCCTGTTTTGGAATTTGACATTGTTTATGTCGAGTTCTATGCATATTTTGCTATATAATTTTTTTTTTTTTTTTGAAAATTTTGTGCAAAATTTGACATTAGGAATGTTGAGTTCCATTTAAAAACACGCATAAAACTCAATATTGCTAATGTTGAATTTCAAGCATAACTCAACATCAACAATATCAAGTTCCAAAATAAGAGAATTTTGTTATATAATTTGAAAAATAAGTTATTTGGCTACATAGTTCAAAAATTAAGGCTAAATAGCCATTTCTTCTAGGAAAGAAGCTAGGAAAGAAGACAAGCTTTTGATATGAGTGCAATTGTGACAAGGTTAACATTTTTCGTTGGATGCTACTATGTCCAAGCGTTTGTTAGCAAATTTCTTACTAAGTTGCTCTTGATGATGGATGTTACAGCTTAGCCACCCTCACAACAAAGAGAGTCTTTAGCAATTGTTGAAAGCCTTGTCCTACGTGCTACATGGCAATTGATATTGTTGAATTTTCAGGTGTATTGGTCTATACTTCTCTTGACTTGAGCCAGTCAACTATACAAATTTGAAAAACTTGGCTTTTCTATTTTTTTACCTTTTTAATTAACATTTAGGTACTATAGAATAAGGTTTCTATATTGAAAGATTGTGAGTTGTGACCAATGCGATCGAGCAAGGTGGCCCAAGAGAATTTTAAGCTCAAGGCGATGTTTAAATTGTGGCATTTTATATATTTAATTTAATTAAATAATATATATATATATATTTACTTAAAATCTATTCTTATAATTTGTTTAGATGTAAAATTTTTTTAGTTTTTTTTAATGAATTTCTTGTTCATGGAGCCTTAGAGGTTCCTATGGAGTTTTTTGATACTCCTACGGGAAAATGATGGTGAGGGTGGTGGTGGAGTGGGTTTATCCATAAGACGATCTTGTCATAACTAGTATTTATTTTTTTATTTAATGGTATGAGGTTTGGATTGTTGTTTCTTTGGAGATCTTTTGACAATTACATTATTGGGGGTATTTTTGGATTTTACTGATGTAATTGTTTTTCGAGGATAAATTTTTAGTTGTTATGAAAGTCTTGCACACTATAGGGTGAAAACTTTATAAGCGTACAATCGTTATCACATACCTATCTTAATGGTCGGGTTTGGGGTGTGACAATTTAATATTATTAGGGTCATACCCTAGCCAGAAGTATGGGCCCCACATGAGGACGTGTGTGCCCGTAAGGAGTATAGCCCTCAAAGTGGACAATCTACATAGTTGGGGTGAGGTTGTTGCATATATATATATATTTTTTTTTTGGTCATGAAATATTTATATGATATGAGATCAAGACAAGAATCATCTTAAATTTTCAAGGGAGAAGGATTAGCTGTGCTCAATCCCATCTAAATTAATGGTGTCATTAATCAGTCATTGCCTCTCCCAGGTAACTACTAAGAAAATCAACTTTTTCTGCATGACATTTGATCTCTTAAGTCCTACCTGCTCCAATTTTATTTTATTATCATTTTTTTAAAAGGAGGTCAGTGTGAAACTAAATATGTCTATTTCACTCCCATAAAAAAAAAAAAAAAAAGAGTCTATTTCACAGAAGAAGAGGATAAACTAGAAAAGGATAAACTAGAAACAAGCAGCAAAAAATATTGAATTCATCTTCTAATTGGACAGAAAGAGCAGCCTGGAAAGAAAGCAATTGACTTTTTTACTCACATTCACACCGCCAGTCTTAAAGCAGTCGCCAACTACTCTTGTCTCACTCTCACACACTGAATATATAAATAAAAGATTCCGCTCTCACCACCTAAGAGTTTCCCATTAAATATTTTTATTTATTAGCAATAATTGTTTGGAACCATTTTTGTTAACTAAAGTCATCTTGGACTGTCTTTTAATTCCACTTCTCTGTTCCTGTTTAGGGTTGGCAATTTTTACCCGGCCCAGTCCGACCCTAATGGGCCGAGTTTTATCCGATCCGCTAAAGAATATGGTCGGTATAGATTAAAAAAAACCCGAAGTGGGTCAGGTCGGGTTTTATTTAAAAAACCCGAGACCCGACCCGAAATTCGGCCCGGTAAAAACCCGATTAATTGAAATTACTAAAATACCCTAATATATATATACCTAAAGTTTCTAACCCTAATTCCCATTTCTTCTGCACTCACTCACTCAGCAGCCTCCCTACACTCCCTCCCTCTCAATCCGATACAGTCCTACACTCCCTCACCCTCACTCCACCGTGAACACCACCAAAAACCCAGACGGCGAGATACCCAACCACCAAATCACAACACCACCGCCTCACCACCACCGTCACAAACCCCACCCTCGAGCTGTCGCCGTTTTTCTTCGCCAAATCGGAGCTGTCGTCGCTTTTCTTCACCAAATCGGAGCATCAGTTTTTTCTTCAGGCTTGACCAAATCGGAGAGCATCAGATTCAGCTTCAGCCTTCAGCCAAATCGAAGAGGATCAGCTTCAGCCAAATCGGAGAGGATCAGATTTTCTTCAGGTATTTACTCGAGAAGATATCTTTATTGATGGTGTTGGGTTTCTCGGATTTCAGAGACAGATAGAATGAGAGATGGTGTTGGTTTTTGATTTTTGATTTTTTGGGTGTAAATGTGTAATCCAGGACCATTTTGATTTTATGAATATTGGGCTTGCTTTGTAAAAAAGTTGATTTTGAATCTGATCATTTCCATTTTCCAAAATCATTTCCTTCACATACGTACACAGTAAGTATTTATGTCTGAATTAGGACACAAAATCATTTTTAAGGAGAGTAAAAATTAAAAACATTACCAGAATCTCTAAATGTTTTTTCCCCCAAAAATGAAATGAAGTCAAAGATGAAATATTTGAATGTAGCCGAAGGTTCAGAATGGTCCAAAACAAAAGCTTTTTGGGCATTCTACGATTCGGCATATAACTGTGCGAAGGAATTATTATTAGTATTTGTGTTAGAGAGAGATTCCCCCCTCTCTGCTGGGACCTTCGCATAATAATAATAATAATACATTTCAATTGTAATGTATGAAAATTAGATCTAAAAATAAAACCGAGCCCATAACAGAAAAATATATATATATATATATATATATTGGGCTCGGTGATCTGCTTTCAATACAATTTTCGAAGGCAAACTTGGATAAGAGTGCATCGATTTTGTACGGTGCTCCCTCCATAGGTCCCTCGGTAATTTTAAAAAGAAAAAAATTAATTAAATTGAAGATGCTCAGTGAATACGAACCAGAATATAATTCATCTTGCTTGATGCTTTATGATTATAACAAATCAACCAGCAAGCAATCGATTTGGGCTCAATTTTTTTTTTTTTTTTGGTTGGGCCCCGTTTGGGCCCAATTCCTAAACGGGCCCGTGGGACCTGCGGGTCCAGCTGGGGCGGGTCCGGGCCCTGGGAAAAAACCCGGTACCCTAAACGGGCCGGGTCCGGGTTACGGATCTTGCCCTGCGGGTCGGGTCCGGGGTATGAAAAAACCCAGCCCGAACCCAACCCGTTGCCATCCCTATTCCTGTTTGTGTTGACTACCTAGAACCCAGTTCTTAAATTTGAAGATGTTGTCTTTTGCTTCATTGTTTACTGACTGAAGGCGGAGACATATAGTTCTGTGTATATGTGAGGTACATATAAGGTTTTGTTTGTGTGTGTAATATATGGCTTAGTTGAGGTATGTTTTACATGTGAATTTGGAAACATATATTAGACTTCATTAATTCTTTGTTTCTGTACTTTGGTTTCTTTCCTTAATTATAGAAAAAAAAATTCTATTCCACTTTGTTTGATGCTAACAGGTGATGTAGGACAGAGTCTACAAAATTTCCCTTGTTATTTTAGGTTTAGATTATTTATTTCAAGTGATTTTAATGATTTTAAGTGAAATTAGGCTTCTATTATGGTTAAGTATTATTTAGAATTTATTTTATAATATATTTTCTTGTGTGTCAAGTTTTATGGATCTTTTAAATAGGTCTTGAAGTCTATAATTTTAAATAATTCAAATTTCAATAAATAAAAATAAGAGATTTTCTCTATTACTTTGTGGTGGTTTCATTTTTTTATAGGCATTCCGCTGCATTAGGAAGTGAACCTAAAGAATAGGAGATAACTGGATAGAGAGTTTTTTATTTTTTTATTTTTAACTCTTTTGCTTTTTTGGTGTTTTTTTAGTATTTTGAATTTGTAAAAAATGGAGTCAAATATTGAATTATGCTCAGTTGATCAGTTTGATGAAGTTTTTGAATTCCATGATTTATACTTTACGTGAAGAATATATGATTGGTTCTGACAGGTATACAAAGTGGCTTGAGTTATACTTGTTTGGGTCCGGAGATGTCACATGGAAGCGGGTCTGGTCAGCCACCGCCTGTGCGGCGGATTTTGAGGACTCAGACTGCCGGGAATTTAGGAGATCCGACCTTAGATAGTGAGGTGCTGCCTTCTTCCTTGCTTGAGATTGCTCCAATTCTTCGTGTGGCTAATGAAGTCGAGGCTAGCAATCCAAGAGTTGCTTATCTCTGTAAGTTGCAGTTTTATTTATACTAGACACTAATATGTATACACTCTTAATAATTAAATAAAAAATATCAATTTTTCCTATAAAAAAAAAAAAAGAAAAAACTTTTTTTTTTTTTTAGACACTTTCTTAAGAAATCAAAAAGTAAGGTAAGGAAATATTCATTTCTAAATAATATAAACTTACAAAATATTGTGCATAAATTTACATCATCTCTCTTATATTTACTTGCCGTTTGGTATTTCCAATTAATTGTTATCAATCGATATCGGTTGCTCATGTTCTCTTCCTCTTTATTTTCATTCATTCTTCTTACTTGCTCCAAAAAATCAAATGATGTAAATATAATATAGTAATGGTTTCCAAAACATTTCTAATGGCTAAAGATTGTTTGTTTTCCTTTATATATTTTAAATTTGGATATGTTTTCTCCCAATTTTTTTGGTAACTTTTTTCTTTTATTCGTTTTCACGCTTCTCGTCTCACAACTTTTAATTTCTCAAAAGAAAAAAAATCATTCTTCTTATTTATTGATTGGTTTGGGGTATAGATACATAGCAAGAGATGCGAGCATATATCACCCTGATATAGGATTTTTTTTTCCCCCATTTTGGTTTGAGTTTTTTTTTTTTGGGTCCTAATATATAGTATTTATTTCAATTTTTTTTTTTCACTGATTCTAATTATTTATTCATTATATGATTTTTCAATGGAGATAGAGTTTTGATTTTATGACAGTTTGATGTGGGATTTATTTCCTCGTTAGCATACTTTAATTTAAAAAAAAAAAAAAAATCCTTCTAGTATATCATAGGGTTTGTTTGGTTGGAGATAGATAATTAAGAAAATAGAAAATAGAGAGGGAATGGAAAAGTGGGGAGATAAAAGACATTTTAGTTTTCTCTCAAGATGTTTGGTTTGTGAGTGGAAAAGTGAAGGAATAGAAAACTCTTTTGTTTGGTTAAAAAGAAAAATGAGGGGATGAAAAATATAATTTTTGTAAATTTACTCTCATACCCTTATTAGATAAAATAAAAAAATAAAAAAAAGTAGCACATTATATTTTTATTTAAAAAATGTGTATGGATAGACGCTTCATTTTTTTTAATATTTAAAATGAGTACAAAAACTCAAATTTGTTGAGGAAATGCTTAAAAAAAACTAATGAGGAAAAAAAACCCCAAACAAATTAAAAAAAGGGATTTGAAAAACATAAGGAATGAGTAGAGATGGAAGAAAAGGATGAAAAAAAAAATGAGAAGAGACGGTAGAAGAGGACTAAACCAAAAAGGGAGAGAAGAATCTCGTAAAGGTGGCATTTTTGTTCAAAAAAACGCCCCAACCATTTTTGGGCTGATTTTCTTTCCAGTTTCATCCCTGATTTGGGGAGGAAACATTTTGGTGATTCTAGAGAGAAAATATCAGAGCCCTACCAATTTCCTCTCCTAAATTTATTCCAACCAAACACCAAAAAAAATAATTTTCTCTCCACTTTTCTCTCCCCTTTTTCATCTCTCTAAAATGACCCCAACCAAATACATTTGGGAATGGGTTTGAAGGGCAAACAAGATCATGAGGACAATGAAAGTAATCATATTAGAGACTGTTCTTGTGGCTAACCTGTCAACCAACATTTTCTAAATTTCAATGATATTTCATACTTAAATGGTGTATCATACAAATAAGACTTCATATTTATGACCTTGTCCTTTAAGCTTATTTTGATTATGCAAAGATGCTGGAGGATTTCAAGGTACAACTTGTATCAAGAATTTTGGAAGGCGTTGTAATAGATTGGTGGAACAATATGCAATAATTTAGAATACAAAGAGGTAGGCCTAGCTTCATGGGTAAGAATAAAAAGATTGATGGTTATTTTTTTTTTTTCCTTGTGATTATGATGAAACATTATTTTACACAAATTATAATCATAGGAAAAATAACTATTTGAAGGGGATTGAGGCGATAATCTCAATATTTGTTCATTTGGGAGAATCAAAATTTGGATGTCATTCTTGGAGAGGAATTTCCAATTTTTAGAATAATTTTATTATTAAAGAAATCGAAAAAGATCATGTTTTGACAAAGGTTAACAAGTTAGAAGACAAAAATTTGAAAATAAGATAATATTTTCAAAAAAGAAAATATGGAGTTAATTAAGGAGATTGACAAAAATCATAAGAGACTATAATAAATACTATAGAAGATTTAGTTGAAGTTAAATATGAGGGTATAATCCTAAGGTCTCAAGATCCCATTAACAATGTATCAAAGATATTGATTTTTTTGGAGTAGGAATTGTAAATTTTGTCATTAATCCTTTGTACTGATGTTGCAAATCAATTGAAAGTTAATGAAAAGAAATTTTATGTTACATTTTCCCAAGGATACAAGCTTTTTTTTGAAATATTTAAGTAGCTTCTTATTTATAGCTGAATATTTCAATTTTAGACAAAAACTTAAGGCCAAATTTCATTAAAGTGGAGGGGTCGGATGCAATACAAAATATGAGGGTTAAATTTTATTGTTTCTTAATTTTTGAATTTTTTTTATATAATTTTCAAAAATCTAGGGCTTATGATTTTATTATCTTGATTATAGATTTTAATACTTTCCAAGTCAAATTACAGTCTATTATGGAATTATATCAATTAGGATAGGTTAAGGAATATTATTACTAATAAAATAAGCTTTTGTAGCCTTAAAAGTTATCATGCCTTTTGAGTGGAATTTGTGATATGTCTTTGTGCTGAAACTATATTCTCTCGTCCTTGTATGTGTGTGTGTTTGATTCTCAAAATAAATAAATAAGGTTTATACAACCTTTAAATAAGCTTGTAATCTATAAAAGGAAATATTAATTTTCTTTCAATAAAAAGTTTGCTGTTTATTTATTTATGGTAGATTCCAAAGAATATATATATTTATGATATTCAAGGAAGTCAAATGAGGAGTTCATCCCGATGGGTCCGTAGTTGGCAGGTCCCACCAGAAGCAACACAAACCTTGACGGGTCAGTGGCGGAGTATTCCATCCTGATGAGTCAAAGTGCTCGAAGGACTCTATTGGACAAAAATACCCTTATTAGTGTTTGCATGTTCTGGGCGATGAGTAGGGTACCCGACGACCCCTTGATACGTAATGATCGTCAAGGCAGAACGTGTCGGGCGGTGTCAAGGAAGGTACCTAACAACTGCTAGGTCCTTGACGACTCCTTAGTACTTGATGATGCATTGATACGTGACGATTGTTAGGGTGGAGCGTGTCGCGTGGTGTTAGGGAAGGAACTTGACAATCGTTGGGTACTTGACGACCGCTGGGTACCTGACGACTCATTGATACGTGACGACTGTCAGGGCGAAACATGTCTCATGGTGTCAAGGAAGGTACCTGACGACTGCTGGGTACTTGACGACCCCTTCGTACATGACGACCCTTTGATACGTGACGACTGTCAGGACGGAGTGTGGCGTATAGTGCCACGTTCCCTTTGTGACCGACGATACTTTTGGTGACCGAAGATTCTTTTGGTAAGCTTAAGATACTTTTAGTGACCGAGGACTCTAGGGTGTTAGAAAATTTTTTCTAACTAGTGAAAATATTCCCTATCAGTTGCCCCCCATTTCATAGTCTTCACGTAAATGTATGAGTGCGGAATATGAAGGCTTATGTTGTAATCGTAGAGTGTTGGGGGGTTTTTTTGCTTGCCACCCACTCCATGAGCAATTTAATTGGAGGATCGTTACTTAAGTTGATTGTCATCAAAGGATTGCTACTTGACTCGATCATCTTTGGAGGGTTGTTCGTCACCTTGGTGACTTGGTTCAATGATTTCTATTTAAGTCAATCATCTTTAGAGGATTGCTTGGATCGTTCGTCACCTTGGTGAATTGGTTAGATGATTTCTACTTGAGTCGATTATCTTGGGAGGATCACTTGGATCTTTCCTCACCTTGGTAACCTGGATCATTCATCACCCTGTAGGTAAGAAGATTTAGATCTTTTACCGAGGCACTTGTCAGTGGATTGGTTCGTCTGTCCACCCATAGGTAGAAGGACTTAAATTTTTTACCAAGGCATATGTGAATGGCTTGGTTCGTCCGTCCTCCAGTAGGTAGGAAGACTTAGATCTTTTACCAAGGCACTCGTGAGTGTCTTAGTTTGTTTGTCCACCCGTAGGTAGGAAGACTTAGACTATTGACCAAGGTAGTCGTGGGTGGCCTAGTTCATCCGTCCTTTAGTAGGTAGGAAGACTTAGATCTTATACCAAGGCACTCGTGAGTGGCTTAGTTCCTTTGTCCATCCGTAGGTAGAAAGACTTAGACTATTGACCAAGGTAGTCATGGGTGGTTGGTTCATCAGTCCTCCAGTAGGTAGGAAGACTTAGATCTTATACAAAAGCACTCGTGAGTGGCTTAGTTCGTTCGTCCATCCGTAAGTAGAAGGACTTAGACTATTGACCAAGGTAGTATTGAGTGGCTATTTCATCCGTCCACCCATAGGTAGGAAGACTTAGATTTTTGACCAAGGTACTCGTAGGTGGCTTGGTTTGTCCGTCCACCTTGTAGGTAGAAGGGCTTAGACTTTTGACCAAGGCATTCATGGGTGGCTTAGTTTGTCTGTCTACCCGAAGGTAGGAAGACTTAGATTTTTGACCAAGGCACTCGTGGGTGACTTGGTTCATCCCTCCACCCGTAGGTAGGACTTAAATTTTTTACCAAGGCACTTGTGAGTGGCTTGGTTCATTCCTCTTCCTATAGGTAGGAAGAATGAGATGTTTTATCAAGGCACTTGTGGATGACTTGGTTCGTCCGTCCACCTGGGGGTAGGAGGACTTAAAACTTTTTTACCAAGGCACTCATGAGTCAGAAAGGATTTCTGCTTTCTTTCGTATTGACTCAAAAGGTTTTTTCTTTAGCTTTCGAAGGTGGTAGAATAGACTCCTATGCTATTCATGAATGACGGGGTAAGTTCCATGGCTCCATTAGGGTGGGTCGGCTGGGTTTGGATTGGATTATTGCTTGTTTGGCAGACCTTGATCAGTGGAACTTTCAAAAACAACCTTTTTTCAAACGTTTACGTGAGAACTATAAACTTTTGGAGTTTGCTAGTAGATCTAACAAGGGAGGCTTATTTGTGGAAATCTCTGAATACCACAATGGTGCAAGAAGGGGTTGCCTACGGATTCCAGAGGGGACCAAGATAGGTGGGTGGACTTTGTTTGGAAGAAGATTACGTGACTATTTTTTGGGAAAGACGACTGCTGGACCGGAGAAAAAAGTGGTGGCCGGAGGCGGAGAGTTTGAAAAAGCAGTTGACATGCAAAAATCTCAAGTCTGGAAAAAATTAAATGGCCACGAAAATAAAGGGAGTAATTTTCGTTTTGTGAAGCATATTCCAAATATAATTGGTCAGTGCAATCAGTTTGAGCATTTGGGGGGATTTGATGTTTCTAATAAGTCAAATTCTGCTAGTGTGTCAACAGCTGGCAGGCCTGTACGTGCTAATCATTTAAAATGGACCCAGGCCCACTTTTGTTTAAAAATTTCTATTGACTTAATGGGTGAGAGTAAGAGGACCGTTTCTTGGGGTAAACAGCCCATTGTAAGCAGACCTGACCCAGCCCACCAACCCAATCGTGAGAATGGGTCGGGCCAGCCATCTTTAGACATTTCAAGTCAAGTCTGTTTTGACGATGGGTCCGTTGACTTGCAACATATAGAATGGGTGACTAGGGAAGGATCAGGCACACACGAGGAAGAGAAAGGGGAGTTCCAATGCTCCGGCGATGAACTGGGTGGAGTTCCTGTTGCGGAAACGAAGTCCGATGAGGAACTAGGGAATCGCAAGGAAGAGGCAGGGGAGATCCAGAGCTCCGGCGAGAGACGGAGCTGCTCTATCGTCAATGTCACGAAGCTCGATGTTCCTGTTTCGGGTTCAGATGAGCACGGTACTTTTGTGGAGGCAGTTTGGAGCGCCGATAGAGAACCGGCCCAATCCCCTGATGTCGCAGATTGTATGGTGGGTCAAGGGTCTGGGTTGGTGGTTGCCGATACCTCAGGTGGAGATTATTCGACAACCGTTGATGATTCTGGATGTCCAGTTCAGGTTCAGAGCCAATTGGTGGTGGGTTCGGACTTGAATTTTCCTATTTTTGAGGTGGGTCGTGGTTTGATTGATTCTAAGGTTCCTAGACTGAATTGGGATGACTCTTCGTTTTCGGATAAGGGTGAGGAGACTGTGAATCCTGAGGTCATTACACCTCTGGCTCTGTGGGATCCAAAAGGTTCTCATGATCTCGTCTCTGGTTCAGATGGGTGTTCAGTGGAAGAGGTTTTGGAGCCTTCAGAATGGGTGAGAAGGATGATTGGCGGTTTTGGTGCTTTTGTGGGTTTCCCAATTTGATTGTTGTGAAAGACAATGTATTGATTTTTTTCTAAAACTTGAGAGGGTTTGGGAGCAGCAAGCAAATGCTGTTACTTCTCGTCGGGTAAGCAATTCAACCCAAAAGGGGATGAGGGAGTTAAGAAATTTGTTCTCTTCTATTAATTATGATGGACATTCTGGTAGAAGTTCTAGAGGCTGTTTGAAATCCTCTATTTTGGGTTCGTCTGTTGGTAAATGAATTTAAAATTTGTCATGGAATGTGAGGGGCTTAAATAATCCTCATAAGAGAGATGTTGTGAAGAATCTTTTAAGGGAATGGAAGTGTGATATCGTATGTTTTCAGGAATCTAAACTGGACAACACCAGTTCCAGCTTGGTAAAAAGCCTCTGGGGTAGCCCTTTTGTAGATTGGGGGGCCTTAGATGCCATACATACAGCTGGTGGTGTCATTTTGATGTGGGATAGAAGGGTATTTGAGAGAGTGGATTTAGTGGTTGGTAGTTTTTCAATTTCAGTTTTGTTGAAGGGAGTGTCAGATGGCTTTGAATGGATTTGTTCAGGGGTGTATGGACCGACTGATGGAAGTTTTAGGGATGCAATGTGGGCTGAATTAGATTTAGTGAGATCACGGTGGGCTGGGGCTTGGTGCCTGTTTGGTGATTTCAATGTTATTCGTTACCCGGGTGAGAGACTTGGCTGTAATTCTTTTAGTCCAGCGATGTTTAATTTCTTGGATTTTATTGCAAAACATTCACTGATTGATTTGCCTCTGGTAGGAGGTGAATATACTTGGTTTCGAGACTCGGCGGATAATCCTTCTATGTCTAGACTTGATAGAGTTCTGATGACAACAGATTGGGAAGAGCATTTCTTAGATGTGACTCAAAGGACTCTCCCTAGGGTGGTGTCGGATCATTGTCCTTTGCTAGTGGAGGCGGGTGGTATGTCAAGGGGAAAGAGCCCTTTTAGATTTGAAAATATGTGGTTAAAGGTGGAGGGTTTTGTGGATAAGGTTCGTCAGTGGTGGAATGGTTATCATTTCGTGGGACCTCCAAGTTACATTCTAGCTTGTAAGTTAAAAGCCCTTAAAAGGGATTTGAAGCATTGGAACAAGCATGTTTTTGGAGATGTAGCTTTTAGAAAAAAGAGTTTATTGACTGAGCTCTTAGACATTGATAGGAGAGAAGAGATGCAGATGTTGACTCAAGAGGACCGGAATAGAAGGGTAGTGGTTATATCCGATTTAGACTATTTGGCTTCTTTGGAAGAGATTTCTTGGAGGCAGAAATCCAAGGCTCTTTTTATCAAAGAAGGTGATAACAACACACGGTTCTTTCATAGAATTGCCAATTCCCATAGGCGGAACAATCAGATTAGGGGAGTGGAGGTGGATGGCGTTCTCTTTGAGGAGGAGTCAGTTGTTACAGATCAGGTGGTGGGTTTTTATAAGAGATTATATCAGGAACTGGAAGCTTGGAGACCTACTATTGATGGGTTAGAGTTCACGTGTCTAGATGAAACTGAGAGGGATATGTTGGAGAGAGAGTTTGAGAAGGAGGAGATTATTGAGGCCCTTAAGGAGGCGGAAGGTGATAAGGCTCCTGGGCCAGATGGGTCTACTATGGCTTTCTTTCAGAAATGCTGGAGTGTTTTAGAAGGGGATGTTTTGGCTTTCTTCAAAGATTTTCACAGTCAGTGCGTTTTTGAGAAATCTCTAAATGCCACGTTTCTTTGTTTGATCCCCAAGAAGACCAATGCAGTAAATATCAAAGACTTTCGTCCTATTAGTCTCGTGGGTAGCCTTTATAAACTTTTGGCTAAGGTGCTGGCTCATAGACTTAGAGGGGTTTTGGATAAATTGATTTCTGACTCTCAAAATTCTTTTGTGGGAGGGAGACAAATCCTGGATTCGGTTCTAATCGCCAATGAATGCTTAGACAGCAGGTTGAAGAGTGGTGTTCCTGGTGTTATAATTAAGCTGGACATTGAGAAAGCTTATGATCATGTGAACTGGAATGCACTATTTTATCTCATGGATAGGATGGGATTTGGGGCAAGGTGGAGTAGGTGGATTAAGGCGTGCATCTTTACAGTTAAATTTTCAGTTCTGGTTAATGGATCTCCTGCGGGTTTCTTTGGTAGTTCTCGTGGTCTTCGCCAAGGGGATCCTTTGTCTCCGCTTTTATTTCTCATGGTTATGGAGGTGTTGAGTAGGCTATTGAAGAGGACAGAAAATGGCGGTTTTCTTTGTGGATTTCAAGCGAGGTCCCATAGACATGGGGGTATCCATATCTCTCACATTCTTTTTGCTGATGATACTATATTGTTTTGTGATGCTTCTAGGGATCAGTTATTATATGTGCGAATGGTGCTGATCTTCTTTGAAGCCATTACAGGCTTGCAAGTTAATGTAGGCAAGAGTGAGATTGTTCCTGTTGGCGTTGTTGGGAATTTGAATGGTTTGGCTCGTATCCTTTGTTGCAAGGTGGGTACTCTGCCCATGAGATATTTGGGCATGCCTCTCGGGGCACACTATAAGGATTCATCCATTTGGAATCCTATTATAGAAAAGATGGAGAAACGGCTGGTTGGATGGAAAAGACTTTACTTGTCGAAAGGAGGTAGGCTTACTTTGTTAAAGAGTACCTTATCGAGTCTTCCCACTTACTATTTATCGTTGTTTACTATCCCTCAGGCTGTGGCAGCAAGAATTGAAAGGATTCAGAGGAATTTCCTTTGGGGGGCCTCAGAGGAGGTCTTTAAGTATCCTTTAGTTGCATGGGATAAGGTATGCTTGCCCGTCGAATGTGGTGGTTTGGGAATCCGGAGGGTTAGGCTGTTTAACAAGGCTTTGCTTGGGAAGTGGTTGTGGCGTTTTGGGAGAGAGAATTATAGACTATGGCGTCAGGTTATAGCAGACAAATATGGGGAGGCAAGAGGAGGCTGGTGCACTAGAGGGATAAGAGGTGCTCACCGGTGTGGGATGTGGAGGAGTATCACAGAAGGAACAGGAAAATTCTTTAGTCAGATTCTGTATAATGTGGGGGAGGGCAGCCGTGTTCGTTTTTGGCACGACCCATGGTGTGGGCCTACTTCGTTGAAGGAACTCTTCCCTTCTATGTATGCTTGCTCAGTCTCTAAAGAAGCATGGGTATCTGACTTGGTTGTTTCAAATTCAGAAGGAGGTAGGAGTTGGAATTTATTGTTTCGTCATGGTCCTCAGGATTGGCAGACAACCACTGTCTACTCATTCTTTGAGCTTATTTATTCCTCTATGCCGAGGGGTGAGGGGGAAGATCAGTTAGTCTGGCGATTGACTACATCTGGTGTTTTTGATGTGCGCTCCTTTTATAAGCTATTATCTAGTCCTATCATTGATGATTTTCCTTGGGAGTGTATATGGCGAAATAAGGTGCCTAAACGGGTGTCTTTCTTCTTATGGACAGCAGCTAATGATGGGATACTCACCATTGACAATCTTATTAAGAAAAGTCAGTTTTTGGTCAATAGATGTTGTTTATGTTGCTGCGATGGGGAATCAGTGGATCACCTTCTTCTTCACTGTAAGTTCTCTCATGCATTATGGTGTGAAGTTTTTGCCGTGTTTGGGATTCAATGGGTAATGCCAAGGTTAGTGAACTCTTTTCTTTATTTGGAGAAATTGGATTGGAAAGCATCGTTCATCCATTTGGAATATGGTCCCGGCTTGTTCAATCCCCTGCATAAACACTTACCTAGCAAAAAAAAAAAAAAAAAAAAAATTTTTTTTCGTACTTTGTTTCTTTGGGCTCGTGTTTGGGGCTGGACAAACTGCACTGCTGTATCAGTAAAAAAAAAAAAAAAAAAAATTTTTTTTCGTACTTTGTTTCTTTGGGCTCGTGTTTGGGGCTGGACAAACTGCACTGCTGTATCAGATTTTTTAGTTTCTATTTCCTGTAGCTCTTGATCTTCATGTATTTGGTTCATTGTTCTAAGTGTTCACCATCGTGAACATGATGTTCAATTTTTTCAATAAAAGTTTTATTACCTATCAAAAAAAATAAATTTTTGACCAAGGCACTCGTGAGTGGCTTAGTTCGTCCATCCACCCGTAGGTAGGAAGACTTAGACTTTTGACTAAGGCACTCGTGGGTGGCTTAGTTCTTTCGTCCACCTCGTAGGTAGGAGGACTTAAATTTTTTGCCAAGGCACTCATGAGTGGCTTGGTTTGTTTGTCCTCCCGTAGGTAAGAAGACTTAGATTTTTGACCAAGGCATTCATGGGTGGCTTGGTTTATCCATCACACCTGTCGGTAGGAAGACTTAAATTTTTTAGCAAGGCACTCATGGATGGCTTGGTTTGTTAGTCCACCCGTAGGTAGGAAGGCTTAGATTTTTGACCAAGACACTCGTGGTTGGCTTGGTTCTTCTGTCCACCCATAGGTGACTTTGGTTATTGTTATTTCCTCTTGGGGATGACTTTACTTTGGATTGTCCATCGTAAGTGACTTTGGTTTTCTGTCTACCCGTAGGTGACTTTAGTCGTCCGTCCACCTGTAGGTGACTTTGGTCATTGTCCTTCCATCTTAGGGATGACTTTAATTTAGACCGTTCACCCGTAGGCAACCTTAGTTTTCAATTTGCCTGTAGGTGACTTTAGTTGTCCGTCCACTCATAGGGGACTTTGGTTATTGTCCTTCCCTTTTGGGGATGACTTTTTGTTGGACTGTCCATTCATAGGTGACTTTGTTTTTATGTCTACCAATAGGTGACTTTAGTCGTTTGTCCACCCATAGGCGACTTTGGTTGTTGTCCTTCCCTCTTGGGGATGGCTCCGTAGGTGACTTTAGTCGTCTGTCCACCTATAGGTGACTTTGGTCATTGTTCTTCCATCTTGGGGATGACTTTACTTTGGATCGTTCACCCTTAGGCGACAATAGTTTTCTGTCCACCTGTAGGCGACTTTAGTCGTCCGTCCACTCATAGGTGACTTTAGTTTTTGGCCTTCCCTCTTGGGGATGACTTTATGTTGGATCGTCCACCCGTAGGCGACTTTGGCTTTACGTCCACCTGTAGGCGACTTTAGTCGTCTATCCACCTATAGGCGACTTTGGTTGTTGTCCTTCCCTTTTGGGGATGACTTTATATTGGACTGTCCACCCATAAGTGACTTTGGTTGTTGTCCTTCCATTTTGGGAATGACTTTACTTTGGACCGTTCACTGGTAGGCGACCTTAGTTTTCTGTCCACTTGTAGTTGACTTTAGTCATCCGTCCACCCATAGGCGACTT
This sequence comes from Quercus suber, assembly GCF_002906115.3. Taxonomy (NCBI): domain Eukaryota; kingdom Viridiplantae; phylum Streptophyta; class Magnoliopsida; order Fagales; family Fagaceae; genus Quercus; species Quercus suber. The sequence continues at coordinate 253,702 of NW_027069863.1, read as the reverse complement.
TGGTTGTTGCCCTTCCCTCTTAGGGATGACTTTACGTTGGATCGTTCACCCATAGGCAACTTTGGTCGTTGTCCTTCCCTTTTGGGGATGACTTTATGTTGGAGCATCCACCTGTAGGCAACTTTAGTCGTTTGCCCACCCATAGGCGACTTTGGTCGTTCGTTCGAATGAGGGTTGTTCTGTCTTGCCCTTTTCTTTGTCTTGCCCTCTCAGGCTATCATAGCATTTTCGGCATTCATGTACTTGGTGGCTTTGTATAGCATGTCTGTCATCGCCTTTGGGTTATTCTTGTAGACGGAGAAGAGGAATTCTCCAGAGCATAGCTTGTTGGTGAAGGCTGTGACTAACACCTTATCATTGGCTTCGTCAATCAAGAGGGCTTCCTTGTTGAATCGAGACACATAGGACCTCAAGTTCTCATCTTCTCATTGCTTGATGTTCTGAAGACTTATCGAGGACCTCTTGTGTCTTCGTCCGCCAATGAAGTGCGTGACGAAGTGCCCACTCAACTTCTTAAAAGTTGAGACGGAGCTTGGAGTAATCTTGCTGAACCATACTCTAGCTGGTCCTTTGAGCGTGGTTGGGAATGCTCTGCACATTATTTCATTGGGCACGCCATGTAGGTGCATGAGAGTTTTGAACGACTCTAGGTAATTGAGCGGATCTTTCAACCCGTCGTATATCTCAACTTGGGGCATTCAGAACTTGGGCAAAAGTGGACACTCGTCCTCTCATGGCGTTCATTATCATGTCTATCTTTTCTTTCGTAATTTGCATATCTTATGCCATGCGTATTGTGCCGCCCTCCAGCTCTGTCTAACAATCAGTGTCCTTTCGTTTGTTGCACTTGCTGGCGACATTGCTTTCTTCTTGATCTTATTTTTCACGTTGGTTACCTGTTAGGAGATGACTATCGTAGTGCTCATAATTGAGCTGATTGCTGGTTTGGACGCGACGTTCATTCATCAGGTTCATCTGTTCTTCGAGATCCTTATTTCGCTGAGTAAATTGCTTGACGGCTGTAACGAGGGTTTGCATTTGCCTCCCCAAGGCATTAAAGGGTTTTTTGGTTTCCAAGTTTGTGGTAGTCATTAACTATGTCTGGACCATGCAACTCTTCATCTTAGAAGCAGTGATATGGCTGATTACTCGGTTTCTCACAGACGGTGCCAACTGATGATGCATAAAATCGTCAATGAGTTAATCGTCCACACGTGTCAAATGAGGTACCTAAAGAACAAAGAAGATGAAGAACCTATAGAGAGCACCGGTGGAGTGTCGGCCAAAGACCCTTCGAAGGTTAAGTTAGTGATAGAAGAATTTCTAATAACTCAAAAGTGTAAGAGTTAGGAAATTGCACGTGCCTTAAGGAAGAAGAGACCTAGTGCTCATATAGTGGTGTAGAGCTGACCAAGATCCCTTGAATAAAGGTTTTTTCCTCGTAGAGAAGATTTGGAGTTAAGATCCCAAGATCTTGAGCTTTTCTTCCCATATAGGGAAGACATGAGTGTAGAGTATGGTCTTTGGGTGTGTAGTGCAAGTTATTTCCATAAAAGGATGCATAAAGTGAAGAATATGTAAAGGTTTGTGGGACCCAGTTACTCAACTATCGGTATGACCATTTGTTCGTCGGTATGAATACGGAGGATAAAACGTGACCATCTGTCGAGTACATATGCAACCATTCATTGGGCATATACGTGGAGCACTGATTTTTAGAGACTTTAAGGAAGTCAAATGAGGAGTTCATCCTGACGGCTCCATAGTTGGCAGGTCCCACCAGAAGAGTCACAAACTTTGACAGGTCAGTGGCGAAGTATTCCATCCTGATGGGTCAAAGTGCTCGAAGGACTCTATTGGACGAAAATACCCTTTTTAGTGTCTGCATGTTTTGGGCGATGAGTAGGGTACTCGACGACCCCTTGATACGTAATGACCATCAAGGCGGAGCGCATCGGGTGGTGTCAAGGCAGAACGTGGTGTTAGGGAAGGTACCTGACGACTGCTGGGTACCTGACGACTCATTGATACGTGATGACCGTCAGGGCATAATGTGTCACGCAGTGTCAGGGAAGGTTCCTGACAACTGCTGGGTACCTGACGACCCATTGGTACCTGACAACACATTGATACGTGATGACTGTTAGGATGGAATGTGGTGCATGGTGCCATGCTCCCTTTGTGACCGACGGTACTTTTGGTGGCCGAAGATTCTTTTGGTAAGCTCATGATACTTTTGGTGACCGAAGACTTTAAAGTGTTAGAAAAAATTTTATAACTAGTGAAAATATTCCCTATCAATATATCTTTATGTCATGCCCCAAACTCGAAAGAGTCCAAAACATGAGGAAAACATCTCAAAGGTACCTGTAAATTTTGTTCATTTTGACAATTCAATCCAAATAAAATCATATCAGGTACTAATATCAAGAATTATCATAATAATTCCATTAAATATACTCCCAAAGTAAGTCAGAGCTCTATGTAATAAATACAATGACCATTGATCACAAAAGAATCGAGGTTTGAATAAATAATTACATATCATCAACTGTCCCATTAGTGGAAGTAAAGGCATATCCACTATTAGATACAAAAGAATTAGGTCAAGCCTACTCTTAAGTTATACATCATCAATTATCTTCATCACAAAAGTCAGCCTCCATCAGCAGTTAGTCTAACTACTGCTAGCCACCAAAAAAAGCTGTATCTTTTTTTTTTTGATAAATGAAAATTAGAAGTAAAGTGGACAAGCTGTTGCTGCCCAGGATCGAACTGGGGACCTTCAGTGTGTAAGACTGAGTGAGAACCAAAAAAAAAAGCTGTATCAAAATGATAGTTGCCTACTTTGAAAAAATTTGTAAAATAATGGAATGAGACAGAGTCTAGTAAGCAGCATAATTAATGGAGGTGGGGGAAATGCAAGTTTCATGATAACGAACATTTTACAAAACATGTTATAATTTGGGAATTTCCATTTAATTTATGCAAAAATAATTTCATTAAGCGCATGACAAGAACAATAGGAATAGTTTAGTACCAAGCTTCCAAAAATAACTTTGAAACTACATTCCATTCACTGTAAACCATAAAAATATCAAATACCATTTCAAAACTAGAAAACCTCACCTAAGATGCAACAAGGACCAACAAGGACGGAGATATCACCTAGACATCATACCGCCACAAACAAGTTAGAGCCCAAACACACTGGCATGATATGTACCTCTTTTGGCATGTGGTCTATTGGCCCTGCCAAGCTTCACCCACACCTTCAAGGATTTACCTATCCCTTCCATGGGTAGCAGGGGATAACACGTCATGTAGTACCTCTTTTGCATTTGGTCTCTTGGCCTTCCCTAGCCTTACCCACACACTCAAGGATTTACCTCTTCCCCTCACGGGTAGCAAGGAATGACGTGTTGCACAGTACCCCTTGTGCATGTGGTCTTTTGGCCCTATAGGCAGCGGCCTCACCCACACACTCAAGGATTTACCCGTGTCATGCAAAGTGTGAGTCTCCAACTTGGATTGTTGTCACCAAGACGGGGTAATCACCAACATCATAGCACAAGGGCAAAGCCACATCAAAAACTCACAAGTTCAATGTATTCAAAATACATAGTTTACTTCCAAGTAGTTTCATAAGGTATTATAACAACCAAATATCCACAATATTCTCAAAAGTATTTCTTTTTAAAAATGACATAAAGTCCATGAATTCCTTATCATAGGATTAAGTCAAAGATGCTCATATTTTCCATGTCAACAATCCATGCATTTCCCCAAATGCAATACCAAATATGATGCATTTTTATATATAATAATATATAATAGGGTCACAACACAACACTTTTAAGAAGACATAGATCGATATATAGTTTCCCAAATGTGTTTGATCCAAAAACAACATTTATGCAACATGATTATTTTCCAAAAAAATCCCATTAAAAAGCTACTTACCTTGCAACCCGCCAAAAGCCTAATTCTCTAAACTCTAAAGGAGATTAGCTAGAACCTAAACAATGCCAAGCAATCTTATCACGATAAGTATAAAGCTTGACATTGTGTCTAGCTATGAATTAGAGATTGATAACTAAGCAATTAATTAGGTAAGCCTAAGTATTTAACCTCACAAATAATATATTCTACTTCCAAAGTTTCTCAACAAATTAGTTTACAAGGCATAGATTCTCATTATACTCATAAATCATTCAAGATATCACCCCTAACATCAAAACCAAAACACTTTATAAGTGGTTCCCACAAGATTTACCCCACATTAATAAGAGACCCATTGTGATACCCCAATTTGATTGATTGTGTGATGTGTGTAAGTGTGTGATGAGTCCCACATCGGGTATTTATTGGGTAGATTTGGGCTTTATTAACAACTACAAGGAGTCTCAATTGTGACTAGTCCTTTTGAGGTATAGCGCAGAGGTGGCTAGCGCTTTTCCTTGGGTCGTTACACCCATGGTACCAAAAATCACAATATCCTTCAAGACTAACAATTTAAATCTTTAACTAGCTCCAAGTAAACTCATTAAAATTATATTTACCATTTATCACATTAAAAAGCCAAAACCGCCAAATCTTCACCACTTAGACAACCACCATTGTAAAAACTATAAACCCACTCGTCAAATAATTTCTCCAACACAAAACCCATATATAAACACATGAATATCACTTTCAAAGCTTAGATAAAGAAAACTTCTAGCAAAAGCTTATAAACCCACCAAAAGATTAGAAATTTTACCTTAAATAAAATGGATGAAATGGATGAAGATGCCTTAGAGATTCCTAAAGAGTTTTCCGGTGATCTTGCCGGAAAAATGATGGAGTATATGGTGGTGTGGAGTATACCGGTGGGGAGTGAGTGAGAGGAGTGTCTGTTGTGTTGAGAGAAAATGGAAAAAGAAGAGAAGAGCCAAGAATGAGTGTGGCCGGCCAAAGAGAGAAAAGAGATATTTTGGAAATGAGTGGTGGGGAGCAAATGGGTAGTTGGGGTAACGCGTGTGGCTCTCCAAAAATCTGATCCTCTCCCTTTTTTTTTTTTTTTTTTTTTTTTTTTAGTATTGGGCTGGGGCGTTACCCTTTATGCATGTATGTATCTAAAGTTGTGTGAGGTAAATATTGTGTCCTGCACAAGACTTCAGAGGGATGGGTGCTTTATAATTCATACTACCATGCACCTTTTATCCTGTAACGATACCTTGCAGATATGAATGCAATTGGTCTTTTGCTGGAGGCAATGGTTAATTACTTAATCAACTGAATATTCAGTTAGGTCATGGTGTTACAACATCTATTCTGTTTGTTTGTTTGATTGATTTTTTTTTCATAGTTTACAAACTTTTGCAGGTTTTGAGAGACCATAGTAGGTAGCCTTATCTTTAAATTATTGGAGAGGCTAATTCCTATACTTAAATCCGCAACTAGTTGCTTTCAGGGGAAGAGACAAGTCATTAGACCAAGACTCTAATTAGTTGTTTTTGTTATATGTATCTTTCTATCTGTATCTTTATTTATTTTGTTGTTTATGTTTTTTACCCTTCATAATTTATATCGGGAAATACTGGCCTGTTTTCCTTAACTCACATTTATATTGTTTATTTGGGTTTTTCTACTATCAATCTCATTTTAGATCAAATTCAATTGCGAGGCATTATTTTTTTCATTGCTACTATTGTTTCTCCAAACTAATGAATCACTGCATTTGGTTTTTGTATATATATGATATGTCATGCCCTAGCAGAATTTAACATGGTGCATATCTCTGAACGAATGCAATAATGGGAATTTTTTGAACTCTGATATGTATCTGAACACAAATGCATATTTATGTCAATGCTGGAATTAGGTCGGCTTTATGCCTCTGAAAAAGCTCACAGACTAGATCCAACATCTAGTGGACGTGGTGTTCGCCAATTCAAAACTGCACTTCTTCAACATCTAGAAATGGTACGCTCTAAAATCACTTGCCCATTACATCATTTTTCTCTGGTACGCAATATTATTCTTGAAGTATCTCAATCAAACGGTTAAAAATTTAAATAAAGAAGTGTTTCTTTTAGGATGAATTTATTATTATTATTATATTGTACTTTATTTATGAGAATTTAAACTTCCGCCACATTATGAATTAGTTATTTTATTCAAACAAATGGAGAAATACAAAAGGAGAAACTGTTAGGACAGTATAACATGCTATTAGTATGAATTGCATAAAAAATTGACAATTTAAATTTCTAAAGACTAAGAAACTTGACAATTTAGATGAGGAATATGCCACACACGGTGTGGAACCCTGTTCTGAATGCAACCTCAATATAGAACCTGCCCGAGCATAGAGATTTCATATATGCCTCATACCTGCAGCTTTGTTCCACTTTTCCACCTTAAACCCAAGCTACTTTTTATTTTAGGCACACAACCCAAGTCCCAAGAGACTTTTATACCAATAGCTTTGTCATCATTGCCAGTACAAAGAAAGGCATTAATTTTCTTCTTTGTCAGCTAAATTAATCTTCTAGGAAGTATGAATAATCCCGACAATAAACTTGGATACCGTATAAAATGCATTGCAGCAATTGTAAAATCCCTGCAAATTGAGTTCCCTTTACTTGATATTATATTAGTAAAATTCTAGCCGCCCTATAAAGCTACAACTAGTATTGTCTTAATGTCAGACAGTGCCATCGCAAGGACTCCTACTATCATATCAAGGGAGGGGTTACTAGGTGGAGAGCTTGAGCATGAATAATTGTAAATATTTGATATGTAACATTGAAACAAAGTGTAAGGAGTTGATAGAGCATTTCCTCTACTTGGCAATACTTCTTATCCACAAACTATTCCTAGTGTGGCATGCCTTCCTCGAATATGAATTAAAAAGCCTTTCTCTTGTTACATGATATAAATTTTCGTTTTATCCGAGATAAGCCATCTTTTTTTCAACAATATCTTTGTCATTTGATCCAATAGTGTATTGTAGCTCTATTCATTCCATCATTCAATACACACAAAAAAGAGTTATTTATATTTTTATATAAATAAAAACCGAAAGAGTGGTATGATCCCTTCGTCAACCTAGAATGAAAGGGGCGACATTTATTGATCATTACATACAATTCAATTAAGTTATTGTATAAAAGTATGGTTTTTTCTATTCTCTTTTGATTTGAGAATTGAAGGATTTTTTATTGGTTAATTCAAAGAAAAATAAAATAAAAAAATAAAAAAATAAAATGTAGTTAGTATAGGTAAATCTGTATGGAGTTATTGAGTAATATAATAGAGAAGTAAATTTTGTAAATATCAGTACCATACTTCAATTGGGCGACGACATTGCCTATATTTATGTCTTGATGAAGTAATGGGACCACCACAAATGCTACCACGCATGCACTTGCGGTGTGGTAAGGCACCACCCTGTGGTGCCGACAGCCAACTCTGACATGTCAGCTTAGTTATCCTCATCAAGCCACTTACTTGATGGCTAGCTTCCCAACTAGTAGATAGTTCCTTTTCCTCTAGATCAATGAACCAGAATGAAGTTGTCTTGCTTGCTGTTGTTGAAATGTATCATACCCTGGGGATTACAAAAATTATGAAAAAGGAAACTAATCAAAAATTTTCTTACAATTCACCACGCTCCTCCCCGTTGAACTCACTAATGATGTCCCCTTTAGCTCAACCTAGCCCTAGGCCTTTTTCTCTTCTAACGTAAGCTCTAAGGCTTTACACCAAATCTTGACTAATATAATATGCATGCTTATGTAGGGTCAAGTAGAACCGTTGTTTCCTGATGGAAACTTCCTCTATATTGCTATCAATGTCATTTGAATCCATTCAATTTGAATTGGAATTTTTTTTCATCATAATTATGGTGAAGAAGCATCTAGTATAATTATCCTTGGTAGTTTATTTGTGAAATTGTATGTATAGCCAAAAACTTATCACACCTAAAATCGGGTCAAGTTCTAGTTGTTTCTACAAAACGAGCAATAAAGAGTGGGGCAAGTGATGGCTTTGAGATTACTGGCATTTTTTTAATGGCAGCTCCAGAAACTGCCACTATAGCATGTATTATTCTGGTAGTTAGACAAACCACCACTGTAGACCAAGGTTGTAGTTGTAGGCGGTTACGTAAACCTCCTAAATAGTTCACTTATAGCGGCAACTCAAAATTGCTGATATAGGTCATTTCATAAACAAATATTATTTATAAGAAAAACCTATAGGATAGCCCGATCTAGTCTATTCTGTCACTTGATAGAATTCGCCGGTATGGGTATTCAAAACCTTCGTGACATATTGCGGCACTTAGCAAATTTGTCGGTATAGCCCAATCAGGTCTATTGCGACGCTTTGGAGGCCTATAGCAATGGTTTAGAAACGCTAGTATAACTGATATTTAGATTTTGATATTTTAGTTCTTTTAGCTTTCTTGTTAACAAGTGTTTTGTAGTTGATAAAATATTACTTACTCCAAAGTTTAACCTATTAGCAACGAATTGTGATTTCGTCGCCAAAACTATGAAATGAAAAACCGTGATTATTTTAGCAATGATTATTTTCCGTCGCTAATTCTTTCTTATAGCGACGAAACGATTTTCATCGCTAATACTATTCACAGCAACACCTACAACAACGAAATATTTCGTCACTAAAAATTTTAACTTTTAGCGACGAAATATTTCGCCACTATAGATTAATTAAGTTCGCACCAAGATTTTCCCAACTGGCACCTATTTTTCAGATCAACAATAGTGAACTTAATTTCATTATTAGCGACAAAAAATATTTTCTCACTAATTTTCGTCGCTAAAAATACATTTTGTTATAGTGAAGAAAGAATTAATTTAATAATGCAGCCATGGAAGATTAAAATTTGGACAAAGTTTCTTTTCATACTAGTTTAGAGAGAAATCCTTCAAACTCTCACTAAAAATTTAATATGCTATATATTTGAAAATTTAATTGTTGGATTGCATATTCTTTATGTTCTTGATATGCATGTAAAATTTCGTTCGAATTGGATGTTAATTACTATTCGATCCATGAAAGCATTTTATCCATAATTTAAGACTACAAAAACTTGAAAGTTAAACCTTTGATTGATGACATGACTATTAATCTTTGATTTTCTTGAAATTTTGCAAACATGGAGGATATAATAAGGAAATTAATAAAAAAAATCTAACAGTTGATTTGTCAAAATTCACATCTGACAAAAAGATATAAGAGGAATTTGAAAGGTTTCTCTCCAAACTAGTTTAGAGAAAAACATTTTCCTTATTATTTTGCAAATTCATTTATTCAATATTTATTTTAAGGAACCCATGTGTGAAGTCCAATTGAAGCAAAATTTGTGCAGTTTTAAAGGTCTAGTTATGTTTGTCAGAGGGTTAAAACAATTTTTTACTCAGGTTTCTATTTTGTTAGTCATGATCAATTTTGTATTGAGGGGAAAAACTATAATTTATAGAGTTAATGATCTTTTGGTAATTTACTTAAGTCTACAATTTTCTGATAGATATAAGTATCCTAGGTTTATTGTTCTTTGAGTCTAAGTTGGTTTTCTATTATATTTTTCCTTTACTAGTTAAACTAGAGTCATGATAGTGATATTGCTACTACACTTTATTATATAGAGCTTTTTGACTTTGGGCATTGAAGTATGTTGGCATTGAGTGTTTTGTTTCTTCCCTTCTCCTATATTCTTCTCCTCCTCTAGTTTACAAATCAAAACCTTAAATCCCACATTCTTCTTTTACTAAATGACCATCAAATAACTTTTCAAACCACCTTTTAATTCTTGACAAACTCCAAAATCGTTTTGTAACAATTATAAACCCTAGATCCACAAATTCTCCGAAGACTAAAAAAACCCCCCCCCCCCCCCCCCCAAAAAAAGCACATGTAGACAAATTCTCCAATTTGTCCTACTTCATTTAATTATTTATCCATTATTCTAACATCACTCTTACATGTGAGTCCAAATTCCAAATTACCCCTAATGAATGAGGCTCAAAATGAGGCTTTTAAATTTTTAAGTAAGAGGTAGAGTAAAGATTGGATGATTTTTGTTATGCCTTAAACCAAAAAGGATTCAAAGCATGAGAAACCGAACCTTCAAGGGAAATTGTATGAGAATTTTTTTTTCTTTTCATATGATAAATAAATAAATATATTGATCTCTCAACAATATAAGTCAGAGCTCTATAGCACATGTCAATGTTATGAATTCTGTTCCATTCTAGCTGGAATCGGCAGAATTTCTTGTTCTGGTATGTAAACTGGAACGATAATACCCTTTGTTCCACATTGGATAAAATTTCAGCTCGTTTCGGCCAATTTCAAGCATCCCAACCAATTTCGGTTGAAATGCAAATTTTGTCTAGAATGACTTTCAGCTTCTTTTTTCCTTTCTTGAACCTAACGATTTTTTTACAACTTCATATAGTAGAGTTTGAGTTTCACTAATTAAATTCTACCCCATGGCATCAAATATAACCAAAATCCAAAACAATGAACAATGAGAGAGAGAGAGAGAGAGGGTAAAAAAAAGAGATGGCCTTTGATATTCTTTGAGCCTGTCTTCAATCTTCACATATTCCAATACAAAGAGAGAGGTAAAGAGTGCTATAAGTAAAGAATTAAACAAGGAGAGAAGAACTTGAAAACCTAGAGCTGTATAAGGGTAGAGGAAGTGGGGTTAAGTGGGGTGGGTTAAATCTTAGATGGGAAAATAAGAAAATTTTCCACGCTTTACTCCCTTTAACTAAACTAGTGCCATGGTTTTATCAACATGAGCTACAGTAAAAAAATGTACTTTTATGATACAAGTTATTAAAAAAAAGCACCTATTTAATATTAATAAATTAATAATATTTAAAAAAAGGAATAATCATCCTTTTTTTTTTTTTTGCTTCAAAGGAATAATCATCCTATTATTTGCATATCTGTAGTTATTTGATAATTAATTACTATCTTTTAGAATTTTTTTTTTTTATGAAAGATATATAAAATTTCTTTTATATATATATATATATATATGCCGGTAACCTCTAAATCGGCACACCAAAATAGGCTGGTAGCTATATATTCCATTCTAATGGGCAAACTAAAATGGGATTCGAAATAGTATTCAAAACATTAGCATATATACAAACAATACAAACAACAAATCATGTGCCTCCTTTATCAAAAAAGAAAAAAAAAGAAAAAAAGAAAAAGAAAAAGAAAAGACAAATCATGTGCCTCCAAAAGTTACATGAATATTTTTCAAGACTCCAAAAATTTAACAACATCACATCTCTCCCAAGAATATTTAACACTAACAACAAGTCTAGGTCTAGTAGCCCAAGGCTAACAAACATCAAGATTCTAACTATTACCTCCACAAATATAGCAAGACCGAATCACCAAGAATTAACAACGAGTCTCCTCATAAAAATAGTACTCCATTCACCACTAATACAGGAAGCTCAATGCTTGAGGTATTGCTAATTGATCTGAAAATTTGTTAAAGAGTGGGATGAGGTAAAGCCTAGTAAGTAGCATAATTAATGAAGGTGGGAAAATACAAGTCTCAAAATAATTAGTATTTTTAAAAAACACGTTACACTTTGGGGATTTCCATTTGAATCCTGCAAATTCATTTTCATTGATAAAATGACAAGAATGATTGAAATGATATATATAACACAAAACATCTCAATAGGAAACTACATAATGTATATATTGTGAGCAATAATAAAACCTTTCCAAAACTAGAAAATCCAACCCAGGGCCACATGACAATGCCGCCACAAAGACGAAGCTCATCTGCCATCACAATTCACAAAGACGGAACTCATCAATGCACACAGTCGAAACTAATATGCTGTCACAATGACGAAACTCACTTGCCATCACAAAGATAGAGCTAATCTACCGTTACAAAGACAGAAGTCAATTGCCAACACACAGCTGGAACTCAATAACCATATCGTAAAGATGAGTGCTAAGATACCAATGTCACATAAACTATAGTGTCTAGCTAGGTAATTACCGGGTAATCACACGACGTGACACAAGGGTAAAACATATTAAGCTCACAGATTACATGTTATCAAAATACATAATTTATTTACTAGTAGTTTCATAAAATCTTTGAAATACCCAAATATCACAAGTCAAGATAAAACATCTTTAAATTTTGCAAACAATGCAATAAATTCATAAAATCCACTCCCAAAAATTAAATCAAAATTGCTTGTCTTTTCCATACTAAAAATCATGCATTTTCTCATATGCAATAACAAATATGATGCACTTTCAACATTTCATGTGTTTTCTGTAAATGATTAACTAACAATAATAGTCCACATAGTATATTTTAGGAAAAACATAAATAATGTTCCAAAATGGGTTTAACCATAGAATACTTGTGTGCAATAATGATTATTTTTCAAAAATCTCATAAAGAAGCCACTTAGCTCAAAAGGCCAACCAATTTTACCTCAGGAATCTTGGAACCTAGAAACACAAAGTACCATCAAACTTGTCTCCATAGATTGAAAATGCTCCCCTAAAATCAAATTGAGGGTCTAAAGCCTAACTTGACTATCCCAAGACACCTATTCCCAAAGCATATCAAACAAGCATACAAGTGATCCAACAGACCATAACACAATCAAAGCATTTTAATATAGTACTACCGCAAACAGTGTGCATTTATTAAATAACATAAAATACATCACTTTAAAATCAAGCCATTAGAACAATTCTTATCAATTCCCAAGCGTTCACAACGAAACAACAATTTTTAAGTGTTACACTAACTCATATATTAATAATGTTAATACATATTGCATCATATAGAAGTCAATTATCACAACATGAAATCACTTTCAAAGTTCTTAAACTTGTTTTATATATATATATATATATATCAATCACAAAGTCCAACTTCAAATTGAATAAATAACTACACACAATTAAACCCAACTTCATAACTCATTGAGGAAATGTATCAAACACTTGATGTGCAAAAAGCACAACTTCAAGGTACTTAAAATTTCATGGTTAACACTTTCATTACCCTTTTGTTTTTGAAACAAGTTCATAACACCCAAACTATCATAGAGTCACATACCCACCTCTCCACATCACCAAGACCTCCAAACTCATTACCCAAGGAAAAAATTGTGATTGGGTTACCACTAGAGCAAAATAACTCAAGAACAAACCAAACTTTTCATTTCAATTAAGAATTTAAACCCAATTTATCTTGCTCTAGCATAAACCCTATAGCAAGATTTTACTTAGATTTGTTAGGAAATTTACCACAAATTTCCATTCTCGGCTGAATGGGAGAAATCCCTCTCTTCCCAAAATAGTGAAGACTTAGGGGGCTGAAGCCTAATAACAAGTTTGTCCCTAAAATATCTTGTAAATAAAATTACCAATTATCCCATCAACCTTCTTTCAAATTACAATTAACAAGAGGTGTTACAATTTTAAGACTATTTGCTCTAATACCATGCTAAACTACAACTAGTCCCAAAATTATTAATTTAATCATCCATAGTTCTTACAACGATATCGAAGGAACATTGAAGTATCTCTTTGGTAGCTTTCCTTCTTTATATTCAAACGCAATCAAAATTCGATCGTACAAATCATCTGGGGCTCATACAGAAGACGCCTCACTTTTACTAGCATTTGCTATCAAACTAGATAGCATTTCGAACTCATCTAGCACTTGCTTAATAATCTCAATGGCGATTTGCTATTTTCATCTCAGATACTGCTTTTGTGTGATGGCTGACTTTAAATGACATAAATGTTCAGCGCCTTCTATTGTTTTCACAAAATATTTTGTTTTGTTTTTTTCTCTGTTCTTTTGAAGGAAAATTAGTTTGTGCTACGTTAAATTTTTTTTCATGACCAGTTTCTGGATTTAATCTCCTAGAAACTTCTCATCAACTCCGTTTGGAATTCTGAAGAAATATCAATTCAAACCCTAATTCTTTTCAGGAAAAAGAAATGACGTTGGCAGGTAGGGCAAAGAGTAGTAATGCGCGTGAAATGCAGAGTTTTTATCACTATTACTTCAAAAAGAATATTCAAGCTTTGCAGAATGCCGCTGATAAACATGACCGGTTGGTTCTCTAAGAGAATTGATTTCTAGTAGTCTACTTTCTTGACAGTTGGCTCTAGTGCATTATATTTTACAGAAAATCTTATTATTACACATTTCCTATTGCATACTCCTTACGCACAATTTTCAGTCATGTAACTGTGTGTGTATGGTGAGTATGTAAAAAGAAGTGTGTGACTATATATCATTACTCTATAATTATATTTGATACTAAATTCATGTTCCTGAATCAGTGCCCAACTTACAAAAGCATATCAAACTTCTACGGTCCTCTTTGAGGTTTTGGAGGCTGTAAATCAGACAGAGGCTGTTGAAGTGCCTGATGAGGTGAAACTGAATTCTTTATATCTTACTTCTGAATGATATCATGTTATTGGAACTTGCTGAGAATAATACATTTTTTTCCAGGAACCTTCATGTTTTGTGGTTACTGTCTTATATATGTGGTTGTAAACTTGTAATAATTAATTATTTTCTTTGTTCTCTTTTGTTGGAGTAATTCGAAAGAATATTCATTGAATATGGTTTAATATCATGTTGAAATTAAAGGGGAGAGAGAGAGAGAGTGTGTTATGTGGGTTGGCCTGATTGCCTACATCCATAGAATAAATAGCTACATCTTTTTTCTATTTGTTGTTTATGATGAAACCTAGCATTTATAGAGACTAAAAGCTAGGGTTGGTCATAATTGGGCTTTACACTAAATATGGTCTCATGGGCCATTATGTCAAAAAACTTTCGGAAAATATTATCTTTAATACTCCTGTCAAACTTAGGATAGAAGTTTTTGAAGATCCCTAGCTAGAAGATGACTTATAAATGACCAAATTAATTGGATGATGGATTGGAATTTGGAATAATATTGTAACTGGATTGGCCAATTTAGTGTATGTTTGGATAGTGCTGAAAAGTACTTTTTAGTTGCGTCGCTCGTTTTCCAGTGGATTTCGTGCATTGTTCACGAGACCCGTAAGTACTTTTTTCAGCAAAAACAACTTCAAAACTGGGTCTGACGGCACTATTCACACATTTAAAAATTATTTTACTACAGTATTTTTAGTTTTCAGTTTTTAGCAATAAGCGTTATCCAAAATGTGCCAAATTGAGTGTTTTTGGAGTCTTATTAGAGAAGCAAAACTATGGTTGCGTTAGCTATTGTCTGAAAAAAGTAGTTTTTATTTTTATTATTTAGCTTATTTTTGCTATTATTTATAGGTCTTATTGCATTTTTTAGTACTATTCATGGGTTCTACAGTGCTATTTTAACTAGTTTTTAGTTTTATTTACAGTACTTTCAACAAAAAGTTTCATTTTAAGCTAATTAAATAAGTTATTCCTAAACGGCCTTTACATCAGAATATATGAAAGAGAAGTTTTACATCGACAATATTACCGTAACAAATCCTATGTGGTAGGTTATTATTGGTTTTTAATTTAAATCTATCACTAAAGTAACTTTTTTGTCCACTACTAATAACACGTAATAACTTGTCATTTAAGATTTATTGTAAAAATATTACAAATGTGGCAATTCTCTGCATGCAATAATTAAAAAAAAAGTTTACCTTGGTCATTGGTCAAAGGGTCAAAAGTCATCCATTAGATGGGTCAAAGAAAGTCAATGGTGTTGGATCCAAGTTGAAATTGGTTCAGTTGAGATCGAAAAGAGAGCCTGCTGATGTGGCAGTGGGTGTTGACATGGCAGATGACATATCACTGCTGGCTTAGGGTTTACGTGGCGTGACTAAAGTGTGACATGTGCATGGTTGACATCACTGAAGGCTAAACTACGAGTGTGTCGTGTGTCACGTGTGGAGGCATGTGACTGAGGAAGAAGACCAGCCCCTATGACGGAGTGGAGCCATGTTGGAATCTTTAGGAGGCGTGTGGGGAGAATTTGACGATTGAAAAAGTTGGGTTCTGTTCTTCGGATGTCATAGTAGTGTTCTATCATTTACGTGATTGTTTTCTTCAAATGGTGTTTGGGAAATGACAGATTTGAAATGGAGAGGAACGACTTGCATGAGTTTTTAAG
This sequence comes from Quercus suber, assembly GCF_002906115.3. Taxonomy (NCBI): domain Eukaryota; kingdom Viridiplantae; phylum Streptophyta; class Magnoliopsida; order Fagales; family Fagaceae; genus Quercus; species Quercus suber. The sequence goes on along the minus strand of NW_027069863.1, from coordinate 237,509 downwards.
ATTCAAGGAGAAAACAAAATTAGACACAAAAGCAACAGAGAAAGAACACGTAGAATTATTTGGCTTTGTTAAATATATTAGCAATGCAATGTGTTATATTATATTGTATGCGTTAAAATGGATGCGGAGAGCGAAACATAGAATAAGAACACGAGAGTTACATGGTTTAATTTTGTCGGCTTACATTTACGGAAGAAATCTTTAGGGGTTATATCTTAATTATGTAAGTATGTAGTACAATAACATGTGTTACAATGAACTCTCATATGAGTGTATATAAGTGACTAAACCTTAAACTACTAGTACAAGTAAAAGTAGATTTGGATATATTATATTGAGCTAATATATCTAATATATCTCTATCAGGCTTGTAGGAAATATTTCACATATTTTCAATTGATGTTTACAATGAATGTAGACTAGGAACTAGGATTAGCCCCAATTAGCCCTCTTGAGAAATTATTGTCCTTTAACGCTTGTTCTATTGTAGATTTTGCAAGCTCACACTACGGTTGAGGAGAAGAAACAGTTATATATGCCTTATAATATTCTTCCTCTTGATCCAGAGAGTCAAAATCAGGCTATTATGAGATATCCTGAGGTAATTTGTTCCAGGTTTCTTGTGTGGAATAGTTGATTTTCCTTGGTTCTTTCATTCGAGCTTGCTTTTGATTTTTGATTTTTGATTTTTTATTTGTTTGCAGATTCAAGCTACTGTTTCTGCACTTCGTAATACCAGCGGTTTGCCATGGCCAATGGGCCACCAGATGCAAGTTAATAAAGACATTCTAGACTGGCTTCAGATTCAATTTGGTTTTCAGGTGACTTACTAAATCGTTTGTTGTCCATTAGCTAGCTAGTGTTTCATGGCTACTCAACAGGCTACTTTCCATTAATTAACACGTAGAAGGACAATGTTGCAAATCAAAGGGAGCACTTGATTATGTTGCTGGCAAATGTGCAAATACGTCAATTCCCAAAGCCTGATCAGCAACCCAAGGTCTTATTCTTCTTAGATTAATGCTCTGGCTTGTATTTTTATCTTTTGAGCCAGTCTTATGTTGTCATAACATACGATACTTTTTGCTTCTTTAGTTGGATGATTGTGCTCTGACAGAAGTGATGAAGAAACTACTCAAAAACTACAGAAAGTGGTGCAAGTATTTGGATCGCAAAAGTAGCCTTCGGTGAGCCTTCATATTTTTTATTAAGAAATTTCTTCTGAAAAATTATATTTATTTTTGGAAGTGCCAGTTGGATTAGTCTTAGACTCCTAGTGTTACGTGCGACAGCACTAGACTGCTTTCTTTTGCTGCGGTAGCTAGGTACTTAAGGGTTATTTTGGTTGGAGGGGTAGAAAAGTGAAAAAATAGAAAATAGTGGGAGGATGAAAAAATGGGAGGATAGAAAAGATATTAATTTTTCTCTTTTTGTTTGGTTGGAAGTGGAAAAGTGGAGGGATGAAAAAAATGAATTTGTATAAATTTACTCATACACCATTGTTAAAAAATAATGGCTAATTAAAACAAAAAGGTGACAAATAACCAAAAAGAAAAAAAAGAAATCACCCAATTTATTAAAAAAAAAATTCATGTCTAGTTAAAAAAAATAAAAAAATAAAAAACAACTATCACACCCACAGCTCTAGGAAATCAAAAAAAGAAAAAAAAAAGAGAAAAGAAAAAAAGAAAAAGAAAAAAGGAAGAGGCAATTGCCCACAAAAGCACAAAAAAAGAAAAAAAAACATAAAAAAAAGAAAGGAATTGGATGAATTGCACACATGGGCATTTTTATCCATTAAGCAGTCTCATTTTCTTTCTTCAGTTTTTTCTTCATTTTGGGGAGAAAATTTTTTGGTGGGCCCGGCAATAAAACACCTAGGCCTCACCATTTATTTTCTTTCCTCTCCACCCAATCAAACACATTCAAAAAAAAATTTATTCTTATTTTCTCTCAAAAGTTTTTCATCCACTCTATTTCACCACCAAACAAACACACCCTTAGTTTAGTTGGCACCTTATTTTCACTGTTTGCGTATTTCATACTCTTTTTCTTGCTAGTTGATACAAAATATTCAGGTACTCTTTTACGCTGTGAAACATTTCTTTTACTTTGTGGTTTTTTTTTTCCCCTAATTGTCAGGGAACCGGCACTTCAACAGGAAGTGCAGCAGAGAAAATTACTATACATGGGCTTATATCTTCTTATATGGGGAGAAGCTGCAAACTTGAGATTCATGCCAGAATGCCTTTGCTATATTTATCATCATGTATGTACAGTTATGATTGTTCTTGAGAATGCAAAGAGAGATTTAAAGAATTAATTTTTCTTTCCATTTTTTTGGGGCTCTAAATCGTAAGGGAGAGGGAGGGAAAGGATATGAATTACAGATTTAAATACTTAACGAGACATAGCTCTTGTGTGGGGATATTGCCAATGCCATGTGTCTGGTCAGAAACGTACCACCACAAACTTCATTTAAGTTGCTCTCGTAGTCTTCATAGGTAGTTTCAATTTTGCAAGCGAAGTACTTCTCTGATAAATCTATTCATCTGTAAGCTGGTTTAGGCTGTTCAGCCAAAAAACATTTATATGTACTGGTAACATAAATAAAGCTTTAGTGGTTTATTCAAATTATATATGAGATATTGCCGTATTGTAAATTTGAACAGTGGTCAGTCAACAAGGATATTTTAGTAGTAAGAAGTCTGACTATATTATAGCATGGCATGTTCCAAGCTTTGTGGGCCTTATATAAGAAGCCTGATTTGGGTAGTCTTGGAGATTTTAACGGGTAGTCTTGGAGATTGATTTATTTAATCTAAACCGTTTTGGAGTGAAGGTGCACAAGGGGAAATTAATTTGGATAATGCAAGGGTTTTAATTCAAAGTAGCAAATTTTCTATTACTGCAGTTTTATACATTATGCTTTGACAATTTTTAAAAATTGCTTTAATTAAGTTGTGGAATATGTTATACTAATGGTTCAATGCTTAGATTTACAATTTCCTAGTATTTTAAGCTTAACTTCTTAATAGCTTAAGCCAAGAGTCTTAACTTAATTGTTACTTCTTCATACACAAAATGTTTGGAGATTTAAGAGAGAAATGATTCAAATTACAGAGTTAACAACATATTGTAATTATTTCCAAAAAAAAAAAATTCTTAATACTTGTTTCCTCATAAGGTGGGAAAATATTAGTATAATGATTTAATTAATAAATTTATAATTTCCTAGTAAATAAGTAGTTTGTCACTATATTTGATAGAGGATTTTCACTGTAATAATCTCATTTGTATTGAGTAATACAATTGGGCCTTTGTGCTTATACAAATAAACCTAATATCTCCAATAGTGGGGTTCAACTTTGATTAATTTTAAATATAAATTATGGATGTTCAAATGAGACACTCTAATTTTATTGATCATTGAGTATAATTTAAGGTTCAATTGACTTAAGCATAATCATTCAGTTGTACTTCAATCTTTATAGATGGCACTTGAGTTGTGTGGGATACTGGCTGGAAGTCCAATGACTGATGAGCCTGTAAAGCCAGTATATGGTGGTGATGATGAGGCTTTTTTAAAGCAAGTAGTAACTCCAATATATGAGACGATAGCGAAGGTGTTGCTTCTGCATGTTCTTTTTGGTCCATAAAATTTAATGTTATTAAATTGATATTTGATTGCTTTGTGTCGCCATTTATTTTATGTATTACAGGAAGCTAAAAGGAGCAATTATGGAAAAGCAAAGCATTCTCAGTGGAGAAATTATGACGATTTAAATGAATACTTCTGGTATTTTGTGTTTCTTTGTTTATATGCATTTCATTTGTACAGAATGTAGTTTAATAAAAATTATGTTCGTGTGAATTGTAGGTCAGTTGATTGTTTTCGGCTAGGTTGGCCTATGCGTGCTGACGCTGATTTCTTTTGCCAGCCTCTGGAGAAGCTTCGAGTTGACAAAAATGAGGCATGTTGTAATTTGGGTTATATGTTGCTTGTTTGGTAGTTATTAGAAAAATACAGAGTAAAAAAGAGAGAAAATGGAAAACTGAATTTACTCTTAGATTGATGAAAATGGAAAAGTGATTACAAATAATTATCACCTATGCTTTTATACATTGAAACAGGGGCTAACAGAGGCTAACAAATTTTCCCTCCAAAATAACTAACTAACTAATTATTAATACACCCAATTACTATTTGACATTTGTCACTTCTGTTTTCTTGTTCTTGTTTCTCTGACACGTGGACTCCCCTTTAGTCTTTCCTTCTTTCTTCTTTACTCTGCTTGTTCCAGCGTGTTGACCTTCTTTAATTTTAATACTCTCCCTCAAGTCCTGAGCTGGAAGATCATGGACTTGAAGATGAGTTTCAATCTGCAACTCCTTTTGCAATTGCTTTGGCATGAAAATATCTCACAAACCCAACTTCTGTGTTAATCTTGTGAAGGAATTGAAGCCTAAAGCTTTGGTAAATACATCAGCTACTTGAGCATTTGAATTCACATGAAAAGTTTTAATCATCCCCTCTAGAATTTTGTCTCGAACCAAATGACAGTCTACCTCAATATGCTTAGTCCTTTCATGGAAGACTGGATTAGCAACTATATACAAAGTTGCTTGATTATCACAGAACAGCATAGCTGGTTTAGGGTGCTCAATTTTTAAATCTTTGAGTAATTGAAGTACCTAGGTAATTTCACATGCTACACTGGCCATTGCCCTGTACTCAGCCTCTGCTGATGATCGTGAAACCACTCCTTGTTTCTTCGATCTCTATGCTATCAAACACTCTCCCAAATACATTGCATAACCTGTCAGTGACCTCCTTGTACCAGGGCATCTAGCCCAATCAGCATCGCAGAAGGATTTAATGTGTAAATTAGAGGTGCTTGAGAAGAAGAGTCCCTTTCCTGGTGATCCTTTAATATACTAAAGGATCCTGTGAGCAGCAAGTAAATGAGGTTCTCTAGGTTTTGAGACAAACTGACTCAACCTATGCACAGCATAAGTGATGTCAGGCCGTGTCAAGGTTAAGTATAGCAGTCTCCCAATCAACCTTCTGTACATTCCAGGGTCTGCTAACAACTTCCCTTCATATTTTGAAAGCCTTAGATTCTGCTCCATAGGAAATTTAACTGGCTTTGATCCAAGGAAACCAGAATCCTTCAAAATTTCAAGTGCATATTTTCTTTGTGTCAAGCTAATGCTTGCATTAGTCCTTGCTACCTCAAGACCTAAAAAATACCTTAAAGAACCAAGGTATTTCAAGCCAAATCTATCATCTAGCAACTTCTTCAATCTGTTCACACAATCGGGATTGTTACCAGTGAGCAAAATGTCATTAACATACACCAAAAGCACTGTAAAAGAAGTCCCTTGAGTGCGAGTAAACAGTGAATAATCAGACTTGGATTGAACAAATCCCATTTGAAGAATGGTTTTAGAAAATTTGTCAAACCATTGTCTTAAGGCCTGTTTAAGACCATAAAGACTCTTGTTTAGCTTGCATACAACATTCCCCCCCTTGCTGTGAAAACTAGGTGGCAGGCACATGTACACATCTTCATTTAAATCACCATGTAAGAATGCATTGTTAACATCCATTTGACGAAGAAACCACCCTTTCACAGCAACAAAGGTGAGTACAATCCGGACTGATACAGACTTGGCCACTGGTGAAAAGGTCTCAGAATAGTCCAAACCAAACTTTGTGTGAAACCTTTAGCAACCAGCCTAGCTTTATATCTTTCAATAGAGCCATCAAGTAGATATTTAACCCTATAAACCCATTTACATCCTATAGGGCTCTTACCCGAAGGCAAAGGCACCAAACTCCAAGTGTTAGTGACCTCCAAAGCTTCTATTTCCTTGTCCATAGCAGCCCTCCATTCAGGATATTGCACTGCCTGATGGAAGAAGACAAGGTTTGAAGGAGTGGAATTAACTGTCATAGCAAAAGATTTGAAGCTAGGGCCAAGGTGAGAATAGTCTAAATAAGCTGAAACATCATATGGCAGACCAGATTGAGGCTTAGTGCTGACAGACTTGCAGGCATACTGAGATTGGTAAGGAGGGGGTTTATGTGATCTAGTGGACCTTCTGAGAGTAGGATTAGAAGTTGAAGGTAAGGGAAGTGGGAAAACAGTAGGTAAAGTGCTAAGAGTTGAATTGAATGAAGGAAGGGCAACCAACAGGTTCAGGTTCTGCAGAATTAGGTGTTGCACTAGGTGCTGTATTAGGTGCTGCATTAGATGTTGCACTGGGTGCTGCACTATGTGCTACATCAGGTGCTGCACTAGATGTTGCACCAGGTGCTGCACTAGGTACTGCATTGGGTGCTGCACCATGCAGGATACTAGGTGCTACTGGTGCTGCATCAGATGGTGCAATAGGCATGGTGCTAAGATCAATTGAAATAGAGGAAGGAAGGTTATTAGTATCAACAAATTGAGAAGATTTTGAAGTACAATGAGGAAAAATGAAATCATCTAAATAGGAAGTGGAAGGTTGTGAGGAAAGAGCATAAGGGAAAGTGTGCTCATAAAAAATAACGTTTCTTGAGATGTGAACAGAATTGGAAGTAAGATCAAGTACCTTATAGCCTTTATTGCCTTGGGGATAGCCTAAGAACACACACTTCCTAGCTCTAGGTGCAAATTTGTCTCTATTATGAGGTAAGGTTGAAATGAAACACAAACAACCAAAACATTTGAGATGATTATAACATGGGGCAGATTTAAAAAGAAGTTCATAAGGACTTTTGTTACCTAAAGACTTGGAAGGAAGCCTATTAATGAGGTAAACAGCAGTTAAAATGCAATCTCCCCAAAAGCATAAAGGAAGATGAGATTGGAACCTTAAAGCTCTTGCAACATTGAGGATGTGTTGATGTTTTCTCTCAACAATAGCATTTTGTTGAGGGGTATCAACACAACTCAACTGATGCAAAATGCCATTTGATTGAAAGAAATCCTTGAGATAGAACTCAGTTCCATTATCACTCCTTATAGTTTTGATTTTGCAATTAAATTGAGTAGACACCATAGTAGCAAATTGTGGAAGATACACTTGTGTTTTAGACTTATGTTTAAGCAAATATACCCAACAGTGCTTGTAGCAAATGGACCCCAAAGATCACAATGAAGTAAATCAAAAGGATTAGTTGAAACATGAGTGCTAGCTGTAAAAGGAAGTTTCTTCTGTTTTGAAAAATGACAAATATCACAAGAAGAAGCAATTTTATTGATATTAACATCATGTACAAGTTGCTTCAACAATTGGAGTTTGGAATGAGATGGGTGTCCTAATCTACTATGCCATAAAGCTGATGAAGAAATAGAAGTGACAGCAGCAGTAAATACAGATGCAGAAGATCTACAACCTAAATCTTGCAGCAGAAATAGGCCATTGTGTGCTTTACCCAGACCAATCGTGCTCCATTGAGCAAGGTCCTGAATAAAACAACAATCACCAAGAAAAATGAAGCAACAACAAAGTGATTTTGTGAGTTTGTTGACAGAAATCAAGTTGAATGTAAAAGAGGGCACACACAAGACATTAGTTAAAATCAAAGTAGAAGAAATATGCACTGTGCCTATGTGTGTGACTAAGGCCTGTTTCCCATTTGGCAAATAGACAAAGGTATGAACTATTGAGGTAATGGCAGTCAATTGAGTAATAGAATGAACCATGTGGTCTGTTGCTCCAGTATCATTGATCCAAGTATTGGATTTATAAGCTTGCCTATCAACTACTTGAGCAGCAAAGATAGAATGAGAAAGATTAGGTGGAATCCAAAAGGAATTACCTAAAAATTTTGATGAGGTAGAAGGAGAAGATGATGTGGAAGGTAAAGGATGTGGAATGGAAGGGTAGGAAGTCATAACAGACGCAACTGGGTGGCTAGTCTGAGCATTATCGCCTGATCCAGCAGCCATATAGCACTTTAGAAAATTCAGAAATTGCTCACATTGAGCCTGTGACAGTAATAACTGTGGACTAGCTTGCATAAAAGAACCTCCACCAGAATGACCAATATGGTTCTGTGAAGCCAAATCTGATTGAACACCAGTACCTTGCAAAACTCCTCCAGCCAAAAAACCAGAATGCACACCACCAGGTTGTAAACTAGAATGCATATTTGGATCAAATCCACAACTTCCTGTGGTTTGCATTGAAGAAACCTGATTTGCCATGGCCTTGTTACCTCCTTTTGGCTTGTAACCAGGGGGGTAACCATGGAGCTTATAGCATTTATCAGCTATATGTCCAGTAAAGCCACAATAAATGCACACAGGCCTATCTTTCTTGCCATTACCACCTTTACCTCCATTCTTTTGTCCTTGATGACCAAGAAAACCTTTGCTATTGTTCACATACATAGCAGTAGAATCACCTGACTGAATCATGTTGAAGTTTTGACCAGTGTTTCTCCTTTTCTCTTCTTGCAAGATCAGAGAGCACACTTTGCTAAGAGAGGGCAAAGGTTCAATCAGTAATATCTGACTTATAACATGGCCATAACCATCGTTCAGTCCCATGAAAAACCTAAAAACATGCTCCTTATGATGAGCATCTAGTTGAGAAGACTTAGAACCACAAGTACAAGCGCATGTACAGATTGTAAAAGGCTGGTAATTAGCATACTCATCCCACAAGGTTTTGAATTTCGTAAAGTAAGAAATTATTGAAAGTGATCCTTGTGCAAGATGTGCGATTTCCTTCCCAAGTTCAAACAACCTTGGAGTGTTACCCTGAGACAACCTATCTTTGAGATCAATCCACAAGTCTCTGGCATTGTTGATGTACATAACACTAGCCTTCAAATCCAGACTGAGTGAATTAGTTAACCAAGAAAGCACTGTGGTATTGCATATACTCCAAGAATTATACAATGAAGAAGATGAATCAAGCTCAGCAATCGATCCATCCACAAAACCAAACTTGTTTCTGGAACTTAGAGCCAAAAACAAAGATTGCGCCCAACTCATGTAATTCTCTAGACTAGTGAGTGGTTGCGATGTGGGTATAAGACCTGGATTTTCATTTGTAGGAAGAAAGAAAGGATTGTTTGCATATTCATTTGCTATCATTGCACTTGAAGCAGGTACTGAATGTGCAGTTTAAGATTGAGTGTTGGTTGTGGAATCGGAAGCCATAGATGAGAAAAGAAGAGGAAAAACGAAGCACTAAATTCGGTTTGAGAACTAAGAAAATGAAAGAGGAAATCTCAAAAAACTTGCTCTGATACCATATTAGAAAACAGAGTAAAAGAGAGAGAAAATGGAAAGCTGAATTTACTCTTAGATTGATGAAAATGGAAAAGTGATTACAAATAATTATCACCTATGCTTTTATACACGGAAATAGGGGCTAACAGAGGCTAACAAATTTTCCCTCCAAAATAATTAACTAACTAATTATTAATACACCCAATTACTATCTAACATCTGTCACTTCTGTTTTCTTGTTCTTGTTTCTCTGACATGTGGACTTCTCTTTAGTCTTTCCTTCTTTCTTCTTTACTCTGCTTGTTCCACCGTGTTAACCTTCTTCAATTTTAATAGTAGTAGACTAGTCTCTTTGTGCTTTCCAACATATGAATCTGATTTTTTTTAATGAATAGAAGAGTTGTTTCGTTGTGTTCAAATAGAAAAAAGAAAAAAAAAAATGAGAGAGAGAGGATAATTATGTATATAGGGAAGAACAACAATGAAGTCTTTATAGGTTGTAGTCGCTATCTTTAAGACTATAAATGCCCCAACTCCAAAGAGTTTGCCAAGGGTTACAAGCAACTAGTCTCCATGATACAACAAAGCCTAAGTATCTATTGATATATAGCTAGTAATTCTAGAAGTACTAACGAACTTCTATATAATGTGTTTTGCAATAAAATAAGGGTCATGCTAACTGGTGCCCTTAAGGCACTGGTTAAGAATCCATTATAGGAAAGTTTTAATATCACTTTTATAGGAAATGAAAAAGGCTGTCAAAATATTAATTGTTTTTTTTTTCTTTTCCCATAAAAATTTTCTTTAACTGAATTTTTAACCAGTGCCCTAAGGGCACTCGTTAGCATTTCCCATAAAATAATGGAAAAACTGCATGAAATGACCGAACAACCTCTCAATTTATAGATGTAGTGAAGATTTTAAATGAATAGCTAGGCATCATAAAAGGACATTAAATAAATGTTAACACCCTTTCAAAAATTGGTTGAAACTACTTGACTATTGATCACATGAAACCATGTCAATTAGATTAGAAAATCTGGAGAATTTCTACAGAAAAAACACATTGCGTCAGACTTGCCTAGTTGCCTGACATCTCGGTTCGGCTCATTTTAGACAAAGACCGATAGAGGGCCTCGCTTGACACTCTTCTTCTCATCTCACTATGTAAGGTTGAATTTAATCAACCACCTAATTGGCTTTATTCAGTGACCAATTTGCTTGTAATTTAGCACTTAGTAACCCTGTATTTAGGTAGGAAAATTGTAAGGGTAGTGTGTGAGAAGATGTGAAAAAAAGTTCAAGAGTGTGCAAGGAAAACAGAGATTCACGGCTAGGGCTCGCGGGTGGATCGCGACTGGCAAGCCGCCAAAAGCTAGCACGTGAGAGGCACATTGGGAAGCTGAAGGGTCGCGCCACCTGTCACGCTACAGGACAAAAGGTCTAGGCTGGCCAGGTCGTTACGTCGCGACTGGAACTCGCGACTTGGACAAGCCGCGAGACCAAGTTGCCAAATTACCCTGTTTGGCAAAAACTGACGTTTTGCATTCCCTTCTCACCCTACTATAAATACACCCTTATACCCATCATATTGAGAGAGCTTCCAGAGAGAATTTTGTGAGAGAAAACCCTAGAGAAATACAAGATTGCCTCATCCCCAATCTTTACCTTAGACAAATTCCTCTACTCTATTCCTCTCCATTGTCATACCCTTGAGAGGTCTTTTACCAAATCCTTATCTCACCATACCCACGTCTGTGAGGTCCATTTGGTACTTAGAGAAGCAGTTTGGAAAGAAACCAATATACATTGGTTGATGCTATGGTCAAGTAGCGGAATCCGGGAAGGTAAAGAAGAAATAGGTTCGGTGTAATCTCGTTGGAGCAAGAAACTTGGAGGGCTTAGGTACTTGGGTAGATTAGACTTGGAGGGTTTTCTGCTGTTTAAGTATCCCAACTATATTCTTTAGTGGATTTTATCACTTCTTGAAGGGCGGTGGAGAGGTTTTATGCCGAAGACTTCGGTTTCCTCTTCGATAACACATTGTGTGTTGTCCGTGTGTTTGCATCTTTCTTTTCTTTATCTTTGCCTTATATTTACTGCTGTGGATGTGTTTATATTTGGTTTAGATTGTTTTATCAATTCTGTTATAAGTTTGTTATCATATTCCGCACATTAATTTTTTGATATAAAGCTTGAATTGATATTTTTGTAATTTGGGGTCTAAATGTTCAAGGGTGTTTCATACCCATTTTGAACTTTCACACTAGTCCATTTTGTTTCTTCAATTATACTTCTTTTTCTCTCTCAAAAAAAAAAAAAAATTTATATAGATCTATTGTACACAATTTACCAATAGTGCATTTTATTTGTCAATCTTATTGTTATAATTTACATAATAATCAACATTTTTTTAAAAAAATTTTGGGATTCATATGGCCGATATGTATCACTCAGTCTAATGGTTTTTTCTAGCAAGTTAACCATTTTATCCGTACTAATTTTGTCAACTTGATTTTTGGTAAAGGGCGAAAAGTTCCTCATATACTGTTCTTTAAGTTTTCTTATTAAAAATTTGTCATCTGTCTAAATGAATAACTAAACAAACATCATTAAAGTACTGTAACTTTCTATTGTAATATTTTTTTTTCCCTGTTTTGTGAGAAAACCCATTGGCTTTAAATCTGCTTTCTCATGCACAATCGCTTGGGTCTAACTAGGAGAGAACGATGATGCGAAGGAGATTATAGAGGTGGTTGCAGCATGTAGAGGAATGGGTTTGGGTGGAATTGTAGCAGAGTAGGTTTTGAGGGGGAGGGTAGTTTTGCCCCTTATTTTTTCTCTCTAGTTTGTGTTATTGGAAATGAATGTGATGGAGCTGCTATTACTGTTCTAATGGCTATTTGTTCCAAACTTATTAGGCTTAGACTATGGCCGTCTTCTTCTTCTTCTACTTTTTTTCTTTTCTTTTCTTTTTCATTATTTAAAAAGCCATTTGTCTAGGATACGAAGTATGCACAGATCAACTAGTCTTCTAATGAAAATAATGGGATTAATAGAGAAGATCATTACATGCTTGTCCTTCTGAAGCCAATTTTTTTTTGATGATATTGTTTGGGAGAAGTTTTGAGAGATCTATAGTCGGGTTTTCTCAAAGACATAAGAGGGGAAAAAAAGAAGAAAAAGGAACTGCGTTAAAACCCCGTTTGTTTAGTTATTCACATAGGTAGATGTCAAATTTTTAAGAGTAGAATCTAAAGAATCGTATATAAGGAATTGTATTTAAATTTTGTCCTTTGGTAAAAAATATATTTTTAACTGTGGAAATTCTTCCATTGATGTTCAGGATGAGAAACCGTATACTGGGAGTAAATGGATTGGGAAAACAGGTTTTGTTGAAATACGCTCATTTTGGCAAATCTTTAGAAGTTTTAACAGAATGTGGAGCTTTTATATTTTATGTTTACAGGTAATCCTCTTCTACTTTTCCTATTTGTGTTTCCTTCATTTTATGTCTATCTGATCTTATGAACAACGTTCACAATATTCTGTCAAATTTAGGCGATGGTCATCATTGCTTCGAATGGGTCAGGGAAATTAAGTTCCATATTTGAGGGTGATGTTTTCAAGAAGGTGCTGAGTATCTTCATATCTGCTGCAATATTGAAGTTTGTACAAGGTAGAAAACCTGTTAACTGCAGTTTTTTTCTGCACATTTCTTGTCTTTTCTTGAACTTTTGAAAGTATGATTACTTGTTTTGATTGAAACAAATTCCATTTTATTTTCACATTTTTGTGTTAAAGTTATCCTCGTTATTGTTATATTTATGCTGGCATGTTATTATTTTATATTTGTTTTGGGATACTCTTGTGATCTTGTCATATTATTCTAACTTTTTTTTGTTTTAAAGTAAAATATTTTCAGAAAAATAATTCATATTTTACTGTTTGTTAAGAATTAAAATAATTGGTCAATTGTAAAATATTTTTCGGTTAAAGGAAAAACCAAAGACAAAAGTTTGTTAATGTTTTACGCTTGAAACAGAGGTAAAACATTTACACTTTCTCCCCCTCTTTCACTCTCGATTCTTCTCTCTCCATCTCTTGATTCTTCTCTGCCCCTCTATCTCTCAACTCTCTCACCCATAAGGCCACAACCCTTCTAGCTTTCTCACCATCTTTCACAATCCATCTCCCACACCCATCTTGCACTACCATCTCGCACCAATGCCACCCACCGACTAGTGTCACCTATAGACGCCACCCACTGACTGGTGTCACCATCATCGGCGCTGCCAACCTTCATCACTGTCTCTTCCTTGTACAAATCCTCCCTCTTCTCTTCTCTCTTGCAAAATCCCTTTTGATCCGATTGACTAGTGGTGGTCTTGTGTTTTTGGTGTCTTGCTTTTTGAAATTCAAAATTACTAATTAATTTTTTGTATTCAAGTTTCACTATATAATATTTTCTTTTCGATTGATAATATGGTGAATCCAATTGATCTTTCTTTTGACATAATAAATCTTAAATAGAATTTTTATTAATTTTAATTTTGAAATTTTTTTTTTCTACAGATGCAACTATAACAAGTAACGTTACCCAACATATACAAATTAAATAACCTACTCAAAATAAAAAGGACCGATTCTATGTTTAAAAAAAAAAAAAAAATCAAATGGTATAATTGGAAAAGTCAAAACTAATTAATTTTTTTTAAAAAATACTAATNTCACATATGTATTCAAATATAACAGCATAATGAATCAAGGTCTACTGTATTCAACAAGAAAACTTTGCAAATAATTTCATCGCCTGAATCTACCTATTTCTATAAAAACTAATTAGAAGAAGCAAAAGGAAAAATCTCTTGAATCTACCTTTGAAATGATTGATGAAGTGAGGAAAAAAAATAACACAAACACATGGTTGGCCTGAGAGAAGGCAACCTTTGGTGAAAAACAGTCCTAATTTTCTTCTTTCCTTTTGAATACCAAGAGAACAACAAGAGTATCTACTTTACCCCACAAAATTAATAATCATGAGTGTGCTATCTGTTGCAGATATCTTCTTTGATCCAGACAATGCCACAGTTTCTCCTCATCAATAAACTACAAAGTCCAACAACTTCATCGTATCCAGTATGGGGAAACTAGCAGAAATAAGAATCACAAATTACTAAACTCAAATGAAAGCATATATGCCAATGAATTTAAAAACGAAAAATGAAATATAAAGCTACAGAAAAAAATCTGTAAAAGGGAGAAAGATATCGGTGACTTACAAAAAATTCAGCTGTATAGATTCATCAAAGCCACCACTTTCACTGGGATTTCTCTTCCTCTCAATCATTGTTACATTGTCCTTCGGTGCTTAAATTCCCAATCCAATTTCTTAAACGTGGAATGAATCTTTCAATTAGATTAGAGGTACCTTCTCCATTAGTTCCATTCTCATCCCTATCATACTCATCATGGCTTTCACTCAGTTTTGGTATCTTTTGCTGAATCTTCCAAATCATTTTCATAAGGAGTGATGCTACAGCTGCTGCTGCCGCACCCATGCATAGTTTGGTTCAGATCTTCAATGTTTTCTTGTATGCCCAACGGGCCCCACATTTTGTAACCTCTAATCCTGGACCTTCGGTTTCGAATCCAATCTCAATTTGACTGAATCCATTCGCATCCATGAACAAATGATTCAGGGTTCACCCTTTTCCAATGTTAGTAATACTAGTGGCTAGAGGTAGAGGATTCCCTGCCTCACATGCATGATCTGAAGGAGAGGTAGTGTCAACAGCAATCTGCGCACCCCCTCCCCCCCCCCCCCCCCCAAAAAAAAAAAAAAATTAGTTTATATTATTCATAAGTATTAAAAAATTTAAATATTTAGCTACAAAAATAGAAGTTGGCCCCTCCAAATGTTTGAGTTAGTCCAATAATTCTCTTAAAAACTAATAGAATTTGTCAATTAGTCTAGTAATTATAAAGACAAGGTAGCTTTTTTTTTCTCTCTCTATTTCATTTTTTGTATATGTTTAATATCAAATTAGACTATTTTTGTATAATATTGAAGTTTAAAAAATGATAAATTCTTCTAAAAAATTATCTTACTATTATACATATGTGGAAGTTGTTAATTTTATACACAATATATTTATAAAATTATGACATATTCTAATATTAAAATATTAATATTTATATTTGTATATGTGCGGAAGCCAAACATAATTTAGCCTTCCCAAACAAGAAAATCCTAGATTTGCTCTGAGTACATATAATCGGATGTGGTATCTTTTGTACATACAAACTCCTTAGATAACAAAGGATGTTGATGTGAACATGACATCGTATTGACCTATGACCTAATATTGTCAGTATAGACAACTCGGTCCAATGACCACATGGTCTGGTATCAGTTTGTTTTATTCAAGGAAGTGGATTTTGTACTGTACATGCTGGTATAATTTTCACTTTATTTGTGTCTTCTCCTTTTATCCGGTATAATTTCACCTCATTTGCGTCTTCTTTTATCTTTTGGCTTTTGGCTTTTTCTTTTTATATCTTTCTTCGTTTTCTCCGCCTGCGGTCACTTCTTATCAATTCTTACTTTAGGTGACTATCAACTTTTCTTTGTTAACATAAGGTGTTAAATAAGTTAACGTTTGTTTGTGGGAATGAAAAAGTGAGAAGATAGAAAATGAAGAAAAAATTAAAAAAAATAATTTAGTTTTATTTTATTTGTGTTTTGTTGAGAATATAAAAATATAAAGAAATGAAAAATTTATTTATTTTGTTAAAAAAATAAAAAGATAAAATTAATATAAATTTATAATTATATTCTCATTAAATAAAAAAAACAATATATATTTTTTAGCAATATATTTTAGTTTACGAGGTGGCATATTAACTCTCACCTCGTAAGAAGCACGGCGGTCATGGAAAAAATCCTAGTGTCCGCGTCAAACACACCTTGAACATGGCTACTAGCATGTCCACGCGGTGTCTAACGATTTTTTATTTTTATTTTTTTTGGGGACATGGCCAATATATCAACTTGGTTGCTGTCGTCCTCTAGTGAACCTCTTAGTACCGGAGACCATGATTGAACTTAAAATCACTTATAATATCATGATAAATGATGTATTGTACTAAAAAATTAAATTATTAAAAAAATGATGAATTTAATAATTATTTTTAAAAAAATAACATTTTATTGAGTATTAAATGAACCTTAATTTGTGCTCTTTGAGAACTCATTAACAAAATCCTTGCATAAAACATATTTTAAAATCAAAAATATACTTATAATATTAATTAATTGACACGTGTAAGTCGTGCCATGTCGAGCTGAGTCCTAATTTTTAAGAATTAACGTGTCTTGTGTTGCATCATGCCCGTTTTCTTGCTTCTTAGATTACGTCTCCTATGATCCTATCTGATTTGCACCCTATTAAACACCATATTGTTTATTTGATGGTTATTATTGGCCTATTATTGGGAAATGTGTTCTTCATCGCACCAAGTGATTACATTTAACTTTCTACATTTGAGAACAACTTATTTAGCTTTTTATTGAAATTTTTTTGTTAAAAGTGTGCTATAAAGTATATTTGTACTTAAAAAAAAAAGTTTTAAAACCTATATATAAAAGCTGAAAAACAAAAAACTAGCTTATAAGTGAGTCTAAATCTTTTGTACTAACTTATATGCTCCACTCTATGTTCCACCTGTCAAGTTAAGACATGTGAACATTATATATTAAATACAAACGAAAGAGTTAGATGGAATCAATCCCCTCAACCTCCCAACTCACATTACAAACCTAAAATAAATCGAAGCTCCACAATCAAAATACCTAGCCACCACCTGATTCCACCACCAGAGCCAAAGTTGGAGAAGATGAGGAGGGTGATATTACAGAAAAGAAAAGAGTTTGCAAGCCTCAATGATCAAGCTTGATGTAGAACAGACCGTCATGACCTTTCTGGACTCTCACACATGCCTGAAATCATTGTGCAAGACAAAAAAGCACTAGTAGAAATCATGAGCCTCGAAGTCGGAATTGCATGAAATTTGGCTAACTGAAGTGAAACGGTCTTCTGAGCAATAATCATGGCTTTGCAATGAGGTTCCCCCTGAAAATAGAAAATTCCTTCATTAGGTCTCGAAAATTGAGTTTTTGCTATTTATAGTAATTTTTTTTTCTTTAGTAACTTTTTGCTCAAAAGTTAGAGTAAGATCTCACTTGTTTTAGGACAACTTTTAAGATTAGTAGTAGTTATGATTCTGCATTAAACTTAATTTTTCCATTTTTGGTAAATTTCAGTATTTTGTCACCTAATTGCGTAATTAATGTAAATTAAAGTTTTAAACGTTTTTCTCAATATTTATATGTTTTGTAGTCGTCAAAGGCAAGACAGACTATTATTATAAAATTTCAGTGTTTTCTTAAACTTTCTCCGGTGGATTCTAGTTTATCTCCTAGTGGATTTAGGGAGCCCCTTGTGGACTTGAGGTTTACTACCCAAAAACTAGCAATTTAGTTTCTGTTCATCAAAGAGAGTATCGTGTGTGCTTTCTTCAGGCTTCCGTGAAATTAAAGACACCCCCCTGATTTTTTTTATTCTCTCTCCCAAAACCCATATGAGATTGTTTCTTGCACAGAAACCAACTCCATTGTACCAATTTGGACTTAAGAGATTTGTGGGCTCCTTTGCTTTATATGGTGTATAAAACAGAAGTTAACTGATGGGATCCCTTTCTTTCTATCCTTTGCTTTGGGATTTTTTTTTTTTTTGGGGTGGGGGGGGTTGTTAATGGATTTTTGGCCAAGAAGACAACTGTGGGTAAATAAGTTGTCTCAATGAATGGATTAGGGTTGTCATCTTCTCTAACACTAGCGCTGGTTGTATTGGAATAGGAGTAGGTGGTTGACAAGATTCAATCTCGTCATCTTCTCTTGTAGTGGAATTGGTGGTGGAATCCAATGGTGGCTGGGTATTTTGATGGTGGTGTTGTGAATTTTTTTTTTTTTTTTTTGGGTTTGGAATGTGAGTTGGGAGGTTGAGGAGATTGACTTTGCTTAACTCTTCTATTTATGTTTAATAAATAATATCCACATGGATTGATTTTTTTGGTGGAGTATAGTGTGGAGCATATAAGTTGGGTCAGTAGAGTTAGATTCCTCATAAGTTAGTCCCAAACACTAATATATGTTCCCTTTAATTTGATTCTTTTAGTCAATTTACTAAAAACCTTATCATTTCCCATCGCCTTTTATTTCAATTCATGTATTTTTTTTATTACCACAAGACCAAGAAGATGATTGATTTAGGGCATAAGAAGGACGAGCTATATTAATTGGATCTTACTGATTTTTTCTTTTTCACCTTCTTAGCTTTGAGTGCTACTGTGTCCCCTCTTCAATACATGGGCATGGCGCGCGTTTCTCTCTCTCTCTCTAATCTTTCTAGGTTTTTCAGTTTCATTTTCAAGCATATTTTAGTTTTGCCAAAAGTTCGGGCTAATGACTCAGTAATATGGAGAAGCCTACCATACACTCGACATACATTTATTCTTTGTAATACACACACACACACACACACATATATAAATTTTTTGGGGGTAATATTGCAGCTGTCCTTGATATAATCCTGAGCTGGAAAGCGAGGCACAGCATGCCAATATATGTCAAGCTAAGATACATTTGGAAAGCTGTTTCTGCTGCAGCATGGCTCATAGTTTTACCAGTAACTTATGCTTATATTTGGAAAATTCCTCCTGGGTTTGCACAGACCATCAAGACCTTCAGCAATAGTCCGCGTTCACCTTCTTTGTTCATGTTGGCTGTCCTCATTTACTTATCACCAAATATGCTCTCCACAGTGTTGTCTTTGTTCCCATTCATTCGCCGATATCTTGGAAGGTCCAACAATAAGATTGTGGTGCTCATGATGTGGTGGTCTCAGGTATGCCGATGCATGTTTTTAAGCTTTTTAAATGGATAGTTGTGATTAAAGCTAAAAAGCCGTTACTTTATACAGGCCTATGGATATGATACCTGAAGCTGATTTTTAGCTAGCTGTATAATTTCTTTTCAGTCTGTACAGTAGCTCTACCAAATTTTATTTTTCTTTCTTTCACTATTTTGATATCTTGCAGCCTCGGCTGTTTGTTGGAAGGGCAATGGATGAGAAGCCGATTTCTCTTATCAAGTAAGTGTTGGAAAAATAGTTTCAAGGTTGCTCAAATTAATCAACAAAATACAATTAAGATTTAATGATATATCAGTGCTGTAAAATAAGAAAGCAAAGAAATAGAAGCTTATCGAACTGTTGGGAGGGGCGCGGAGCTAACTCCATTGTCATTAAGAAGCGATTTTGCCCCAGTGGAATGATTTTTTCAATGCAAATAGCTGAACAGTCGCTCTCTAGGTACAATAGCAACTCTGATGGTGTGCACTCATAAACAGAGTTTCAAACTTGTCTCAAATGCCCAGAGAGAAAGTTTTCTAATATAAGACAAACAGGAAGAATATCATGGAAGTGTCTCTATTGATCTTTAGCAACTAATCATATATGCATAAACTCATGAACATAGTGAAGGAAAATAGCTATACTTTTGGCGCGTTGAGAGAGAGAATCCTCAACTAGGTAATCCTCACATTCCAACGGTAATACAGAGAACTTGAAAGTTCTTAGGCTCTTAATAAGAGGAAGTAATCAAAGGTGATTCGGGTGAAAACAGAAAGGAGATATTATTGGAATTTTTTTTTCCCATTGATGCCGCAAGTCATTGTGTATTTTCTGCTAAAGAGGAGGAAGTGCTGGCTGACCTGTTGCTAAGGAAAAAGGAGATAATTGTGGAATTCTAGAGCATGGGCTTGGGCTTTTCAACTTAAGTTTTGAAATTTGAACATACCCAATAATTTTTAAAGCATACCCAACAGCAAGAGCAGAGAGTTGGGTTTTTTGTTTTTTGTTAGTATGTCTTGAATGAGATTCATCAATTCTATTACTGATCAGCTTCTAATTTCTAGGTACGCTCTGTTTTGGGTTCTCCTGATTTTATCAAAATTAGCATTCAGTTACTATATAGAGGTATTTCGCTTATCTATCCCCAGAACATATGACCCTTACTGCTATGTCCTTTTCTTTCTTTCTTTTTTTTTTTTTTTCTTTTTTTTGTAGTTGTTATTTATAGTAATGTTATGCCTTTATTTATCTAAATCATATGTTTCAAACAAGAGTAATGCTTTTCTCCAAGAAAAAAAAAAAAAAAAAAACAAAAAACAAAAGTGATGCTATAGCTACAAACTATTTTACAACATTTTTTACAAATTGTTGTTGTGACCAACTTTTTACTAGTTCTCATTTAGACCCATTAATAATATCACTATTTTATATACCAATAATCACTTATAACATAGCAGTTTGTAAAAGTTTTTGTAAAAGAAATTTGTATCTCTAACATTTTCCTTCGAACAAATAGGTGCTAATAATTGAAATAATGGATGGATTTATTGACCATATAATCACAGATTTAATATAGAATTTTATGGTTGTCAACAGTAATGTATAATTGTATTTAGAGTTAAAAGATTAATTCACTCTAATACACATATCTTTTACAGACCCACAATATCGAACGACCAAATAATTGCTCCACAACTTAAAAACTATTACTTACACATTCATCCCTTTGATCAAGATGGGGTATATATTTTCTCAAAAAAAGAAAAAAAGAAAAAGAAAAAAAAGATGGAGTATATATGTATATGGGAAAAACATAGATACCTTAGGTATCCCTTCTAAAATTCAGCAATTTGTCTTATTAAAATAACTTAGCTTACGGTGTTAACACCTTCTCTTTCTCTAATTCTGTTAACTATATCGCTCCATCATCTCACTCTCATCTCAAACTTGAAGATCTCTCCACCGTCGGATCTCCATGGCTGCTGTCAAGGGCAGCCACAGCAGGCCACCGTTAGCCACTCTCATGGTCTCTTTTGGGTTCGCTCTTCTCGCTGAAGTCTAGCCTAAGCCCCCAAGGCTGAAAGCCTGAAACCCACAAGCTCTGCCACCATCGGAAGAACAGCAGTGATGCGGTGGCTGCCAATCGTCCTCCTCGTCCTCTTCTCTTTCTTTGTTTGTTCTTTAGTTTTTCTTTAATTTATCTTTTCTCTTCTCCTTGTTTGATTTTATGTGGGTTTGGGGATTGGGTTTGTTTTGGTTGTTAGGACATGATGGTTTTTGTTGGATTCCAAACATGGGGGTATGGTCATTTTTAGATCCTTGAGTACATGAAATTTTTCATTGNGGAAAAATGAAACAAAAGTGAAAAGAAAGAGACAGATAAATAGATTGTGTTAACACTGGTAATTGAGTTTTAGTGAGACAGGTGTCTAAATTTAAAAAGGATACCTAAGGTACTAGATGGTAATCAGTTTTGGTGGAGGCGGAGATTGAACCCTAAATCTCATATTCAACCATCAGAAACGTTACCAGTTGAGTTAACTGGAACCCATACACATCACCATTAAAATAATATAAACACCTATTAACAACCACCACAAAACTCCATAAAAATCAACCACAACATGGCAACCAGCCAACACCACTACATAGCCAGCCACCACAAAACCCATAACCACACAACTCTAATTAAAAAAAAAAAAAAAAACTACCATAAACCCACCTTAACAACCACCACAAAACCCAACAACCCACCATCGTCACCACAGACACTCGTAGCCCGCCATTGCCGCATAACTAAAACACAAAATCAACCAAAACTGAAAAGCATTAATTAGATCTAACCAGCCGCAAACCCACTCCTAGCAAACTTGCTACTTCTGCATTACACAGAGCCGACCAGCCACAAACCCACTTCACCTTCATTGTTCGTCAGAGAGAGAAAATTAAATAATAGTTGCTTTAGTAATCTCAATGTAGTTGAAAGCCGTTTTTTTTTTTTTTTTTTTTTTTTTTTTTTTTTTTTTTTTTTTTTTTTCAGACATAGCAATTCCGACGTAACATGATAACATGATTTTTATGATGAGGTAGTAAAATAGTTTTTTTTAGTGGTTTTACAACCTCCAATATGAATGCTCTTACATATCGAAATCTAAATGAGTCTTGTTTAAAAAAAAAAAAAGTCTCGTTGAATGGTTTTGTGAATATGTTAGCATATTGGGCCCCTATCCAGACATATGGGTAGCAATCACCCCACTCTTCACTTTTTCTCTCAAATAAGATGATAATTTACCACTAATATGAGGAGCTGAAATTCTTAGATGTGCAACCCTCAATCCATTAATTATTTATATATAGAGAGAGAGAATTGATTACAATATGATGTGGGATATTCCAATGGTGACAACTTAGTCTGGTCACTCATGTAACCTAAATATTCTAAATATTCCAATGGTGATTTTATACATTTTGTAATGAAAATTGTTGCTCTATGTATTCATGATATGCATTATTGTCTACTTAGAGAAGGTTGAATCCGTCTGAAAATTTTCGTTATCGCAGATTAGGCCTCTTGTGGGTCCAACAAAACTTATCATGCAAGTTCAAGTAACAACATTTCAGGGGCCAGAGCTCTTCCCTCAGGGTAATATTCTGAGTTTGGGTTATTTATTTATTATTATTAATTTATTATTTTAAATTACATTCTGGAAAAAGGTTTGTAAAATCATCTGTTTCTGTTTGCAGCTAGGAACAACATTGGTATTGTGATTGCCCTTTGGGCTCCGATAATTATTGTAAGTTTATGTTCGTCCTAGTGTCTGTCCGTCTCATTAATTCTTTTGCCGTGTTTTAATGTGATTTTCTAATGAAACCAACTATTTCAGGTCTACTTTATGGATACTCAGATTTGGTATGCTATCTTCTCCACGATATTGGGGGTATATATGGTGCGATTTTCCGGCTTGGAGAGGTTAGTCAGTATCTTTAATTTAAGATCTTTGTTATAGTGAGGAATATTGTTTAATGGATAGATGAATACTACACACTTCACCCATCACCTATTACAATTATAGGATCTAATCTATTTTTACATTCAAGATGAAAAATATAGGTAAATTATTAGTGAAAAGAAAAAAAAAAAAAAAAGAGGTTAACAAAAAAAAAAAAAAAGTATTATCAACCTGTTTTCATAGACAGAACACTTCAAATTCATCAATCTTTTGACATATGCTTCGCTGTAGGTGTTGGTTGATGGGTGTGGACAGGGTGGGATTTTTTTTGGTGCGTGTGTCGGGGAGAAGAAAAAAAAACATATTTGTAGTGATTATATAGATTAAATAATCACATAAATAATACATTCTCCAAAAAAATTATAATAATAATAATTGCATCAATATGATATAATTTGTGTACCATGTATCATTATATCTATACCAACAATAGGATATAATTCGTATACTATGTATCATTACGTCTATACTACCAATATGATATAAGTTATAAACTATGTACGATGTATCGTTATGTCTAAAAAGAAAAAGGAAAAAAAAAAAAAAACGAAAGCTTAAATTAGAAAAATGCTAAACCATACCATTATAAGTGGCATTAAATAAAAAAAAGAGTTAAGTTTCCAATTTGAATGAATAAGTCTAGTGCCACAACTTGTGGCACAACTCACCCTTCCACCGAGTTGTGGCACTAGACTTATTCAATTTGAATATTGGAAAACGTTGATAGTCAAATATGTAATAGTCTAATATCATGAGAAAAAAGCTAACTGTCCTCAAAAAAAAAAAAAAAAAAAAAAAAAACCTAATCATTAAAATTAAAAACACAAAACGTGGCACTTCTAGGTCCAAATCTTTTAATCATGATATTCCTATGAGTAATTCTAGCACTACATAAAAAATTACAACTTATACTAAAATTATCTTACGTGGCAGACTGTGACTGGTTACAGGTCACTTTCACATTGATCTACAACTTTTTTTTCTACCACTCATAGGCTGCCACATGTATAATTGTGATAAGAGTTGTGGTTTATTATATGGTCTTAGAATTTTTGTATTCCCATACCCCAATCCCACCTACCCTACCTTTCCTACCTTCTAATTTCTTCTTCACCTTCTTCCTTTATTACTTTAAACCCTCTCTTTTGTACTTCGGCTTCTCCTCCTTTAGTCCTTCTCCATTTCATCCAAGGGTTTTGTCTGAAAATCTATGAACTATGAAGCATCAATGGCTACATCAAATAAAGATCTGTGCTATCTCTTTCACTTTTTGATCTTCATCTTTTTATCTCACAAACATGTAGGTATGATTGTGGTGGGTTTGTTTTGGCTAGATTTTGTAAAATCTTTATCTCTCTTTCTTCTCATCAAACTTAGAACATCAAAATGGGCTCTATTAATTGGGACATTATTTTTCATTTGAGTCTCCTATTTGGCTCAAGAAATTGATAGAAACTAGGATCATGTAGGGATCGTTAGGATTGTACAATCCTACCACCAATCTTTGAATAGTTTAAATGATCCAAATCATTTTGGGCATGTGAGATCATAAGATGGTAGCATTGTACGATCTGATCTAGATCACGATTTTGATAACCATATTGAACAGATTTCAATTGAATAGTTAATATAACATATAAGAACAACATTTGACCTAAAGTGCTTAAGCTTATGGGTTTTAGCCTAACTATAAATATATCAACCACTCCCTTTGTCATGCCTCAAATCCAAAATAGTCCAAAGCATTAGAAAAATAGACAATCAAGAGACTAGGAATTTTTTTTTTCACATGAAGTAAACAATATTTCCATGTGATAAAAAAATTGATTGACATGCTAAGATCTCCTTATTATAAGTCAAAACTCTATAACACATATGCAAACAAAACGAACTACAAATCATGAGCCTCCATAATATACATGAATATATTCCAAAACTCCCAGCAAATCAACACAAGGCCATAGCTCTCCCTAGAATATGCAACCGCAACAAAGAATCTAGGTAGCATACCCATGGCTTACAAATTCTAATGATCTTTAATAGAACTAATTGTTGCCTACTTAAAAATTTGCAAGACTGGATCACCAACCATTTATAATGTGAGTCTCCCAATATAGCATAGTACTCCAATTACCATTAATAAAGGAAGCTTCATGCCCGAGGTATAACTAACTTATCCATAAAAGAAAACTATTAAATAATGGGATGAGCTAAATCCTAGTAAATATTATAATTAATAGGGGTATGGAAAATGAAAGTTTCATGATAATCACTACAAAAAAAATGTACTATTGCGGCGGGCCAAAACCGCCGCAAAAGCCCAAAAAAGCACCACTAAAGGTATATTTGACCTTTAGCGGTGGGTGCTATTGTGGCGGTTAATCCCATCAATGTTGCGGCAGGAACAAAAAGCACTGCAATAGATCTGCCATTTAGTGGCACTTTTGGTCTATAGCGGCGGGCTAAAAACTGCCACCATTTAGGGCCTAAGGCGAAAAAAGAACTGAGGCTTTTAATATATTTAAAAATGATTTAAAAAAAAAATTAAATATTGGTTAAACTCTATTCTTTTGTTTTAAATGCAAAATTACTAATTAACATGAAAAACCTTGAATTTTTTTTTTTTCTGAGAAAGTTTATAAACATAAAAAATTAGACAAAATTTTCGTACCTGTTGATACGACAGATTAATAATGGTAAGTAAAAAAAGTTGTGTTAGTGGTGGATCTAAATAAAAACTAGTAAAAGTTTGTCAACTCAATTGTTGTGAAAAATGTTGTGAAATTTTTTGTGTATTGCTCTTTATTTTTTATTTTTAGAAGTGCTACATTCTTAACATTTTCACAACAAATCCTAGATGTTAAGTTGTTACTAGTTTTGATTTGAATCCACCATTGAAATTACTTTTTAATTACCAGTAATAGCCAGTAACAACTTGCTACTTAAAATTTTGTTGTGAAAAATATTGTGAACGTAGAATTTCTCTTTTGATAAAAAAAATATTATTTTGTTATGGGCTAATATTTAGGCTACACTAATACTATTACAATGAAAGAAATAGCAGTACTGATTAAAATAAGGGGGCCTTATATTTACTTGGGGCCTTAGGCGAATGCCTCTCTTGCTTATATGGTAGAACCAGCTGTGATTAAAGTACCTATTACAATCTAATAAAAGTACCCTTAATTTAAATAAATTAAGCTATTGATCGAGACGCATGCAGTCACTTAATTTGATTATTCTCTAACATTCTGTAGTATCTTTATATACTACACTCACCCAATGTTTTCTTTCTCAGATTCAAACATTGGCAATGCTGAGGTCTCGATTCCAATCACTGCCGGGTGCTTTTAATGCCTGCTTAATTCCAGTGGAAAATAATGAGAAAACCAAGGAGGGAACAAATGGCACTTTCTCTTACAAATTTGAAAAGGTTTTTATTTTTATTTTTATTGGAACTATATATAATCTATAATGACTGATTAACACAATTTAGCACCTGTTTCTTTTGATGCCTACGAAGGTAGTTTTTTGAGTCCTAAGAGTTGGCCACCTATTTCAGATCTCATCTATTAACGAGAAGGAGGCAGCAAAGTTTGCTGAATTGTGGAACAGTATAATCAGTAGTTTTAGAGATGGGGACCTAATAACTAACTGGTAATATGGCTATACCACATTGGGCTATGTTTTCCTTGATTCTAGGGGTGAAACTTCTGTTTTGTTTTGCTTCTTTTATGTATTTATTTATGGAAAAAATATTGTTTCACACTATTCACGTATCGGCAAACGAAACCCTTTATTTATTTACTTTCAAATCTGAACACGAGAATCAAAACCTTAAACTTAAAATTTGCAGGGAAATGAACTTTTTGCTTGTTCCATATTGGGCCAACCGTGATCTAGATCTTATCCAATGGCCTCTGTTTTTGCTTGCTAGCAAGGTTAAACTACTCCTGAGTTAAAATTCTTCCATTAGTTTCACTAAAACCTCTAAATGTATTAAACCTGTAATTGCTGTGTAGGTTCCAACGGCATTGGATATGGCTAGAGCGAGCAATGGAAGAGACAGTGAATTGAAAATGAGATTAAAAGTAGATAATTACATGAATGCTGCTGTTCGGGAATGCTATGCTACATTTAAAAATGTAATCAACTCTCTGGTTCTCGGAGAACGTGAAAAAGTGTGAGTTTGCTACATCTGATATATATATATATATATATATATATTCAAAAGAGCAAGAGAGAGAGTATAATTACATCTGTCTAATGTATTATGTTATTTTTTTGATGGTTTTCTCTGTCTAGGATTATAAATGAAATTTTCTTCAAGGTTGATGATCATATACAAAAGGATGATTTGATAAAGGAATTGAATATGAGTGCTCTCCCTAGCCTACATAAACAATTTATTAAGCTCATTGAATATTTGGTAATAGTTTCTCCAGATAATCTTCACTTTTTTCTGCTCACTCAAATTTGATACAAATCATAACTGAACTCAGAATAATTTCAACAGCTGGCGAATAAAAAGGAAGACAAGAATCAGGTTGTAATTGTCTTGTTGAACATGCTAGAAATTGTCACTAGAGACATAATGAAGGATGCGATTTCTAGGTAAATTATTTGGGAATCTCCTTAATTAGATTATATTAATGTACAAATACCTTTATTATCCATTTGTTATTTTTCTCATGTAGTTGGGCAGAGTCAAGTCATGCTGGCTATTCTGGAACAGACGAGAGAATGAAACCCCTTGATCTACAATATCAGTTTTTTGGTGAACTTAGATTTCCTGTTAAACCAAAAACAGAAGCTTGGAAGGAAAAAGTAAGTTTTATTTGTAATATTCCGAGTGTAGTGCAACATGTGATAATTACCTAGAGAAATTTTACCACTGAATACCAATATTACGAGTCCGTTTGGGAACAACTTATTTAGTTGAAATTGAAAATTTTTTGCTGAAAGTATCGTAAATAAAGCTAAAAGATAGTTGAAATAGTATAATAGGGTCTATAAATAGTATCAAAAAGTGTAATGGGATCTCTAAATAGTAGTAAAAATAAATTAAATAATAAAAAAAGCTAACTTTTTAAGTTAATGGCAAATACAACCTACATCTATTTATGCAATATATAATAACTGAGGATTAATAATTAACTTTGTTGTGCCAAGTTAGCCACCCGTCTTCCTATGATTCCCCTCTCTTCTTTGGCTCATTTACACCATGTTCTTTTCTATCCTAACGTTACTCTTCCATCAACCCTTCTTCTCCCTCTCTGACTCTTCTTTTCCCCGTTATTGTTTTGTTACTCTTCCACCAGTTCTTCTCATCGCTTTCTTGGGCTCATCTTGTCCCCATTATTGTCTACCTTACCTTTACTCTTCCTAAAACCATTCCTCTCCCTTCTTCTACCCTTTCTTCTCCCCATTTTTATTCCTATAAATTTGCTTACTCCTTTTTTACCTCTCTCTCCCATTTATTGAATGTATGTTTTGCCTGCAAAAAGGGATGTTCTCACTCTTCAACTTTCTTCCTTCTTTTGGTGGTTCTTTTTAATTACTTCTTGCCATACTACTTTGGGTAGATGAGTTTATATGCAACCAGGAAAGAGGAAAAACTGGCTTAAAAGAGAAAATTTTTGGGTGTTAGAATACCTCTTTGGCTAAGTAAATCTA
Organism: Quercus suber; assembly: GCF_002906115.3. NCBI lineage: Eukaryota > Viridiplantae > Streptophyta > Magnoliopsida > Fagales > Fagaceae > Quercus > Quercus suber. Next base: position 208,610 of record NW_027069863.1, on the reverse strand, counting down.
GTTCTTTTTGAGACGACTAATCCTAATATATTGTCTTTAGCAAATTTCAAATAACAAATTCTACATTATACAATATTAATAGAGGAAGAAAAAAAAAATCTCATTTGCAACATTCGTAGTCTATCTTGCAGTTTTTTGTCTTGTAATTTCTGTTGGGTTCGGAGGTCTTCCAAATCTGCAGTGCATGAAGCTGCTAGATTTGCTTTGAACTCTAACCACCCCTTCTATTTTTCCAAAGGTAATCTCCTCTCCTAACTTGAGGCAGTTTGTAAGGGAGATCCCTCAGCTTGTTTCCTTTCTAGTCTAATGAAATTGTAATTTAAAAAAGAAAAAGAAAAAAGAGTTAAAATAAAAGGAAGAGGAATGTATAAAGAAGAGTGATATTATGTTTGATAGTAGTGGGGAAATGAAAAGATAAAAAGGAAAGGGAAAAGTTTGATAAAATATGACCATAAACTACAAAATTAATAAATAAATAAAAAGAGTCAAAAAAATAAGAGAGAAATGGTAGGAAATAAGTGGATAATGTGACCATTGATGTGGCTCAACATGAGTGTAGTAACAATAAATACTATATTTCAACTTTTAGATATGTATAGACATAGATTACCCTATACACAAAAATTATTTATATATTTGCAAGTGATTACAATAATTTGACTATTTTTCCCTAACCTAATACTACCTCATAACATTCCCCCTTCTCGTAGGGATGTGCATATCGTACAATCCCAACTTCTTACCTATTAAATCCAAAAAAGTATTTGAATGCTCACTTAGTGTGCAAAACACTTGTGAATGTTTAGACCCCCAAATTCAAAATTACTAACACAAGCTTATATTCAAATAATATATATACAGAATGATAAATATAAGCTATACCCAAATAAACAAACTACTCTAAGCCATATTTAAATCACAACTCAGCAGTAATTAAGAGCAAAGAGTAAGGGATAAAGAGAAGCAAACGCAAGATAACACCGGCATGTGTTATTGAAGAGGAAACCAAAGAACTCGATGAAAAACCTCTCCGCCGCCCTCTAAGCGGTAAAATGATCTACTAGAAAATCAGTTGGGATACATGAATAGCAATAGACCCCCTAAGCCTAATCTTCCCGATGCACCTAAGTCCTCCAAGTTTCTTACTCCAACAGGGTTAAGCCTAACCTTGTCTTCTCTAACTTACTGGATCCCGCAATTAGCCCATTGCATCAACTAAAATGAATTGGTTCTCTCTTGAACTGCTTCCCAAACACCAAGAACCTTCTCACCGATATGAATATGGTGAGGTAAGGATTTGGCTAAAGATCCTCTCAAGGGTATGACAATGGATAGGGTAAGAGTAGAGGAATTTGGAGAATCAAATGTATAAGATTGTTGATGAATCAATCTTGCTGTTCTTTAGGGTTTTATCTCTCAAAATTCTCTCTGGAAACTTTCTACATTTCATGGGTATAAGGGTATTTATAGTAGGGTATGAGAAGGAATGTGAAAAGTCATTTTTCTGCAAAACAGGGTGCACTGGCAAGTCACTCGCAACTGGGACAAGTTGTGAGTTCCAGTCGCCAGATAATACAATGGCCAAACTATACTTTTTGTCCTGTAGTGATCCAGCTGTCCTGACCCTTTAACTTCCTGCATGCTCCACACGTGTGACAAATTCTGTCGATTCACCACTAGCGAGTCGGTCACGAGAAGCCTCTTGATGCACACACTTGATCAATTCTTCACACTCTCTCACACACAACCCTTACATTATTCCCACCTAAATACATGGTTTCTAAATGCTGAATTACAAGCAAATTTGGCACGGAATAAAGCTAACTCATGGTTGAAAAAATTTAACTTTATAATGTTAAACAAAGTCTAGATAAACATATTAGCTTATTGGGCTTCTATAGAAATACATGGGGTTAGCAATTACACCATTTTTCACTCTCTTAGACAATGTGACGATATACTTCTAAATGTTTGGTTCGCTCATGGAACATAGGATTGGAGGAAATGTGAATTGTTGCTTAATTGATGCAATAAATAGTCATAAGCAACTTCACATCAAATCTTAATACCCCGAGTAAATACTTAATCTACATAAACTCGCATGATGTATGTGCCATGGATCTATACACTTTACACTAGATCTGGATATGATATTTTGTTTCTTACTTTTCAAAGTAATCAAATTTCCTTCTAAAAAAGGTGAAACGTCTAGTATTGGATCTTCTGTTTGCGGGTGATCTTGGCCAATCTAAATCTATAACAGCTTCTACCCATAAGTGATCATAAACTTTATACAAAAGACCACGGCTTGGATGTGCTTTAAGATATCTCGCAATTCAAACAAAAGGCCAAGACTTGGAGTTGCCATGTTCTACCTCACAACACGAATTGCAAATGATATATTTGGGTGAGCAGTTGTGAGATAAGTCAACTTGCCAATCAAATGGAAATATCTTTTAGGATTAGATAACAAGTCCCTTTGATCCATGCACAATTTGACATTAGGATCCATATCGGTCTCTTTTGTTTTAGAACATTATTTTTTAACAAGTCAATTTCTTCCAAAATGTCTCACACATATTTTCTTTGTGATAAACTAATGCATTCATTAGTTTACTAAATACTTAGTTCAAAAGGAGTTTTGAAGGATTGTCCCCTTTTTTATTTTGGTAAAAAATTTTGGATTTGGGTCAGGTCAAAAAATTCGAGTTCGAGCTGAGTCAGTAAATTTTAGCTCGTTTTTCTATGTCTAATATAATTCCACCGATGAACCTAGGGGAGAAGACTAGTGGGGCTTTTGCATTCATTAATATATCAACTGTACTTCTAATATTCTTTGTTGCAATGATGTTATAAAGTTATACTATTTGCATTATAACACCATTCTTCTTTGAACCAAAACCTGTTAATTAGATAAATCCTTGTTGTGTATTAAATAATATATAATATAAGTTTTAGCATTGTAAAAACTAAGCGAAATGTCATGTTCACAACATTTTTACAATAAATTTTAAGTGGCTGATTGTTATTGGTTGTTACTGGTTGGCAAAAAAATAATTTAAGTTGTGGATTCAACTTAAAACTAATAACAGCTTATCACCTATGACTTGTTGTGAAAATGTTGTGGACCTAGCATTTATTAAAAACTAATTCTCTTATTTAGACATTTATGTTCATATAAAAGAAAAATATTGCATACAGATTAAAAGGCTTCATCTGTTGCTTACCATAAGGGAGTCTGCTATGGATGTGCCATCCAACTTGGAAGCTAGAAGGCGTATTTCTTTCTTCTCCAATTCATTGTTTATGGACATGCCTATTGCACCCAAAGTTCAAAATATGATTTCCTTCTCGTAAGCTCTCTAGCTTTAATCTTTTCTGACCAGAGATATAAATTTATGTTCCTTATATGCATGAGTATTGCATATATTGCACTAAAACTTTTGCTGCCCCTTGGGTTTTCGAGTCAGGATCAAATCTTACTTTAAGCCAAGATCTGAATGCAAGTTTCACCATTTCCTCTTTGTTTAAAATAATTTGATATGCAAATTATATATCTGTATTTATATGTAATAAAGTAAGTATATCCTTCACAATATGTATTAATTGCAACTACTAAAAATTGTTTCAAAATCTTATTTGAACTTAATTGTGTATTTGGCTTTTCTTAGGGTGGAAAGAAAGTTGATTCAGTTACTTTTTTGGTGTTTTATTAATGTGGAAGGAAAGTCTATCCTTTGTGAATGAAGTAATGCATTCCTTGTCAAAGAAGTAACTGGTATTTTTTGTACGCCAAGGAATAGAATTCAAAACTGTAAAAGATTTATGGCTTTGGCCAAGGGTCCTTCCCCATATAAGAGGAATAGGATCTTCGAAGAATAGTTCTTCTGAAAGAAGAAAAGACCCTTGTAAAAAGATTTTTCCTGATTGAGGAGAAATCACTTCAAAAAAGAGTTATTTTGAGAGTAAAAAACATTTTGAGGAAAATTAGTTTGATAGTTATTTTAGGTTGAAAGGGTACCCATGCGTGAGAGCTTTGAAAGATATATTGAGAATCGTAATCTTTGTTGAATATAGTGGATTTGAACTTTCTCTTGTTAAGGTAGGCAATTTTCTTAACCATGTAAATTCTTGTCTTTATTTTGTGTGATTATTGTTCTTTATTTGCCTGTATTGTTATTTGTTCAAATCCTAGGCGGGCCATTGTCACACAAAGTGATACTAGAGCATTTGTTATTGCACAACGGCAACACGTAGTATCTGATATATTTGTTATTTCTTTTAGTTCCTTAACTAGTTACTATAGTGAGGAAGTTCTTTTTTCCACAAATGATCTAGAAGAGCCAATTGGAGATGGAGTTACCATACTTTATTATTTGCAAAAGATGTTTCCAGGTTCTCTTCCTTCTTTTGAACTACTTATTTCCTCTTTAACTGTCATTTCTGTTGGCAAAACTGACATGCTCCCTCATAAAATGGTCATTTACTATAGATGAATGGAATAACTTCCTAGAGCGGATCAAGTGTAGTGATCAAGAAGAACTCAAAGGAACTGAACTTGAAGATGAACTCCGTTTATGGGCATCGTATAGAACCCAGACATTGGCCAGAACTAGTATAAGCTCTTTCTCTCTCTCCGACTTGAGGATGCATTCTTTTGCCTTTATTTAATAATGAGTGTAACCTAGTTCTCAATCATTAAGTGCGAGGCATGATGTATTACCGGAAAGCTTTGGAACTTCAGGCTTTTCTGGATATGGCAAACGATGAAGGTGATTAGAGAAACTTGGTTGGAAACTTGTAATTTCAACATCTCTAGCATAGTACGCGAACTTTTTTCTCTAAATGTGCTTTTACTCAGATCTAATGAAAGGCTACAAGGCTGCTGAATTAGATGGTGAGGAAAACTCAAAGAGTGAAAGGTCATTAAGGGCACAATGTCAAGCAATAGCGGATTTGAAATTCACATATGTGGTGTCATGCCATATGTATGGCATCCACAAAAGGTCTGGTGATCCTTGTGCCAAAGACATTCTAAATCTAATAACAAGGTATATATCTCAAATTCAATTCTTGTCTTATAATTGTTTCTCTAAGAAACTATTACTAGTCCTCCTTTCCTTCTGTCAGGCACCCATCTGTTAGGGTAGCTTACATTGATGAAGTTGAAGAACCTGTTAAAGATTACTCCAAAAAAGGGGTTGAAAAGGTCTATTATTCAGCTCTTGTAAAGGCTGCTCCACCAACAAAGGCAATTGGTTCTTCTAAGCGAGTTCAAAATTTGGACCAGGTACAAGTCTTAGATTATAACTGGAAACTGGGCTGGCATACTCAACAAACTAATTGCCGATTGGACTTTTATACAAACAATGTGTTTGTCTGGCAGAGCTCTCTCTCTCTCTCTCTCTCTCTCTCTATGTGTGTGTGTGTGTGTGTGTGTATATATTGTTGAGATAAAACATACGATTTTATTAAATTGAAGAAAAACAAAAGTATTACAGAAGTAAAGTAAAAGGACTCGGGCAAAGCCCAGCCTAGCAAGGGACCACAAGTGAAATCCAAAACAATACAAGGACTTATGAGTGTCGTTGATCAGCCATCAACTTCTGGTATTCATCCAAGAAACTCATGGCTCCATCCAAGATCATCTTCATTTGAGTTTGTGTCCTCTCAAAGTAGAACTTATTCCGAGCATTCCAAATGGCCCAGCTTATCACCACCCATCGTTCGATATCCTTCAAATCCAGTTTTGCAACCAGGTGTTGAAAAAGGAAAAGTCTTGTTTTGTATTCGAGCATTTTTGTAGTGAGCTAGAGCCCATACATTCTAAGCAAGTGGGCACTCCCACAGAAGGTGGCCGGTAATTTCAGGTTCTTGGCTACATATCTCGCATTGCGGCTCAATCTTCATTTTCCTTTTATTCAAGTTGTCTCATGTAGTGAGGATATTGGAGCAAGACCCCCAGATGATGGTGTGAACCTTGGGAGGTACATTTATAGACCAAATTATTTTCAAGATTGGTCCATCAGTCCTAGTCGAAGATTGTTCCACACTGTCCATCCATACAAGTTGGTCCTAGGTAGTTCAATTAAGTGGTCTAGCCAGAATTTCTTGTCTTTACTGGGGGGAAATAAAGCAGAGAGTTTCGCTCTATCCCACTGTCCTATGGACTCATCAATTAGCTCACAGACACGCATGGAAGGAGGGACCACACCGATTAAGCATGAGGGGTGAGGTAGCCAATTAGGATCAGTGACTACTGAAAGCTTGGATTTGTGTATAAATAAAAGAGCTTGTTTAGACCCCTAATAAAAATTACAGCTCGGTTGCTTTTACTCCTAACTTAAACCAAGTGTGGAATAAGAGTAAATGCGTGCAAACAACCGATCAAACTATCTAAGCCATATTCATCCAATATTAATAATAAAAGAAAAGTTTAAAGAGTAAGGAAGAAGGATGCAAACACAAGATAACACTAAGATGTGTTATCGAAGAATAAACCTAAGAACTTGGTGAAAAACCTCTTTGCCGCCCTCCAAGCGGTAAATCGATCCACTAGAGAATAAGCTGGAGTACATAAATAACAAAAGACCCTCCAAGTCTAGTCTACCCCGTGTACTTGAGCCCTACAAGCTCCTGCTACCAATTGGCTTCTCGGAACCTTGTCTTCTCTAGCTTTCTCGGATCCCACAATTTAGTATGATTGCATTCGCCAACAATTGGCTTCTTCCAATGCTTCCCAGTAGCACCAAAACCTCACTTGACACTCAGATTGGGTGTGGTAAGTGTTTGGGCTATCAACCTTTCAATGATTTGGATATGGAGAGGTACGAGTAGAGGAAAACCATAAGGAAATGTGTAGATGATTGTGGGTATAACAATCTCTAACTCTCATGTGTGTATGCTAGGGTTTTCTCTCTGAAAAGCACTCCTTACAATATGTGGGTAATGAAGGTATATATAGTGTGGGTAAAGAATCGGTAAAACAGACTTGACAAAAATAGCCAAACAGAATGTTTCGCAAGTATTTCGCGAGAATGCCTTACCTGCGAGACACTTGCGAAAACTCCAGGCTATCAGACTCTTCGCATTCTAGTCATGTGCTCTACACATGGCTACTTCACGGGTTAGCTTCTCGCGAGTTTCTCGCTAAATCTACTTGTTCTTCGTTTTAAGCTTGAGTCTTTACACTCTTTCACACACAACCTTTACAATTAAAATCCCACATAAATACAGGGAAAAATGATTGAATAAAATTACAATCAAATTTGGCACGAAATTAAAACCAACACAAAATAGTTGTAAATAACACAATCTCCCCCTTTGACTATTCGGTGATAAAAACCCTAAACAGACTCTAGACTTAAACGTGAGTTTGGGAACATTGGCAAAACTCACTCACACCTAATTCTAGAAGTTGTGAAGCACTTGCATCGTATACACCTATATCCTGAAACACTCGCACATAAACACAACTTTCATTAAGCTCATGACAAGTAGAACACAAAGTGCGGATCGAAGCAAGTAAAATGCGATTAAGGTAATAAGCAAGATATAATCTATGAAGTGTAACTTGATCAAACATGAATAGTCATTAAAAATGACTACAATGAATATTTATCTAGTAAATGATCATCCGGACATGCAATGCAATTAAGAGCAATGCTAAAATTAATTGCATGTCCAACAAGCATGATGCATTAAAGAAACTAAAGCTAAAATCAATAGAAATCAATAAGCATCAAAGAGGTTATAAAAACCCAGATACACAAATAGTACTAAAGATAAACTGAAATTTAAACTAAAGTACTTTAAAGCTTTAAAAGAAAACAATGTAAATATCCATAAGTTATAAAAACTTTTAAAAAGTAAACTAGACTAGCCAAACAATGGTTAGACTATCCAAAAGTGAATGTGTGACTATAGATAAGCTTCCTCCATTTGAGCCCACAAAACTCCCCCTTTCAATATGCACACTTCCTTTCTTGTGTAGTATGTACCATAAAAAACACAACTCAAAATAATTTTTTTATGATTTATTAAAAATCACGCAGTGGATCTGACTCAAAAGAAAAATACTAAAATTTTTAACACTATGCCAAAAGCTTTGAGACTTTATTAACCTTAAAGCTACATATGTTAGCTCAAATTAACAACTAGGATTATAACCCATAACCTCATATAACAATTATTATGAAAAAAATTCAAGCAATCCAACCCCAAAACTCATAAAGGCAATATACCAAACACTTCGCATGCACAAGGAAATTCTCAAACCACTACGGTAAGTAATAGTTAACATTTCATCAACTTCTTACACATGACAAAAATCATTCCAACAACTCAACTCAAAACAGAAAAATCATCATAAAACACACAAAAGTCAGCTCCTCCTTCCTCAAATAAACTAAATTCCCAAATACCAACTATCACATACCCACACCTCAAAACCACCCCCAAAAATCGTAGTTAACACTACCAAAGTGTTATCCACAACCATTGGATCAACCCCACATGAGAATTGAGCCATAAACAAAATAATTAAGGAAGTGGGTCAATGGAAAGCTCAACTTAAAATCATATTTTGGGTAGCCAAAACTCATGGAAGATCATACTTGTTGGATTCAAGTTATTGAGGAGAGAGAGAGAGAGATGGAAAAATTTTAGAGAGCTAGGGTTTTAAAAATCTAATCTGGGTTTATAAATAGGAACATTTCCAGTGACTAAATTTTTTCGTCGCTATTTCCAACTTTTAGCGACGAATTCTGGTTTTGTTGCAAATGGTGCTAGATTTTGTTACATTTTTAGTGACGACTTTTAATTTCATTGCTATAACACTTTTAGCGACGAATTTTAATTTTGTTGCTAAAGAAGCCAAATATTGTTACAATTTTTAGTGATGAACTTCAAATTTTGTCGCTATAGCATACTTTTAGCGACGAATTGTGATTTCGTCACCAAAACTGGCAAATGAAAAACCATGATCATTTTTAGTGACGATTATTTTCCGTCACTAATTCTTCCTAATAGCGAAGAAACGATTTTCATCACTAATAATATTCACAGCAACACCTACAGCGACGAAATATTTCGTCACTAAAAATTTCAACTTTTAGCGATGAAATATTTCGTTGCTATAGATTAATTAAGTTCGCGCCAACATTTTCCCCACTGGCGCCCATTTTTCAGATCAACAATAGTGAAGAAAATTACTTTTTGTCACTAAATGTTATAATTTTTTTAATTATTAGCGACGAAATCTATATTTTGTCTCTAAATCTGTATTTTTAGTAGTGAAAAATATTTCCTCACTAATTTTCATTGCTAAAAATACATTTTGTTGTAGTGTATGTTGTAGTCAAAACTATACAGTGAGTTGCTTTCCCCCTTTTTGGCACAAATAGCTAAAAGCTATCCTCTAGCTTGCGTTGAATCCCATCCAATTGTGTCTCAACGGTTGTGAGACGAATTTGAACCTGGTTGTTGGTGGAGTATAGGAGACTAGCAAGGCCAAAAATACGCTCATGCAAACCCTCAACCAAGGTAGTTAACCGATTGGAATGAGAACTAGATGGTCCCGGCTGAGTGTTAGTAGACTGTGGCTCAGTAGTGTGAGGAACTACAGTCTCTAGATGCCTAGGGGTAGTGGGAGCAGCTAAGCGATGATCGGAAGGAGTGGCATGTGGTGAAGAATCACTCTTTGGTGTTTTAGAGGGACTTTGCTTTCCCTTTTTAGCAGAAGAGTGACTTTTGCTCCTTTGGAGAGACACTAGGGATATTGGGCATGGACGGAGTAGTGGAGTTCCATCTTTTGGTGGACGAACACCTTTGAGTACCAAGATCTTCATGATAAGACTGCAGAAAGGAAGACACATCCTTGCCACCGATCGTCCTGTCGTTTTCCCTATAGTTTGGAAAATGTGAGCACAAATGTCAATTTAAGCTCCTTTGATGAGATCACACAAAAATTGTGCTCTTCCAAGATTGATGAATCTAGTGTTGGTCAGTGGATATAGGTTGGAAAACATGATCAATGTGAGAGGCTTCAATTCTGGTCCAAACTTTGCAGTCCCAATTGACATGCCTTTGGCGGAGACCTCAAGATCCACTCCTAGAATGTCAAGAATCTCTTTCACTGGAGGAAGTCTGTCATCATATGGTGAAATGTCCACATGTGCCGGATGATTGATGTGAAGAATCTTAGCAAGATAGTCCAGATTAATGATGAAATCCTTTCTTTGAACCCAACACTTCAGTTCAGCTCTTATGAACCTAGCATTCGAGTAGAACTCCTTGACCAACTCATCAATGGGGTCCTCAAAGTTTCCGAACAGATTTGCCCAATCTTTATCCATAAAAATCTTAGGAATAAACGTGGAGCCCAAGGTGTCAAACTGCACAATTCTCTCCACCACAGTAGGTGCATTCGCAAAGATGCTGGAGAAAGTTTGAGAATCCAAGAGAGTCTTGAATCTCTCGATTTCGATGTCATCGGATGAATGTCGGTTCCTCTTTGACACAGGAGATGACGTGAGGTCAATCACTTGTCCTTTACCGCAAGAGGAACGACAATACATTTGCAAAAAGAACAACCACACAACAAAGATACAAGGACAAAAACAAAACAAGAACACAAACTTGATTAGTACCAAGTTAGTCCATAAATCGAACAACCGGTCCTAAAAAGAACATAAAAATATAAAATCTAATACCACAAGACAATGTTTTAAGAGCTAAACATGTAACAAAACCTATCTAGCATGAGTGAAATGCAAAAACATGTCAAGTGATCAAGTGTATGCATCAAGTGTGCATGTGGTGTGCATATGTGATGCATGATCAAGGCATGACTAAGTACACTTGGGTCAAAGTGTGTAAAACACACAACCAAAGATCAAAACATGATAAACATGCATAATCATGGTAATCCCCCACAGTTTGGTACTCATCAGAGTCCAAAAACAACAATAAAATGCCATTTGGGCATTTTATCAAGCACCTAGTATGCATATACACCGCTAACATGTAAAACAATGCATGAACATGTGAAAAACTTGCTTAAATACATGTTAAAATGCCACTTGGGGCTAACACAAACACAACCAAACAGAATGGGACACAACCCAATCAAGAAAATCAAAAGATTTTGCAAAAATTTAAAGTTTTCCCAACCTTTTCAAAAATATACCCAACCCAAGAAATCTTAGAATCTAAGTCTTAAACCAAGGAATCAAAGATAAAAGAAAGTTGAAACATACATTAGTGAAGTCTTAGAAGTGATTGGACTTGAGATTTTGTTGGGTTTTTGAGAGAATAAGAGTTTAGGGTTGAGAGAGGCTTGGAGGAGGCAAAAGAGGTATGTTTGAAAGATTGTCATTGTTTGCCTTTTGAAACTGAAAACACACGATTTTCGCTGGTAAGCTTCTCGCAAAATTACTCATGAAAATGCCACTGAAGCATGTAAACTATTTCACAGGTAAATTTTCCTCGCGAGACAATCGCGAAAGTTTCTGTTTGAAATTCAATGTTTTCCAATTTTTACAATCCTCATTTTCACGGGAAGAGCATAAAAACACTTTCAAAAAAATATAAAATACTCAAAATTCTTTTTGGGTTTGATCGACAAGAAATTGAGTATACACATCACATTTGAACACGTACAATCATACAAATGGAATAAGCATTCATTGAATATTAGACTTATGTGTTGTGTGTGTGGATCAAGTATGAACTAGTCTATAGTCTAGTATGAAGCTTCAATGATCAATTCAATTAAGTCATACACGACTAGTGCGAAGTCAAGTGACCTATCTCACTTGTAGAAATAAACATATATGACCCCTCACTAATGTGATTACACTTTATTGAAAGCTTTTCATTTGGCTTCCATTTTTCATACTTTTGATCAAAACAACTCAAATATTTGAGAAGTGATACCATAAACATTTTGAGATAAACTTTGACAATTGAGCCTTTGGCTTTGGTACCGTACATTTTAATATAAATCGCTTTTCTTTTTTCCTAGTCAAATACTAGTATATGCGATGACTTTTTCAACTCAAAATCTCTTTTCAAGATTGACATTTGTAGAGCTCTTGAAAAAGAAAAAAAAATGTGTGAGGCAATATATAGGCACAAGTCTACTCATGTATCAAGATCAAGGAAGTCTATTGACCAATCATTCATGACAAGCTTGAAGATATATTTACAACAATCAAACGTAGATTTATAGATGTCGCTCACACTTAGAAAATGTGCATACATAACAAGCTAAGCTCGTAAATGCACTACGCCATTAGTACGGAGGTACTAAGTCAAACTCTCATGTGATATACACAACACAAGCGATCAAACTTTTTGAGATTTTTCACTTCTTATGGGTTTTTGAATTTTTCAACACACTCAAAAATAGAACAAGTAAATTAAGATCAACAAAAAAACAACAAGTACAAAAACAACTTGGAAAAGAAACATCCACATGTGAGACCTATATAGCAATGATGCATCAATAAACAGCAGTAGGTCACATAAAGGATATAAGTCAAGGGATGATACCGACACCAATGTTGATAAACTCCAGCCACATAATTTTCTCCTCCACCAAGTCTCGAATGAAATGATATCGAATTTCGATATGTTTAGACTTTGAATGTTGAATCGGGTTTTTGGATAGATTGATGGCACTAGTGTTGTCACAAAAGATGCACATGCTGTCTTGAGAGATTCCATAATCGTGAAGGAGTTTCTTCATCCACAATAGTTGAGGACAACAACTCCCTGTTGCAATGTATTCTGCTTCAGCTGTTGATAGAGACACTGAAATTTGTTTCTTGCTCATCCAAGACGCCAAATTATTTTTGAGATAGAAGCAACCTCCCAAGGTGCTCTTCCTATCATCGACACACCTAGCCCAATCAGCATTTGAGTATCCGGCTAGGCAGTTATTTGAATCTCTTGAGTACCAAATCCCATAGTTGGATGTACCATTGACATAGCAGATGATTCTTTTGACTGCTGTCAAATGGGACTCTTTCGGAGCTGCCTGAAAATGTGCACATTCCCCGACACTAAAGGCTATGTCCGGCCTACTCACAGTAAGGTAAAGGAGATTGCCAATCATGCTCCTATAGAGTGTTGGATCTACTTCCACACCAGCTAGATCGGAGCTCAGTTTTCCCGAGGAACTCATTGGAGTGGATGCATGCTTCTTGGAGTCTAAATTGAATCTCTTTACGATATTTTTGGCATACTTCTCTTGAGATATGAATATCCCATCTTTCTATTGTTTCACTTGAAGGCCTAAGAAGAAGTTTAGCTCCCTCACCATGCTCATCTCAAATTCCTTCTTCATTTCCTCCGAAAATTCTTGAGCAAGGTGATCAATTGTCAATCCAAATACAATGTCATCCACGTATACTTGAGCAACAAGGAAAGATTTCTCATCTAGTTTTACAAAGAGTGTTTGATCGGTTTGACCTCTCTTGAAACCATGATCTAAAAGATATGAGGTGAGACGATCATACCATGCTCTTAGTGCTTGCTTTAACCCATATAATGCTTTCTTCAATCTTAGCACATGGTCTGGAAAATGAGGGTCTTGGAACCCCTTTGGTTGCTGAAGAAACACTTCTTTGTTCAAAAGTTTGTTCAAGAAGGCATTTTTCATATCCATTTGGTATAGCTTGAAGTTCATAATACATGCTATGGAGAGAAGAATTCGGATTGACTCTAGTCTTGCTACCAGAGCAAATGACTCATCAAAGTCTACGCCCTCAACTTGAATATATCATTGAGCCACCAATCTGGACTTGTTTCGAACAACTTCACCATCTTCATCGATCTTGTTCTTAAAGACCCACTTGGTGCTGATTACATGTGTATCCTTGGGCCTCGGTACCAACACCCATACATCATTTTTAACAAATTGATGCAACTCTTGGTGCAGGGATTTTACCCAATTTTCATCTTTCAAAGCTTCTTCCAATTTCTTGGGTTCAAATTGAGCAAGATAGCAATTATACGTCACATGATTCACACAATAGCTCGGTCCTCTTCTCAAATAGAGTCCTTCATCTAAATCACCAATTATGTTGCTTTTGGGGTGATTTAGTGTTACTCTTGACGATGGTTTCTTGGAAGTGGAGGGTTCCTCATCCCGATAAATTGGAGGTTGAACTTCCAGACGGGTGAGTGGACTTGAAGATCCTTGCGTTGATCTAGTCTCCCTTCTTGATGTAGTAGGTGTAGACTCCTTTTTTGGAGATTCTTTCTCACCATCATCACTTTGAGACATGTTACCATCACCCTCATTCTTCTTAAGGCTTGGTATTTCGCCATCCTCACCAACATCCTTTTTCTGGAATGGTGTCGTCTATGACCACATTTATTGATTCCATCACCGTCTTTGTGCGCTTATTGTACACTCTATATGCTTGGCTATTTGCAGAGTATCTTAGGAAGATCCCTTCGTCACTCTTGGCATCAAACTTCCCAAGATTCTCCCTATCATTGAGAATGTAGCATTTGCTTCCATATACTCAGAAATATTTTACCTTCTTTTCCTTCCAAATCTCATATGATGTCTTCTTTGTTTCTGCTCGGAAGAAAATCCTATTCCCAATGTGGCAAGATGTGTTCACCGCTTCAGCCCAAAATTTATGTGGAATGTTTTTGTTGAGAAGCATTACTCTCGCCATCTCTTAGATCACCCGGTTCTTGCTTTCAACCACCCCATTCTGTTGTGGAGTTTTTGGGGCTAAGAATTCCTTTTTGATACCATGCTCATTGCAAAACGCTTCAAATTTTGCATTCTTAAACTCCTTCCTATGATCACTCCTGATTTTAACTATGGGGACTCCCTCCCTTTTCATTTTGGAGCCTCTTGCATAATCTTTCCATCTTGTTGCATGCCTTCGACTTCTCCCTAAGGAATTCCACCCAAGAGTACCTTGAGAAATCATCAACCATAACCATGATGTATCTTTTTCCACCCATGCTTTCCGTTCTCGTTGGACCCATTAGATCCACATGAAGCAACTCCAAAGGACGAGATGTAGCAACTACATTTACTTTAGGATGGGTTGATTTAGTTTGCTTTCCCAATTGACATGGACCACAAACGTTTTTCTTAATCTTTCCAAACTTCAGCAAACCAATCATAGCTTCAAGCTTTAAGACTTTTTGCCACTTGCTTGTAATTTGCATGTCCAAAACGTTGATGCCATAACTCCAAAAGATTTACTCTTGCACTCTGGCATGATATATTTGGCTTAGGAATAACACCATAGTAATTATCGATGGTCCTAAGTCCCTTCAAGACTTGTACACCTTCTTCACTGAGAATTAGACACCCTTTCTTTGAGAATTGAACTAGAAATTCTTCATCACATATTTGGGTGATACTCAGCAATTTCACTTTCAACCCTTTAATGTAAAGAACATCGGTCAATAAAGGAATCCCTGGAATATCAACAGTTCCCTTTCTAAGAGCTTGTGAGTGACTACCATCTCCAAATGTCACACAATCATCCTCCTTCTCCTTAAGACTTTTGAAGAGTGTTTTATCTCCTGTCATGTGCCTTGAACACCCACTGTCAAGATACGACAAACATGAATTAAAAACTTTCATGGACAAAAAGACAAGCATGAGATAAACATTCTTGACCATTAAAACAAGACTCATCTTCCTTTACTTCATTTATAGATGAGTGAAGCTTTCTTTTTAAACCATCAATTTTATCACACAAATGTCTATTCCTTCTCTTATATTTTGCAATTAAGGAATTTGACTCACACAAGCTATTATAAATCTCATGATTCCTATGCTCTAAACATTTCAGCATGTGTACAAAAATTCTAGCATGTTTCTCAGATTTGAATAACTCTAAAAGGTCATTGCTAGTAAAATCTCCAAAGATGCTCATAGAATCATTATCACACACACATTAACTATACTTCATATTGGCCTTTGCCATAGCACTATCCACAGCAAGCCAAAGGGTCTAGGATCACACTAGGATAATGAAATCTGCAAAGTGTACCCGCTCTGATACCAATTGAAAGCCCGGATTTGTGTATAAATACAAGAGCTTGTTTAGAACCCTAATAAAAATTACGGTTCGGTTGCTTTTACTCCTAATTTAAACTAGGTGTGGAATAAGAGTAAATGTGTGCAAACAACCTATCAAACTACTCTAAGCTATATTCATCCAATATCAACAATAAAAGAAAAGCTTAAAGAGTAGGGAAGAAGAATGCAAACACAAAATAACACCGAGACGTGTTATCGAAGAAGAAACCGAAAAACTCGATGAAAAACCTCTCCGCCGCCCTCTAAGTGGTAAATCGATCCATTAGAGAATAAGTTGTGGTACACAAATAACAAAAGACCCTCCAAGCCTAGTCTTCCCCGTGTACTTGAGCCTTCCAAGCTCCTGCTAACAACTGGCTTCTCAGAACCTTATCTTTTCTCTAGCTTTCTCGGATCCCGCAATTCAGCCCGATTGCATCCGCCAATGATTGACTTCTTCCAATGCTTCCTAGCAGCACCAAAACCTCACTTGACACTCAGATTGGGTGTGGTAAGTGTTTGGGCTATCAACCTCTCTAGGATTTGGATATGGAGAGGTAGGAGTAGAGGAAAACCACAAGGAAATGTGTAGATGATTGTGGATATAACAATCTATAACTCTCAAGTGTGTATGCTAGGGTTTTCTTTCTGAAAAGCACTCCTTACAATATGAGGGTATATATAGTGTGGGTAAAGACTTGGTAAAATAGACATGACAAAAATAGCTAAACAGAATGTTTCGTGAGTATTTCGCTGGAAGGCCTTACTCACGAGACAGTTGCGAAAACTCTAGGCTATCATGACTCTTCACATTCTAGTCATGTGCTCTACACGTGACTACTTCACAGGTTAGCTTCTCGCGAAATCCACTTGTTCTTCGTTTTAAGCTTGAGTCTTCACATTCTCTCACACACAACCCTTACAATTAAAAACCCAACATAAATACAGGAAAAAATGATTGAATAAAATTACAATCAAATTTGGCATGGAATTAAAGCCAATACAAAATAGTTGTAAATAAGAACTTTACAACTACTATTCTTTAGCCATTACCAACCCACCACCTGGACCACTTCCTATTAATCCCTCAAGCTACCAGGAGACTTCGCCATACATAGGATGGGGTAGACCCCACAATAGCTTCTAGGAAAGAACAATCAAGAAAATAATGTGCTTTATAAACTCCATAGAACAAAGAGTGTGTGTGTTGTGTATCAGTCTCCAACCCTGTTTAGGAAGCATTGCAAGATTAAAAGCATGGATGTCTCAAAATCCTAGTCCACCCTTAGCTTTTGGTTAACATAATTTCTTCCAGTTGATCCAATGTATTTTCTTCTCCTCCTTAGTTTGGCCCCACCAATACTTAGCCAAAGTCGAGTTAATAGTATCGCAAAGAGTCATAAGGAGTTTGAAAAGACTAATAAAGTATGTGGGAATAGCTTCCACACTGATTGATAAGTGATACATAGAGATGGCCTTTTAGATCTGGTTTTAAGAAATTATTGTTGGATTATATATTTTAAAAGTCAAATCTCAAAGAAAATCAAATTAGAATTCAAATTGAACTGAAATTGGAGTCCAATTGTGCCCCATGTGTTTCGTTTAATTTTTAATTTTTTTGCCAAGTGAATTATTGAGTCTAAAATTCGAAAAGTCCAAATCCAATTAACTCCATATTGGATTTGAATTGGAGTCTAATTTCGGGCCACGTGTCTATTGAATTTTTTAATTTTTGTGGCAAATGAATTATTGAGTGCAAAAACTGAAGAGTCTAAATCCAATTAAATTCTAAGTCATATATATATATATATAGATAAGAAACCATTACATATTTTAAAAATCTATGGTTTAAAAAATGTTTAAGCTAATACCATGTATAATTTCAACCTCTTCTAAAAAAATGTATAATTTGAAACATGTAATTGTGATTGTTTCTAATTGTACCCGTGCATATGCACGGGGTTACATACTAGTTAAAATTAATCCTAGTTCAATTAACCAATTACCCAAGTTTTGATTAATTAATTCAATTACATGCAAATTTTAATTAAAGGCACAATCACATTGCCATTTTAGAATTCAATGCAACACAAAATAACTTGACACGGTGATAACATTATGGGGAAAACCTTCGCAAGAAAAACCTCAATAGGTTACTATGTAGGTCAACACTCCTGAAGAATTTACTAATCAAATTGAAGTTACAAGAACAAAAATCTAATCCATCTCAAATACCTATGTACTGTAGAACTTGCTGATACTAGCTTAGCTCCAGCCTTATTGGACTTTAATTTGAGCTAGCTTAATCTGCTAGTACAGATCTTCTATATGGTTGCATGGATCTTGGATTGAAGATACTAACTCCCTATAACAATGCTTGATAGTTGCAGTTAATTTTTGCAGCAGCTTCGCTTGAAACACTAATAAGATCTTCATTAGTTATTGTCAAAGACTTTATTTGGGACAGAATCCTTGGCGCACAATAGTCGTATCAATATTCTTTTTTTTTCTTTTCTTTTTTCTTTTATGAACTGACAGGTTCAGTAAGTGAAGGTTAGATTTTTTCTCTAAGAAAAGTCATAGAGGCTTAATAAAGGCCAATGACTCGAGTGCAGTCGTGATTGTAGATTCAGCAGGTCTTGAGAAGATCTTTGAGCAAACTCGTGTCTTCAAATATCATCTTTGACGCACTCTTTGACACTAAAAACTTACGACTCAAAATACAATTGAACTAGTTTTTGGATATGATTTTCCAACATCTAAAAAAAATGATCCTAACAATAATAACGATTGACAAATATTTAGAAATTCTCCATTTTTATTTTCTTTCAATTAGCAGTTCTGAAAGTTAAATTGATTTTGTGATTGGTCGTTTGAATCCAA
The DNA here is from genome assembly GCF_002906115.3 of Quercus suber. NCBI lineage: Eukaryota > Viridiplantae > Streptophyta > Magnoliopsida > Fagales > Fagaceae > Quercus > Quercus suber. The sequence goes on along the minus strand of NW_027069863.1, from coordinate 189,658 downwards.
CCTTAGGATTGTTTTATTTTTTTTCTGTACTGGCATGATGCTTCGCGAGTGATTGCTTCATGTACTGCAGGTTATTTATATCCTTACTTCCATATATATATTTGCAGGTTATTTATCGGATAAAGCTTCCTGGGCCTGTGATATGCGGCGAGGGCAAGCCAGAAAATCAAAATCATGCCATTATTTTTACACGTGGGGAAGGCTTGCAAACCATAGATATGAATCAGGTACCACAGGAAAATATATCTTGTGTTTGAGTGTATGTAACCATGTATCTATGTGTGTGCGTATGTACCTTGGACAAAAGTGATATTGTTAAGCAAATTGTGTTTGGAAGACAACGATGATAATAATGAAAGAAACATATGAAACTTAAGTGAATAAATAAAATATCTGATGGATTAGAGGCACCATAAAACTGCTGTCTTTATTTGTCCCCTCACAGAGTTGCTAGGGTTATAATAAATTTGTCTACAAGATAAAACTAAGCCAAAAATTCTTTAAATAGCAACCTTGGATAATTCTGGTGAATTTTTGTAGGAGCATTAGCCCCCCTCCCTCCCCAAATTGATATTTTAGATCCCCACACCTCCAAAATCACCTTTACCCGGGTGGTTGTTGCTAAAAAATTTTAGCAATTACAAATAGTAACTACTTAAAAATAATATTTTATTGTCTCTCTCCTCATTTATTCTCTCTCTCTCTCTCTCAAACCTTGCATGGTGATCGGTTTTCGTTTCTCTATCTTTTTTAGATTGGTGTCTCTCACTTGTTCATCCCTGTATCTTTCTTAGATCAATTGTCACGCCCCAAACCCAAAAGGTTCCAAAGAAAGAGAAAGAGCCATCAAGAGACTATAGGAGCCTTTTTTCTTTTTCTTCTTTCATCAAGTAAACAATATATCTGGATGATAAAACATTAACACACTAAAATCTCTACAATACATGTCAGAGCTCTATAACATATTTACAAACAATAACCAAAAATTGTGTGCCCCCATATAATACATGACTATATTTCAAAACTCCAAATGGATAATCACAGACACGATCCTTTCTAAAATATACAACCTCAACGACGAATCTAGGCCTACCACATCCAAAGCTAACAAACCTCAAGAGTCCAACCTCCAATAGGATTAACTATGGCCTCGTTAAATTTAGTAAGTTGAGTCACCAACCATTTATAGCACAAATCTCCCACTCCAATCACCACAAATAAAGTAAGCCCCATGCCCGATGCATAGCTAATTGAGCTAATAAATTGTTGGAAAGTGGGATGAGCTAAAGCCAATAAGTACTAGCATAATTAATGGAAATGAAGGAAATGCAAGCTTCATGATAATGAGTATTTTACAAAACATGCCATAATTGCGAATTTTCAAACTAAACACTACAAAATCGTTGTTCAGTGTAATAAGCATACTTGGTGTATGTTTCTCCCTTTCACATGGAGATGAACCCATACATGCGGGGTCCACTCCCATGTGAGAGGAGGGATACATGCACCAGGTGCATGGTTTACCTCTTCGTAGGCTAAGGGGGTTGTTGGAATTATATGGGACACATGATAGAAATATCTAGGCAATGTAATTACAAAAATACCCTCACTAAAATTATAATTCTAACCAACCCCCCGCCCTTTTTATTATTATTATTTTTTTTGGATGTTACATCAATGGCTCCCCAATCGGCGTCGTAGAGGACGCTCGTAGGATATATGTGGAGCGGGATCACGATGTCGTTGTGGTAGAGATAGTTTTTGATGGCCCATTGGATGGTGAAGGAAGGCGCTCGTGTTGCTAAGATCGACGACTATACCAATCTTGCAGTCAGTCTCACTCAGTGAGAATCGTAGGGACGACGATTGGATCATTATTGTTGTTGCTGTTCGCGCCTCTGATTTTGTTGCATATTTCGATGAAATCATTTTTTTTTTTTTGTTTTTTTTTTTTTTTTTTGGTTTGTGATTTGAGAGTAAGATAGAATTTGGGTCAAGGAAAGGAATATTGTTTAGGTATAAGGGCCAGAAGAATGGGTTTTTTTTTTTTTTTCTCTATTTTTCTTAGGTTTCATCTATTTATCTCTCAGATCGATGGAGGATGCCACAATGGATATAGATAATAGTGAATTCCAATGGTGGGCTTGTTCGTTGTGATTTTTTATTTATTATTATTTTTTAGGTTTGTGGGTTTGTGAGTATGGGAGGAGTCGATGGTGGAGATTGATGGTTTTTTTCTTGACAGATTTTGTGGTGGTTGTGGCAGATTTCGATGGTGGTGGTGTGGGTTCAATGAGTTTTGGTGGTTGTAGGTTTAATAGGTTTTGGTGGAAGTTGTTGACTGTGATGTTGTGGTGCCAATTGTGGTTGTTGGGGTTGTTGTTGGTAGTGGTGGTGGTTTCAGTTTCAACTGATTGTGGTTCTAGGTTGTTTTGGGTTTGGGTTTGGTGGTGGGTGGTTCACACACACACACACACACAAAGATGAAGAGAGACAAAAATTAGAGAGAGAAGAGAGGTAGGTTAGTTTTATTTTATTTTATTATGTAGTTTATATTATTTTATTGTGTAAAAATATGAAATAAGATGTTGGGTATATTGTTAAATGAGTTCATAAAATAGATAAAGCAATTTTTTAGAGTATAGAATGGGTATTTTTTTTATAAACTCGGATATGAATGCCCTTATGGTGGAAAATTCTAAAAAAGCTGAAAATAGAATCATTGTTTATAAACAACTAGCCACATACCCATGTACTGCATGAGAATATATATGTAATAAGGTGTAATTTATAAAAAGTAACACTAATGGAGGAAGTGTAGCGGTGAAGTAGAGAGTAGTGAGGAGGTAAAAAGACTTTTTTTTTTTTTTTTTTTGAGAGTATTGAGAAGAAAAGTTTAAAAAATAAAAGAAGAGGTACAAAATAAGTGGATGATGTGTCCCCTGATATGGCTCAACAGAAACGTAGCAACAATAAATGATACGCTTCAACTTTTGAATAAAAGATAAAATTTATAATAATTTATTATTCAAGCAATATGTATATTCAAATTCATAACCATGTAGATTGTATTTTGAAATAAACTCAAATTCCTATATTCAAAAGTTGTAATAGAGAGGGATGAGACTTTGTGATGAGAAATTAAAAAAACGCAATACCAAAACACATTTAAAAAAAAAAAAAAAATATCCTTAATTAGAGATATAAGAAATAACAAAAATTTACCGAGAGAGAGAGAGAGTGAGTAATCACAATTTTTGTGTAGGAAAAATATGGATTAAATAAGAGAAATGATATCAAATTTATATAAATAAAATAGAAAGAAGAAGAGTTATATTATAAAAAAGAGAAAAGGATGAAAGAAGTGTAACGGTGAAGTAGAGAATAGTGGGGAGATAAAAAAGACAAATAGGGAAGGGAAAAGTTGGAGGAAGTGTAGCCATAGGACTAATAGGGAGAAGAAGAGGTTTTTGTTTTAGTTTGTTTTTTTGGTTTAGAGTAGTGAGAAAGTTTAAAACAGAAAAAGAAGAGGTAGAAAATAAGTGGATAATGTGGCTTAATGATTGAGTAGCAAAATTTATTATATATATATATATATGTGACACTCAATGTTAAAAGAGTTTTCAATATAGACAATAGATAATTAAAGTTTATGATGGAGTTTAGTGCATCACACTAGCCACAAAGAATTAATTTTGCAATAGACAATCAATAAAGATGGAAACCCACCCCCCTCCCCCCAAAATAATAATAATAATAATGTGTCCATTGATGTGGCTCAATAGGAATGTAGCAACAATAAATGTCATGCTTTAACTTTTAGATATACTAGTCGCTAATTCGTGCGATGCATGGGAATAGCTATTGGATGAGTCTTAAGAAAAAAAAAACTATTATTTTTGAGTTTGTGTAGGCAAAAATGCATGGAATTTTTTTAAAATAATATTAAAAGAAATAGCACAAAGTTTTATTAGTAAAGTAGAAGGAAACAAAGTTGTTTTTTTATTAGTTTTTTGTGGGAAGGAATAAGAGACAGAATGTTGCGTCTCTAGTTTAGTTTGTGTTGTATGTATAGGTATATACAAGATATATATATATATATACACACACACACACACACACCAAAAAGTGTCTATTGAAAGGTCATAATCATATCAAAAGGTGTTTATTGAAATGTGATAACCCTTCATATTTGATATACCAAAAAATGTTTATTAAAAAGTGATAACCCTTCATATTTGATATATATTAAAGGTGCCTATTCAATGAAAATGTCCCTATTAACCGAAAATGTGCATATTGAATGAAAATGTGCATATTGACCGAAAATGAGTCTATTAAATGAAAATGTATCTATTAATCGAAAAAATGCATTTTGAATGAAAAAGTGTATATTGAAGGGTCATAATTGATGTTTTTCTTCTCAATGACAATTTTTTCTTTTAATATATACATATTATATAAATATTTTATTCTTGCCAAATTTCAACTTCCCATATCTTCTAATGATCTAATCTTAAAATAACTTTTTTTTTTCTCATTTAGCCTTCATTTGAAAGGAATGAATGGAATGGAATAATTTTAAAATATTCTTTCCTTCCCTTGTTTAGGAGTTTTAATGGAGCGAATGGAAATCTCATTTCCCTATTTGGGAGTTTAAGTAGGAGAAAATGGAATGGGTAAGACGGAACACTCATTCCTCTATATTCCCTTAAAACCTCAAATTTTCATTCTCCTCGAAATTATGAGGAATTGGAGAGAATAGAATTAAATTTAATGAATTTTTTACTAAAACTCTCAAAATACCTACCCTTATATATTCTACCATGTATTTTTAAAATAAATGTCTAATAGTAATATTGTCATAAAATGATTTCATTCTTTTCCTTCTATATTACTCTTAAACAAGGTTACTTACATTTCATTCATTTGCATTCATTTTCATTCCTTTATTTTAAATCTGTAAGGTTGAATTTATTCAATCATGCATGTGTTGGCTTTATTCCGTGCCAAATTTGCTTGTAATTTAGCAATTAGATATCCTATATTTAGGTGGGATTTATGTAACGGTAGCGTGTGAGAGAGTGTGAAGAAAACTCAAGATGTGTGCAATTTAAAGGAGTCTCGCGACTGGATCTCGCGACTGGCAAGTCGCCAGAATGGCACATGTGTGAAGTATGCAGAGGAGCTGAAGGGTCACGACAGTTGGAGCACTACAAGACAAAACTTTCAGTCTGATCAGGCAGTTAGCTCACGACTCAGACTTGCGACTCGTTCCAGTCGTGAGATTGAGTCGCCAGAATGCTCTGTTTGATGAAAACTGACTTTTCGCATTCCTCATACACACTACTATAAATACCCTTATACCTATGAAATGTAGAGAGTTTCTAGAGAGAATTTTGAGAGAGAAACCCTAGAGAAAAATAAGATTGACTCATCCACAATCTTTATCTTTTGATTTTCCAAATTTCTCTACTCTCACCCTCTCCATTGACATATCCTTGAGAGGTACATTTACCAAATTCTTATCTCACCATACCCATATCAGTGAGGAGGTGTTTTGGAGCTTGCAAAGCAGTTCAGAGAGGACCAATTCATTTGGTTGATGCAATGGGCTTATTGTGGGATCCGGTAAGATAGATAAGACAAGGTTCAGCGTAACCCTGTTGGAGCAAGAAGCTTGGAGAGCTTAGGTGCACTGGGTAGACTAGGGTTGGAGGGTCTTCTGCTATTTATGTATCCCAACTTCATTCTCTAGTGGATTATTGACCGCTTGGAGGGCGGCGGAGAGGTTTTTCGCCGAATACTTCGGTTTCCTCTTCGATAACACATTGCCGTATTATCTTTGTGTTTGCATATCTCTTTCCTTTCTCTTTACCTTTTAATTGTTGTCATGTTTGTAATTAATTATGATTTAGAGTGTATTACCAATTTAGATATAGCTTATATTTCATATTCCGCACATATATTGTTTGATTATAAGCTTGTGTTGGTATTTTTGTATTTGGAGGTCTAAATGTTCATTGGTGCTTTATACGCTATTTGAACTTTCAAAATCATTCAAAAAAGGTTACTTAATTCTATTCTATTCCATTCATTTCTTTTCCATTCTTTTTTCTATCTTAAATATATTTCATTCCATTCTATTCTTTTCTATTTCTTTATGACCAATTTATTACATTCCCTTATGAACTCCCAAATAAAACCTTATGTCCTCCACGCATTTACTATTATTTTAATTTTTTTTTCTTTGTTTTAGTTTCTCTTCCATGTATTTCTTCTTCTTTTTTTGTCTTATTATATTTCATTCTACTTTTATCTTTTAATCAAAATAAAAGTCTTATCCTCTTTCAATGCTGCACGTTTTTCAAAAGTATATTTGAATGCTGCACTTCTTTTACCGAGGAGTCTAGTTTCAACTTCCACATGAAAAAGAGAGAAAACTAGTAAGAGGGAGAGAGGGAGGGAGGGAGAAAGTAAAGAAGAAAATGCAGAGCAGAGCATGCCAACGGATTCTGGTGAAAATGAAAAATAAGAGGCAACATGAAAGCAAAGAAAAAAAAAAAAAAAAAAAAAAAAAAAAAGTGGCATGCATTATGCAAATTAGTAAGACATGTTATTCGAATAATGTTAGTCTCATTTGTATAACCTATTTGTTTTGGTTTTGCATAGTAAGAGCACACAACTACAAAAGCATAACCCATACATACACTCCAAAGGACTACCTTAACTATCAAATGTTATTTCATTTACTCAAAATAATTGTTGAAACTTTTTCAGTTAAAATTGTTCACATGCAAGTTTAAGGAAAGAGATGGAGCTCTAGAAGGAGGATGCTTAGGTAAAGTTTGCTATGTGGATTACCCTTATAGCTTAATAATGTTTTGGTCTGACTATAGTAGATAGCATGTTTGATCCTAAGCAGTTACTATTATTAGACCTTACTGGTATCAAACTGGTCTCTTCAACTTTTGGGTCATTTTTCTAAAAGCCTTTCTAAGCATTTGGATTCATTTATATTGATTTATCTTAATGCAATCACACATTGTTTTATCTCTATTACTATAAATATATGTATTTAAATTAAAATATCCCGTGCATCACACGGTTAGTGACTAGTATAANCCTTTTTTTTTTTTTTTTTTTTTTTTTTTTTTGGAGAAGAAAAATTTAAGCAACCTAAATCACCCTACATCTGATAGATAAGGTAGTCCTTTTGGAGTGTATGTATGGGTTATGCCTTTTGTAGTTGTGTGCTCTTACCATGCAAAACCAAAAACAAATAGGTTATACAAATGAGACTAACATTATTCAAATAACATGTCTTACTAATTTGCATAATGCATGCCACACTTCCACATAGGTAAACTAGTAGCTGATAGCTCTTTTTTGTTTTGTTTTTTTTTTTTTTTTTGGATAAGTAGGTAAACTAATAGCTCATTCCCACAATAGGAAAACATTAAACGAATTGTGCATAGCATAACTATTAATTAATATGTGTCTTTCATGCTCGATCACAAACCTAATACATGCAATGGAGCATTCGTTTACTTGACATGGCATTATCTTCTAACTATCAAGTCTCAACCTGATGCAATATTGAATTGAATATCAATAACCATTCAAACATTGATATGTAACACATCAATCGCAATTTCTTAACGTCTTTCACATTTAAATTTTACATGTTAAGTTGACCAATCAATACTCAAAACCTTATAAATTATATTAGAAGTACAAATAAAGTAAATTAAGAATAGGGTAGGACTAACCTTAGTAAGTCACTACATCCTTTCAAAAAAAAAAAAAAAGGTAAGTCACTACATGGACATATCCATGTAGGAAATATGGAATGAGACAAATAATCAGCTTGTGAGGGTGGTTCTCTAATAAATTGCTAAATAAGAACTTTTTACACTGATGACCATCGATAATCAAGTGAAGATTATGAAATACAATGCGTAAAAAATGAGTGAAAAATTAAAGTATATAAATGCAGAACTGAAATAGGAAGGAAATATTTCTAACCTAATAATATGTGAGGCACTCAGCATCATATACAACAACTAACTTTCTTTTATCAAGGCCACTTCAAAGAAAAATATAGCATTTGTGAGATATAGAAAAAGATGACTAAGTCTGAACTTCTCCATAGTAAAAAATTAAGTGCCAACTCTATTTCACTTGGTTGTATTAGGCATGATCATTGCAAATCAAAAGGCACAGAACCAGTGTCTTATGATTCTAATTTATGGATTTAACAACACATAAAACCATAACAAAACCAATAACAACAAAACTCAAATCCAACTATGGAACCATAACAGAACCAACCAAAAAATCCAAAAATTAAACATGCATAGAATGAACAACACATTCATTACAGAACAAAAGACATCAAAATTAAATTTATGAAAACCATAACAAAATAAAAGGGCTTGAAACAAAATTGGAATAGAAAATTAATAATTCTGTTGATTTATAGTGAAGACCCAAAAAATGTAACCAATCTTTTTTGGAAACTTCATAATCTATTAAATATAACAAATTTCAAAAGCGAATATGTTAATTGTTAAGGCTTATTATACATTAAATTGAGAAGACAAACAACATCCTAATGAGTAATGACAACCAACGTAATCACCTATTCTCTTCAACAAAATAGAATGAGTTTAATTCAAATCCAACTACTGCTACTTGACCCTATAAAAAAAAAAAAAAAAACTACGGCTACTTGATAAGGATAAATTGCTGCAATTATTGGAAAATAACTTGGCTGAAGCCTGCATCCTTATCTACCATGTGGCTTTGGGGCCCATATATATCACTGGAAATAATAAAATAACAATTTAAATCACCAATCAAATTCAATTAAAAAAGGAGGAGAAATCAGAGAGAGACAAATAGAGGATAGACTCTTATAGGAGTGGTAGTCTTTGATATTCAGAGGAGACAATAATCCTAAACGTGAAGTTATGTGATTCAATTAGGACTCGAATTTAAGAAATTAAATAACAGAATTCCAAATTAACCAAAAAAAAAAAAAAAATACTAGCGGTTAGAAAAAATTCAGATCATGATAAACTTAGTTGAAATGGCCACAGCCGTGCTTGTTGTGTCCACCATTCCTGCACTTGGTTCTACAAATGAATCAGAAAAATTAGGACAAAAACAACAAAAAGAAACCTTTATTTTATTTTTCTTGTTTTTCACCAAAAGGAAAAGTGAAACATGCAACTTACATTGTTCCAATTCTGTAGATAGTCGTCAGATCCCATTGGAGAGTCTTGAGTATTTTCGGCAAATAGAGGAAAACTTGTATGGAGAAATTGTATCAAAGTTGTGCAAAAAAATAAATTATCAGAGAGAGGGAGAAAGAAAAAGAAGCGTATAGGAAAAAGAAAAGAAAAGAAAGAAGTTTTTTTTTTTTGTGGGGGGCGGGGGGGAAGGAATATGAAAGGTGCGAAATTTGTAACTACCAAAAGCCAGAAAGAAGTGTTTGTTTGATATTTTGTAACTATTAATTTACTGTAGGCGACAAAACAAAACGGTACTGAAAAGTGAAAAAATTGAAACGTTTCTCTTATTATACCAAACGAAAAGACACAGTGTTTCAATGTTTTTAAAAGTAAACGTGTCATTAATTTATATAAGCACGTGGCGCATTTAGACACGGTCAACAAAAAGTCAAATATTTAGACTATTAATTATTATACATATGTAGGTATACATATAGATAGAGTGTTGTCCTTCAATAGGGCAAACTTGTAGTGTCAAATTGGTTGATTCAAACATTAAAAATCATTTAACACATTAACGAGCAGTTTGAGACTACAAAATCGTTTCAATAAAAAAGCTGCAGAAAAACTATCTCCAAGTCTACTCGATCGAGCTTTAATGAGCCACTCGAGCAGCCTGTCAACTGAGCCTCAATTGGATTCCTGAACTCTATTGTCATTCTGCTTGAGTGGCCTAAACTTCACTTGAACCTCGCCTGATTCTCACCTGAGTGAAATTATCTCTTCAATGAATCAACACTTCAAATATTGCTCAGTGTGCCAATCGACACTTTAAAAATACCGATTATTCTTTGAATCACACAGGGCTTGCTTGAGCGGATATCACTAAATCCAGAATTTTTAATTTTAAAAATTCTCTCTATTTTCTATACTTTTTAAAGTAAAATTATTTCTACATATTTTGCAACCTACTTCATTTATACCTATGTATATAACAAATTGTTCATCAGGATAATTATATGGAAGAAGCCTTCAAAATGAGGAACTTGCTGCAAGAATTTCTTAAAAAACATGATGGCGTGAGACTTCCAACCATCCTTGGACTTCGGGAGCATATATTCACTAACAGGTACTTTTATTGGTGTTGCTAATCTTAAAATGGATTGTGGTTGTAGTGCTGCTGGTAAATAAGACTACAAATGATTTTTCTGTGGTTCATCATGTTTTCGTTGTTAATGCAGTGTCTCGTCTTTGGCATGGTTTATGTCAACTCAGGAGAATTGTTTGGAAACTATTGGGCAGCGATTGTTAGCTAACCTTCTAAAGTAAGATCTGTCTCTACAAATTTACTAATTAAAAGGAACTCTTATCTTTAAATTATAATAATTACAATAAAAAATCAAATTGTAGAACAATAACAACTGCTTTATACTATGTACTATTTTTTTTAGAGTGCAAATTTGATAAGGAGCTTGTGTAGACCACATTGTTTACACCCTCTAATACTAGCACAACATATTAGCATTTTCCAAATTAATGAATAGGGTCTATCACACACAATCCTTTCTCATTAATACCTATTTTAGAAAATCAAAACTCAACCAAAAATTGAAATCCATCCTCCTACAACTGAGCCATCAATCACACCTGCTAGAGGCGCTGCCAATCAAAGACTGGACATGCTGCCGGAGTCACCAATCAAAGACCGGACATGGGATAAAAACCATTCTTAACGTCGACTTTAACAGTGTGGACTTTTTTGTCCACGTGCATTTTTACCATTTTTAGTCTATTTTTCCATTTGAGGTTTATTTATGACTCAAACTAAGGTCTCCCATCCTATTCAAGTCATCCTTACTAGAGACAACGGCTCTTAAAGGACTCAAGCTCGGTCGCAAATTGTGGCTTTATATGACTAATCAACACAAAGCTCGCACACAAAAAGAGGCATAGACGGATGGTGCCTATGCTCTTCTTCTTGTAGATTAGAATGACACCAACCATCAAATTATCACCTAGCTACCTCCACTACTTTAGTGTCAGTACATTGGCTCTAATTGTGCACTAGAGCATAATCTTACAGTCACTCTATGTCAGTTTTGATAGGAACCATCCAAGCACATTACTGCCTTCCATAGCTTCATGAGGTATCTTTGGGATCAATTAGTTAATGAATAGTGTAACATGAATGCAAAATACTTTGGAAAGCATGTTGAGTGTATTCAAGTGAATTGTCAGATCGAAAAATTTTGATGCATTTGAAAATTTGAGTTTCAACCATTTTTGCAAAGTTACAGTAGATTTGTAACAAGTAAAAACTAGATTTTAAATGAAAAATCCAACTATAATGAGAATAATCATCAACAACAATAAGAAAACTTCGAGATGCACCAATATCAATGACGGGGGAAGACCTCCAAACATCAAAATGAAGTAAGTCAACAATACCAGTAGACATCGAGTAATTATTATTAAAAGGAAAAACTTGTTGTTTTTCTAACTAACATGAAACACAATCAAACTTTTCTTTGGATACTAAACCTAATAGACCTTTAGAAGCTAAGTGTTATACTCGAGAGGAATGTGCATCGCCAAATTAGTCATGCCAAAGAGCAAGGGAAGATGCTATAGAAATGGAAATAGTAACAACAAATACAAGAGCAATATGTGAAAGATGTTGTTTACTCACAAGAAACATGCACCCTACTCTTGGATCAGTTCCAAGCTCCTATCTCGTCCATGGATTCTACACAGTACACCCAAAATAATCAAAAATCACGAAATAACCTAATTCAGTATTAATGTTACAAACCCATAGGTAGAACTCACCCTTGAAAACCAGCTTGCAAGGGGAAGGTTCCCAAGAGCTTATAAACACATGGTTAAACTTATACTGAACCCATGTGGGACACTAGGTTCATAACATACCACCACGCTCCACAGCTGACATCCCCGACAATTCACTCAAGAGACACTGACCCGATGGTAGTTCTTTCTCTTTTGGTGACTACACTCATCTATCAGTTATTTTAATCTAAGCCTCTAGGTTGCCCCCTCTGGGATCCGACCACAAAGCTGCAACTCATTTAATCTATTCTTAATGAGCTACACCTGATTACCCGGGGTGGTTATTGGCTCTGATAACAAATGTTACAAACTCATAGGTAGAACTCACCCTTGAAAATTGGCTTACAAGGGGAGAGTGCCCAAAAGCTTATAAACACATGGTTAAGCTTATACTTAACCTATGTGGAACACTAGGATCCTGACATACCACCACGGTCCGTAGTCGATGTCCATGAGAGCTCACTCTAGAGACACTGACCTAATGGTATCCATTTCTCTTTTGGTGGCTAAACTCACCTATCAATTATTTTAATCTAACATCTAGGTCGCCCTTTTCGGGATCCAACCATAAAGCTGCAACTCATTTGATCCCATACTTAATGAGCTATATCTGATTACTCAGTGTGATGGTTAGCTCTGATACCAAATGTTACAAACTCATCGGTAGAACTCACCTTTGAAAATTGGCTTGCAAGGGGAGGGTGCCTAAGAGTTTATAAACACATGGTTAAACTTATACTTAACCCATGTGAGACACTAGGATCATAACAATTTTTAACAACCCTCTATATCCCTCCTTTTAAGATGACTCTCAATGGGACAAGCCACCCTACTCTTTTGAGATCTAGGTTTTTGTTTAATGTTAGGAGTTGAGAAGGTGCCTAGCCTTATATACAATGAACATCCACCCATCATGAATCTACTATATATTAGACTATGGCATAAGCCCAATTAAACAAGGTGTGCCAAGGCCCAACACTAAATTTGATCACAACACATTAATGGACCCTCCAGCAATATTACCTTAGTCACATTCAAGTTCCAACCAGTTTTATAAAACCAAAAAACCCAATTAATAGAAACCCAATTCTAACAAAGGCTTTATGTATCATCCCAAATTGAAACACCAGTTTGAGAGGGTTTTGAAGAATCCACCGTTGAACAAGGTGTGCCAAGGCCCAATACTAAATTTGATCACAACAAATTAATGGACCCTCTAGCAATATTAACTTAGTCACATCCAAGTTCCAAGCAGTTTTATAAAACCAAAAAACCCAATTAATAGAAACCCAATTCTAACAAAGGCTTGATGTATCATCCCGAATAGAAACACCAGTTTGAGAGGGTGTTAAAGAATCCGCCATTGAAGTCACTTAGTGAGAATCAAATTGCAATTCAAATCTTTACAAGAAGGAGTCTGAAGAAATTGTTAAAGAACAAGATCAAATTAGGGTTTTGATCTTAAATCAGGATTGAACAAGATCAAATTGAGAAGGACAATTTGTGAGAAACAAGATTGAATTAGAAATAAATATAAGGACCGCGATCGAACCAGATAAAATTAGCAAATCAGTAATGAATTTGTTTGCTGTGCTAATTCATTGAAAGAGAAGAACTAGGAAACCAAGGAAAATTGGGCTAGTTTCGTTCTAATACCATGTTAAATTTGAGAGAAACAAGTCTTGGGAGAAAAACTAATCATAACTCTTATTTGTTAGGGACATATGTTATGTAATTGGCTAATCCTTTGATAAAATGCACTTTACTTATAATTAGATAGGTCTAGGATAGGTTTAAGACTTCAAGAAACATGTTGTTTAAGCCAAGTGTTAAAGCCATAAAGGTTTGTTCACGGAACAGAAACTAAACTATTAGTTCCTAGGTAGTAAACCTCGAGTCCACGAGGGGTTCCTTGAATCCACAAGGTGATAGGTCTGGAATCCACCAGAGAATAGAATAGACACAAGTCTGAATTTTTATTGATAATAAACTATGAAAAAACGTTTACAGACTTAGGAACCTATTTAAGGGCTCCTTAAAACTTGACTAACAAGAAAATATAATCTAAATTAACTCCTAATTGATATCTAACCATAGCAGGAATCAAATTTGACCTAAAAAGCATTAAATGCACCTAAAAACAAGGAAATAAATCATCTAAACCTAAAATAACGTTTTTTTACATAAAAATACTAAAAATAATAAATTACAATAATTAAATAGTAAATTGTGTCCTACATCATGTTCCAGCCAAAGTTACTGTATTTAATAAGAAATGGACCATAGAGAACAATGCCACTGATGTTGTTTATCGTTGGCAACAGGTTGCTCATAAACTACCTAATGAAATCTTCATAAGGGCTGTGGCACAAGTAGTAAATGGAGGCCAAAAGGGCAAGATGACAGTCCAAGTTTCTTTTGTTGGACACTTTTCGGGACAAGTAACAGTCTTATCCCACTGATGAATGAGAGGTTTCCTGAATTGGGTTTGTTGCAAACTGATTGCATTGAAATGAGTTGGATAGAATCCACCATTTTCTGGGCAGACTTACCTAATGGAACTTCCATAGATGCTCTACTCAAAAGGGCATCAGAGCCTGATATCTTCTTTAAAGCCAAGTCCGACTATGTGAAAAAGCCCATTACAAAGGCTGGTTTGGAATCCATATGGAAGTTGATGACTGAAATAGGGTTTAGAGGATTGATGGAATGGAACCCTTATGGGGGAAGAATGAGTGAGATTTTAGAGTCAGAAACTCCATTCCCCCATAGGGCTGGAAACATATTTCAAATATTATACTATGTGACCTGGGTGGAAGAAGGGACTGAGGTTTCCAACCATTATATAAACTTGACAAGAACATTCTACAATGCCATGACCTCGTACGTGTCAAAGGACCCAAGGGAAGCTTATCTTAACTACAGGGATCTTGATATTGGTCATGCTAGTCCAAATGGTAATGAAAGTCTTAGCAGTGCTAAAGTTTATGGGGCTAAGTATTTCAAGGAAAATTTTGACAGATTGGTACGTGTGAAGACCATGGTGGATCCTTATAATTTCTTCAAAAACGAGCAAAGTTAAAGGCCGTCAAAAGGGGATGCCAAGAGAATACAAGCAGATTATGACCTAGTTCATTATTCTTTCTGTAAAAGCTACTGCGTCTTTATGCCAAGGGTTTTGTGACCAAGAAGTTTCCTGATCTTCATTGTTGATGAACTGAAGAACTTTGTAGTCAACATCTTCTTCAAGTTGCTGGAGTTAGTTACTGAGATCTGTGCATCATTGGTTAGTCACGTACTAGGATTCGTGCATTAAACGGAAAGATTGCCACTGCAATACAAGTCTAATTGGGTATTGGGGTAAGGGTTCAACTGTAGGTTGGTATTTCAGGATAGGCCATAGGGTTTGGTAAGATTCCTTATACTTATAACCACTTGTGATTGATAATAGTGGATTCTTAGGAGTGATGACTTTAAATTTACTTGATGGGATTTTGCCTCGATAGTTTTCTCCATTTGTAAACAAATCACCTATGCCAAATTTATTTTCTGCTGCATTTAGTATAATTAGTGATTTGTTTATACTGCCACACTATTGCATGTAATTTGATCTAATTAATTAACTTGCAAGGGGTTAATTCATTTTAACCCAACATTATTCATTCTATTATAAATACAATCTTTTGCTTATTTATACAAGATGCAGAGTTCAGCTAAATTCAAACAGAGAAACTGATTCTTTAAGTAACTAATTTTACTGTACATCGCCAATGAACCAATGATGTGATTACATGTGACTTACTAAAGCTATCTTCTTTTTATTTTTTTATTTTTTTATTTTTTAGTTTTATTCCTACTAAAGCTATCTTTAATACATCAGTACTGAAATAATCGACTTGTAGGAAAATATTTACCAGTTATAAACTGCAGATTGTATAACCCTTGCACCTTCATCTTCAACTATTGAGTTCTTAATTCAGCGGTTGATAGCAGTCTTAAGTTTGCATTCCTGTATGAAATTAAAATATGAATGGAAGTTTCTGTACCCAAATTTTACATATTTTTCAGTCACATTTTTTCCGTTTTGACATGCCTTTTGGTTAGTTAATGTTCGAGTCTGATGTTCTGAATCCATAATTTTCTGCTTCTCATTCAGAGTACGGTTCCATTATGGTCATTCCGATGTGTTTGATAGGCTGTTCCACCTTACTAGAGGGGGTGTTGGCAAAGCTTCAAAAGGTATCCATTTAAGCGATGACATATTTGCAGGCATTTTCTAGCTGGTGAACTTGTTTCATACTAGACTAAATGAGTATGTGGTATTAGGTTGACAAATGTCTTTCCATATGTCTGTGGTCTGCAGGTTTCAGTACTACATTACGTGAAGGACGTGTTACTCATCATGAATATATACAAGTTGGTAAAGGGAGGGATGTTGGCCTTGGACAGATCACAATGTTTGAGGCAAAGATGGCTACTGGGAATGGTGAGCAGACTTTGAGTCGTGACATATATAGGCTTGGGCAACGATTCGATTTCTTCCGTATGTTGTCGGTTTATTTCACCACCGTTGGTTTCTATTTCAGTACCTTGGTATGTATGATATTTAATATATTCCTACATATATGTATATATATATGTGTGTGTGTGTGTGTGTGTGTGTGATCCTATATAATTCTGTGAATCACTCTGTTTCTGGTTTTGACAGCTGACTGTGCTCACAGTCTATGTGTTTCTCTATGGCCGCCTTTATCTCATTCTCAGTGGACTTGAAAAGGAGCTGAGTACTGAGCGAGATCTTCAAAATAAGCCTCTTAAGGAAGCGCTTGCTTCTCAGGCTTTTGTGCAAATTGGATTTCTTCTGTCCTTGCCAACGATGATGCAAACTAGTTTGGAAAGTGGATTCCGTAGTGCGTTAACTGATTTCATATTAATGCAATTGCCGTTGATGGATTTCATATTAATGCACTTACAGTTGGCTCCTATCTTCTTCACATTTTCTTTGGCAACAAAGACCCATTATTATGGAAAGACATTGCTCCATGGAATAAGACAATTCATGGGTAGAGGTCAGGGTATTACACTGGTCCATGTTAAATTTTCTGCGAACTACAGGCTCTATTCTCGCAGCCATTTTATTAAGGGCATTGAACTGACAATTCTTCTTCTTGTGTACCAAATATTGGGCCAATCACATAGAGGTGCAGTTTCCCATTTCCTGATCATTTTATCAATATGGTTCATGGTGGGAACATGGCTTTTTGCTCCTTTCCTCTTCAATCCGTCAGGGTTTGAGTGGCAAAAAATTGTTGATGACTGGGCGGATTGGAATAAATGGATAAGCAACCAAGGAGGGATAGGTGTACCTCCAGATGAAAGTTGGGAATCTTGGTGGGAAAATGAACAAGAATATCTCCGTTATTGCGGGAAAAGTGGTGTTATTGTTGAGATATTGTTAGCATTGCGCTTTTTCATCTATCAGTATGGGCTTCTATATCATTTGAACATTACCAAAAAGACCAAAAGCTTTCGGGTATATGCTACGTTTTTCTTCAGCAATAATATCAAAAAGAGTACTCGTCAATATATATATATATATATATCAAAGTCAATATATATATATATATATATCAAAAAGAGTAAATTGATGTTCACGCTTCCACAACTTTTTGGGTTGACAAGTTGTAAGGTGTATGAAAATGTGATACTAACTATGAACCCACATTTTTTGGAACCACAACTTGCCACCTTAGTAAGTTTGAAAGGATTGTAACATATTTTATATCTCTAATATTATTCTTTCCAAATGCATTTGATATTTATGATAATTATCTGGGATAATAATTCTAATTAATTTAAGATGATTAACAGGTTTATGGAGTTTCATGGCTCGTGATCATTGTCATATTTTTGGTGATGAAGGTGAGTGGCAAAAGCCTTTAGACTCCTAGGTGAATATCTTTCTTCTTTGTTTGAGGAAAATATTATAGAACGCTCAACGCCTTGATCCCACATCACATCAGCAACGAGTTTTTTATGTTTGAAATTTATTAAATGCATGGCTCGTGATTTGGTTTTTGTTTTTGGATAAAAGGTTTGAAAAATGCATGCCTCGGGTTGAATTATATAATTATATTAGCACTATTGATGAGAAATCAAGAAAATATTTCAATAATTGAAATTTTAAAAATAAAATAACAAAAATTACTTCAAATACATGGTGAAAGTACATTGTGCTAGACCAAATTTCTATCAAAATTATATTTTTTTTATATCTATACTACTAATAAGATGATTCCTTATTTGGATTTCATCATTTTGCGTATTAAAATATTCTCACACAACTTCTTAAACTCTCTAAAATACTCTTATTTTTTAGTTAGATAATTTTAAATTTAAACACATAAACTGGTTAAAAAAGTAATTTATTAATTTTTAAAGAGTTCCTAAGTTTTAGACTTTTAAACTTTTATCAACTTTCACAGTTTCACATAGAGAAAAATCTTAAAAATTAGAATACTATCTTTATCTTACTTTATTTTAAACATTATTTCACTAAATCCAAAACAAACAAATAAATAAAATGTCTCACCCACGCAAAAAGCGCATGTAATGAGGTTAGTATATATATTATGTAACTCCTTTCGATTTTTTTGAAAATTTTTGGTCAATTGTTTTGATTAAAGTAGTATTCTAAGCTTATAACTTTCTTCAAACTTTTGTAATGGAGTTTTACTTTGAACAATTTATTTTCATTATTTTTAATATACTTAAATTAAGGGCTCCAAACGGTGAAAGCACATTATAGGATGTGTAACATTTACACTGTGCCACATAATACAAGTATGATGTATTAGACACAACTTTTATTTTTATTTTATTTTAAATGTAGCAAATGTTCAAAATAATTTAAACAAATAGTGAAAGTGTTGTTAAATTTCTAAAGATTTTTAGTTGATCCGAGTAGTTTTTCTATACTGACTCTAACAACAACCAAAATATATATATATATATATATATCATTTCAGGAAAGATATGTCAATGATTTTTATGTGCCTAAGGTGTGCTACATAGATAAAGAATATCGTAAGGCTCGTAATATTAATTTGTGTTGAGTCATTTAGCACAAACACAATGTATGAGATACAACATTTATTATATAGTACTAGATATTGAAGAAAAAAAACAAAACAAAAAATAATTTGAAGTTACATAATTAAATCACATCATTTAGACCAATTTTTTTAATTAAAAACCAATAATTATAATAGATTATAACAGAAATTTAACTTGAAGAATATGAAACTTATTTTAATTTTTTTGAAACATTTTACAATTGAGTTTTAGTTAGAGTACTGTTTAATCATTTTACAACTTTGGTAATAGTGTTTTTATTAAAGTAATTATGATAATAATTTTATATTACTTATAAGAAGTAAAATGTCAAAAGGATGTCATACAATTTTAACATTTATATTGAGCCACATAATACAAGTAAAATATGTAAGGCCTAACTTTTATTATTAAAACCAAACAGAAAAAATATATATATGAATGAAACTCCTTTTACATTTCAAGAAACTTATAAATGGAGTAGTATTTTAAAATATTTATATTAAAAAAAAAAACTTTTGTAATATAATTTCACTTAAAAGGCAAATAGGTTAATGATTTTAACATACTTATAATGAGTCATATGGCAAAAGGATGTCATATACTTGTAATTCTTACACTGAACCACATAATGCAAGTAAGACATATAAGACCTAACATTTGTCATTAAAACAAAGAAAAAAAATTATGATAGATTATTAAAATGCTATAAAATAAATATTGAAATTTCTTCCAAAACTCTAAAACTCTTGATATTTGAATTTTAATTGAGTAGTATTTTTTTATAAAAATAAATAAATAATTTTGGCAGTAGAGTTTCTCTTGACAGTAACTTTGATTATAATTTTAACATACTTACCAATTGTGTATTTTCAGTTACCAAGCAAAAATTCAGAACAAACAACCATTAACTATTAAATGTGATTTAAAATTTAGGAACGATTCCAGGGTTTAAATAGAAAATTGTGTTTTAATTGTTTTAGTAATGATATAAGAAAATTCAAATGGCTACATAACTACATAATCAATAAAGAAATCCTTTTCAATTTCAATGATAACAATAACAGCAATTATGCATATATGTAAACCCAAGAACATCACTTGTTACACAAATTTTAATATGATGCTTATAGGAGATTCTCAGTAAATAATTGTGCTTCAATTTTTATACAAATTTTTATTTAGGTATAAAATTGATATTTTGATAGAACATGACATGTACTATACCAAATATGACAGATACAGTCTTTATACATAAAATATATTTTATATGATATGATTTTAACATGAGTTTATGTCATATGTAATTTTATTATGACCTTTACTAACTAAATGACTATTTTTTATATAACTTAACACTCCTATAAAGTATCAAAGGTCTTAACTCACGTGGAAGCATTATTTGTGTTTAGAATATGTTTTAATCACAATTTTTTATACGAATTTTTTTTTTTTTTTTTGGTAAACCGGATAATAACATTAACTAACAAAAAGCAAAAGAAGAGCGACGACGCTCATACATATTATGTAACTTACCATTTCGTGCAACAAGATAGTCATTTTCTACAACCTTGACTTCTATGATCCAAACTTTATAATATGTTTACCAAAAAGAAAAAACTTTATAATATAGTATATATAATTTTCGTTGAACTTTTACAGGTTGGGTCCATTGGAAGGCGATGTTTAAGTGCAAAGTTCCAGCTTTTGTTTCGACTTATCGCGGGTCTAATTTCCTTGGTATTCGTTTCTGTTTTCATTCCTTTAATAGCACTTCCCCATTTGACACTTCAGGACATAATAGTCTGCATTCTAGCATTCGTACCAACAGGATGGGGATTGCTCCAGGTCAGTAAACCTTCTTAGTCCTTCCATGTGCCTTTTTATTTCTTTTTTTTTCCCCCATTGCTAACATGGATGTGCATGTTTAGGATTGCAATTTTCAGCTAACTCTACTCTACTCCTTCTCTCTTCCTCTCAATCCAAATTAGTTATTAGAATAATTACAAGGGGGAATCATTTGGAAATAGTCCCAAAGTGTTGGTTAGGAAACATTAATTCAGGTCATCATGTTTAGAGCTCGGTTAAGGTTAGGGTAATTCTAATGTTTCAAGTGAATTCTTGGATTACGAGTGTTAAGGCTTGGCTATTTGGTATTTCAAGTGGTTCTTAACGATTGGAAGGGTTAGTTTTTGTTTTTTTTGCTTTTTCTTCTTTTTTTTGTTTTTTTTTGGGGGGGGGGGTGGGCGCGGTTGAATGACTTGAAGGTTGCCATTTGGGGATCCTATGGTTATATTTATTGTTAAATATTAGCTATGATATATTCCATGTTGAATATGCTTGAATATATGCGGAAAATGAAAGTATAAAATAGCAACATAAGAACATAATGATTACGTGGTTCAACCTTACAGCTTGCAACCTTACAGCTTGCATCTACGGAGAAAACCCTTAATTAAGGGCTACATCTTTATTATATAAGAGTGTAGTACAAAACTTATGTTACAATGAACCATAACATGGATATATAATATATATAGTAAACTAAACCTTAGACTAATAAACTTCTAGTACAAGTAGAAGACTTGACTTGCATACAAAGTAGAATTAGGCTTGAGCCTATGCTAATTAATGTGCTAATATATCTCTAACATTTATAAAATGGTTTGCATGAAAATGTGAGGATAAAATGGTTGAGAGTGATTTCTTTGAGGGTGTTACAATCTCCATTAAGAGAAAGAATGTGACTGCTTCAAGGAAGCCACAATCTCCATTAGAAAATGAGAAGGACTTGGAGAGAATTAAAGAAATAAGAAGGAAACAATTTACTAGTCATCATATATGCCCTATTTATTCACTTCTTCAACATAGACTACATCTTGTGCACTTTGAAATGGGCTAAGTTTCCCTCCATCAAGAAGAGACCTACATGCCACTTGTTATTGTAATTGTTGCACAAATCCTTCTTACATATTTCTTCTATTTGAGCTGGAGAGATCTTTTGGATGGTTAATTATCTTGGGACTCTGCTCAGTGACTGGTCATTTTTGGGCGGGAAGGCAAGGATGGAAGGTTTCCCTTGGTCACGCATAGGTTTGAGAGTCTTCTTGCTGACTATGATGTACTTCTCTTGTATCTTTGTGACTCCAAAGAGTAAGGAAGGGCTGAGGATTCTTAAGGGAAGCCTTATTTTGTCTTTAAAACCTCTAAGAAAGAAACTAAACTTGTGCCTTTTGGATAGCCCTTGATTCAATTAGACAAGGCCTCGAATTCTTTTTTATATGAAAAGACCAATGAAACTTGCCTTAGTTTGGTAAGACTCTTTATCAAATCATCGTACGCCATCAAACCAAACCTAACTTCCAAGGCTTTGGTGAAGCTGACCCATGTCGTCAAAGATTCTCCCGTGTCTTGATAACAAATGATGGGTTCCATGTAGTAAAGAGGACCATGGAATTCTTTCTTGAAGGGGATTTTGGTAATTAAAATTGGTTAGCCTTGTAAGTCCACATCGAAGAACCCTTAGCAACCCAAGAAAAATACTTGGCAACATTTGTGTTACACACACTCATACAATCCATTCCGTATAATTTGAAGTATCACAATTTCCTCCATTTAAATTCTTAACAACCTCGTTAGGGACCATGTTTGTTGCAATGCCCAAGTCACATGATGCTACCAAGTTAGCTATGATGCAACTAGTAACGATCCAAGGAAAAATGTTAGTCATATCAGCACTATACCCTAAAAGGACTAGTGTAGCCACTTAAAGCATCTACACTACACCTAAAAGGACTAGTCTAGTCACAAATAAGGCATCATACAGTTGTTTATAAAGTCCCAATCAACCAAATATATGCCCAATATGGGACTCAAGACACACTCCTTTACAACACATGCTCGACTAATTCAATTTAAGATCCAATCAATTTGGGGAATCACACTCTTCCCCACTTGAATCCATGACACCCTCGTCAGATCTCAAGTTGTGGTGTAGTGTCTCTGAACCCAAACAAGGTTACCAAGTTGGCTCTTATACCATATGTTATGACTCGAGGAAAAACACTAGCCACATTTGCACTATACCCCACTTTAATGACTAGTAAAGTTACAATTAAGGCTCTTCTTAATCACTAATTACTCAAGATCCACCTATTTAATACTCGATGTGTGACTCAATACTCACTCACACAACTTACAATCATACAATCCAAACCAATTATATAAATACGCATATAATTTGGGGTATTGCATTCTTCCCCACTTAAATTCCTAATGTCCTCAACAGGGCCCATGTTGTGCTGTAGTGATCCTGAGCTACAAGGAATTACCAAGTTGGCTCTAATATCATTAGTAATGACCCAAGGAAAAATTTAAACTTCTTTTAGTTGTTTATAAAGCCCAAATTGACCAAAACATGCCCATTGTGGGACTTAGCACACATGTTCACACAACATACACTTTAACTAATTTAGTTCAATATCCTATCAATTTGGGAAATCACATCTTTACCTCGAAATTTAGGAAATTTGAGCTTCATGAGCTTTGGGACTTAAAGCACAGACATATTGGCCATATGTTATGTTGCTTCATATCTTGGACTCCACAATTTCCTTCAAAGATGTGCAATAGCGGAAGCTCTAACATCAATTATTACGATTTGGGGCTAGCGAAAGCATATTCACACTAACAAGAAAATAAAACATCCATAAGAGAACAATATTTAATGTGATTTGGCCAACTCCATGCCTACGTCCACGGGTAATGCAAACAAAAATATCCACTATCAACGATATGGATTATAACAACATATTAATCAACACTCATAACTCACAAAAAACACTCACAAAACCTCACCAACATAAACCCACAAACCCAAAGCCCCAAACACCCAATAACTCTCACTAACAACACAAACAACTCTCAACACACAACCATGGGTAATTTTTAACCCAAAATAATTTACCAACTACTCTTCAAATACCCACTATGTTCTTTTATGAGTTTTCACCTCTTCCCACATAGGAGGAACCTTGGGGAAAAGCCATCAAACCCTTTGCAACAATGCATATTTATAAAATTTCAAACTTATTCCTTAATGAACAAGGAATAAAAATTACTTCTTCAATAAGTAATATTTTTCTTTTCGTGACATAGAGAATCTTTGTCTTCCACACTAAGGAAAAACCTTTCCTTCTATGCCAAGGAAACTCAAAGAAAAACTAATTAGAAATTTGATGCAATATTCAACAGATCTCCACATTGACTCAAATTTCATCAACCAATATTCATTCTCCGTTGAAGGAACTCCACCTTAATCCAAGCAAGTTTTCCTTGAACAATTTGATCATTGATTCCACATCTAAAAACAAACTTGTGTGTACATCTACCTTGAACCAATGTCAAATGTGCACTAGATATAATCTTCTCTTCAACTTCACCAAGATCCAACCTTGAGCTCTAATACCATTTGTTGTGCAACAGCAAAAGCTCTAACATCAATTATTGTGATTTAGGGCTAGCGAAAGCGCATTCACACAAACAAAAAAATAAAACATTTACAAGAGACAACAATATTTAATGTGGTTCAGCCAACTCCATACCTACATCCACGGGCAAAGCTAACAAAAATATCCACTATCAACGATATGGATTATAACAACATATTAAAAGACAACTAAGGATGCTCTAATATGGTTTGTGATGCAGGAGCACCTACAAGGCTACAAGTTGTTAGTTGTGCAACAGCCAATGAGACTCACTTGTAACTAATTAGATAAGAAGTTAGTTAGTTAACATAGCTTAGACCAATAGGAATTAGGTTGGTCCAAACCAATCAAGTGGCTGCTAAGTCAAAACAGTTTGTTTAAATATCAATTGGTATCCTATTTATAACTAGTTTTGATATATGATTGAAAACAACCCTTAAGAGCTTTTTGGCCAAAATAGGCTTTTATTCATTTCTCACAAACTTTTTAGCAAAATGCTCCACGTCTGAAACTAATTAGGGAAAAGCCCTTATTTTGAAACTCGATTTTCTAAAAATCGAGTTTCTAATGTAAAACTTGATTTTTGGAACATCAAGTTATAGTGAACGTGAACTAAGAAAATTTTTTTTTTTTTTTTTTTTTTTGGAACTCGATTTCCATGTAAAGTACTCGAGTTCCAGAAATTTTTTTTTTTTTTTTTAATTTTTAGTTCACTATAACTCGGTTATCTAAAAATCGAGTTTTAAATTGAAACTCGATTTTTAGAAAATCGAGTTTTAAATTGAAACTCAATTTTTAGAAATTCGAGTTTGAAAACGGAGGCATTTTCCTAAATAGTTTCAAATATGGGGCATTTTGTTGAAAAGTTTTGGCAAAAGGGCAAATGCCCATTTTCTCCAGAGCTTTTCTTTGAGAACTTTTGTGTTCATTTTAGATGTGTCTAACCACCTATCAATTTGTACTAGGAAAATAACATCCCATTTAGTTCTATATATACAATCCATCACACTTCCTTACATCAATTAGGGGAATCTTGATGTTTCAAGTAGGTTCTTGAATTAAGAGTGCTTGGGTGTTTCAGGCTCTCAGGACTTTGAGAATTTCAAGTGGTTCTTAATGAGAGAGAGAGAGAGAGAGAGAGGGAGTATTCATTTATGACTAGTACTTGATTACAATGCCCTATTATACACTTCATGTTCGATTCTCATTGTCTATTACATGATTTATTTCTTTTGGGTCTTACCTATCTAAATGTTTTTTTTTTTTTTTTGAGAAACAAATGCACACCTTCCCTTAAAAGTTAAAAATTACCATGGTTTTTTATTAGTGTTTGTGATGTATCTTTACATTAAGAGAAATGTTACTATGATTTTGGAGCTATTTTTAGAAACATTTTATTTGAAGAATGATAAAACAATAAATATTGTTGACAACTTTTTATATTTCCCATAAAAGTAATGTCAAAACTTTCTTTTTATGTTTCNATTTGAAGAATGATAAAACAATAAATATTGTTGACAACTTTTTATATTTCCCATAAAAGTAATGTCAAAACTTTCTTTTTATGTTTCATTAATAATTGCCCTTATGGCATTCGTTAACATGACTCTTATATTAAAACCCCTTGCCTATCTAACTAATTCGGCATGTGCTTCAATAAATTTCCATGTGTTCAATGTGTTACATGTACACTGTCTGACTAATTCCTAACTATTTGGACATCTGCTCGAATCAATTACAACATGTGTTTCAACTCCAAGTCAAGCTTTTCATTTGTTGATGTTTTGTTTGATTTAGATTGCAAAAGCTTGTAAGCCATTAATTGTACGAGCTGGATTTTGGGGATCAGTCAGGGAACTTGCTCGTGGCTATGAATCAAACATGGGCTTGCTTCTGCTCACTCCAGTTACACTCTTGGCTTGGTTTCCGTTTACTTCAGAATTCCAAACACGAGTACTCTTCAACCCAGCACTCAACAGAGGTATACAGATTTCACATATTCTTGGCGGGGCATAGGAAGGAGCGCTCTTCCAAAAATAAAGACTAAATGCATTCCCAGCAACAGTCTCATTGGTTTAGAAATCTCCTCGGTGTATTACCCTGCCATATCATCTTTGAGAAACCATTTCGTTGATGTGTTTGTATAAATGCCCCTCTCGATTGGTAGATGTGATCACGTAAATGTCTCTTTAATATGCATTTGGGAAAAAAACTTTAGTTTTTTAACTATTTATGTTTTTAACTTTTTGTCTCAGATTTTTTTTTAAAATAAATTATATTTTTGCTTTATAAAAATAAACCAACAAGTTAAATATCTTATGATGAAGACCGTGTAAATATGTTACTGGAATCTACGGAATACCAAAACGGAATGTTAAGCTAAATTTAAGAATTTGAAGCTTTTGAGTAAGGGTGATCATAAACCTTGTCAAATTGGCCTACCGATTGAGTGTGTTCAACAGAATGGTCCCAAGCAAGTTTTAAATAATTGAGTCCATTGAAATAGGGTAGTTAGCTAAAGCTGAATATTTTGAGATATAGACTAAAGTGTAAAAATACACCCTGAAACTTGGGATCATTTTGATTTTTCCCTAATGTATAAAAATTTTGATTCGTTTCCCTAATATTAGGGTTTTATTTTGATTGGTAGCCCTGTGTTAATGTCAGTGTTGATATGTCCATCAAGTGACATTTAAGCCTGTCACATGTGCTAATTAATCCAATTAAATCATACCATGTGAATTTA
Organism: Quercus suber; assembly: GCF_002906115.3. Taxonomy (NCBI): domain Eukaryota; kingdom Viridiplantae; phylum Streptophyta; class Magnoliopsida; order Fagales; family Fagaceae; genus Quercus; species Quercus suber. The sequence goes on along the minus strand of NW_027069863.1, from coordinate 162,224 downwards.
CTATTACGTGTTATTAAGTAACTTTTAAAAAAAATGAAAATTTAAAATAAATACTCTAAAATTTAAAAATTAGATAAATAAAAACTAACGGAGATAACCTTTAGATATGAGTGATATTGTTAGCATTTTTCTTTGGATACAGAAGACTATGCCCAACCCAAGAGTTTGTGAGCAAAATTCTAAGTAAGTAGCTCCTGAGGATGGATGTCAAAGCCCAACCACCCCCACAAAGAGAGTCTTTAGCAAGTGTTAAAAGCATAGTCCTACATGATATATGGTAATTCATATTGTAAAATTCTCAGGTGAATTGGTCTATACACTCTTCTTGAGCTAGTTAACTTTACGATGTTTGAAAAACTTGGCTTTTCTATTGTTTTACCTTTTTCAACACTCAAGTAATATATAATAAGGTTTCTATATGGAGAAGTTGTGAGTTGTGAGTTGTGAGTTGTGACAAGTGCAAGACACCAAAGTTGAGAGACAAAATTTTTTTTAGACTTTCTTAATAAATCTTCCTAATTCTAGGATTGAGATTCGAGAAGCTTTAAACTAAGCATTTTGTCCCGTAAATTAGAGAAATAACACTAATTCCAAACGGGTGTTTCTCTTTTAAATGTCTTTTTCCGACCGAACTTTGTGTCAAAAATAAGAAAATTTCAACCAGGCCCTGCAAAATGGACCAAGATTTTTCAAAACAAAAAGGATTTGAACCAAATCCATCAGCAATTTACAACAAATTTCTTAAAAATGAGAACTTTATTCAAAATCATTAAATTAAATTTAAAAAAGAAAAAAGAAAAAAAAAGGGAACTTACGTTTGATCATTACAAATCAATTCAAACCAACAATCTAACTAAAAACATCAAAAATACCTACACTTGAAGAAGCATAGACACTCCATTCCATGTCATGCACCGAAAATTTTCTCCAATCCGTGTCAAACACCGGAAACTTCTGCTTCCATAATTTAATTAGAGTTTGGTATTTCTCCAAATTAGCCCGTCGCTCTTGATCATTCTGATTCAAATATGCAAATCACAAAAAAAGTTCAAATATAGAGGGATTGGCACTTGGAACAAATATGTGATCTCCACTTTTCTATTAAGAAATATTTTTGGAAAATAGCTTCTTGCCATACTAACTGAGACAGACAGAAAAAGAGGGAATAAAAAGGTCGCTAATGCAACTAGCTTACTTAAAACACTAAAAAGACTAGCCCACCTAAATCAAGTTAATACCTACTGACAAAACTACAGTGAGAGAACTAACTCTTACATCCTCTGCAACTCAAAGCACGCACAAAAGAGGATCAATGTATATCTGTCTGTGTGCATACTAAAATGCTCATCTCAGAGAAAAGAGGTACTAACATCACAATCTTTAATAGTCGGAATAGAGGTACAGAACTACAGAGATTGCAATCTTTAGGAGGCAGAAACAAATGTGCGAGATCTGGAAGACAACATGGAAAGAGGTCATTCCAAGCTTTAGTAGTCGGAAACAGATTCACATGCTCAGGTGTAGGATAAAGAAGGTGGAAAGTGACATGGGGGATTTATTCTTTTTTATACAAACCGGGATTTGTATAAGTGTTCTTTCATAGTGACTCCTTGAAGGTTTCTAAGGCATCACCAAGACTTATAAAGCCAATCTGAGCACAGAAACTGTCATTGAACATCTCTGTTTTCACTTTATTTAGCTCGCCAAATTTACCATAAATTCTGATAAGATCAGCTTTAGTAGGTAAACAGGATCCTGGTCCAAAGGTCGCAAAAAGCACTGCCGTAGAAGCTTCCCCCTTCCCATTCTCCTTAATCACTTGTCTTCATATCAGAAACAGATGTTCAAGCACCTTGGTTTTTTACTTGGGCTTTTTTAACTTCGCATCTGTTATTTCAACAGCTTTCTTTGGCTTAGCCTGATTTGAGTTTGACTTCAGTTCCTTGCTAAGCGGCTCTTCTACTTCTCTGTCTTTCTTCTTTTGCACCCCAATATACTTGCTCTTCTTCTACTTCCTTTTTGTTGACACAAGCTCATCATTAATTACCACTCTGTCCTTTCTCTTAGTCCTTGTTACAGAAGTTGCCTCAATACCCAAATGAGCATTAGATTGCCAGTACCTTTCCTTTTCTTCCACCCAGATGATGATGCCAATTTGCCTAAGTTTGTCTCTTCTTTTTCAGCCACACCTCCATCCTTCTTACCTTTTTCCTGAGTATCCATGCTCCCTTCTTCCATCTCCATCTCCTTGTTCACACCCATATCCTTAATTGGAACCTCAATGGTCCCAATTTCCTCATTTGGGTCTTCCCCATTTTCACTTAAAAGAGGACCATTCTCTTCAACTCCCCCCAGGTTTCTCCCCCAAATCCCTTCTCTCTCCCACACCTTTCTTTGACATTCCACCAACAATTGACACACCATCACCACCACTAGCCACTCCCTCAACTCCAAGTTTCCATAAATTGCATTCAAATAATACCCATAAATGACAATTAATTACACCTTATAAATGTAGGCTCACATGATGCATGCAACGTATATAAACTCAAAATCTTTAAATAAATCCCTGTCTAACAAAAAAACACTGGCACAAGCCAAACAACCAGACAGCAGAGCAAGCTCTGCATCATTCTATACAGCATATTGCAGCTTTAGCTGCAACCTCCATATACAATACAAAGACTGATACTGTTACAGCAGAGAACCCAAATTATAGCAAAATTCCCTATAAAAAACTAAACAGATGAATCCAGTCCATTCCATTACTTGGAATTAGTGGCGGAGCCAGAGGAGGGCGAGGGGGGGCACCTGCCCCCCCTGACTCCACCTAAAATTTCCTTGTAAATGCAATTTTAAGGGACTCTAATATAGGAAAAAGAATGGAAAAAATGACTTCCAATGGGTTGAAACTTGAAAATGACTCTCACATAGGAAAAAGAAAGTAAAAAAAAAAAAAGTTCTCTCAAACGTCGAATCATATCTCATTTTCACATATTTTACTGTTTTTGTAAGCTTTTGTCTTGTCCCATGTTTGACACCTATTTTAAAAATTTTTTCTTTTTTAATTTCTATCATTATTTTCACTGTTAATGATACTTTTTACAATATTTTATTGTTAAGTGATGCTAGAGATGTTACAAATTTTACTATTTATATCTTACAAATTAACATGTTACCAATCACAAAAAATAATTACAAACATCTATTCATTATATTGTTTAAATAACGCTAATCACATTTTTTACCACATCAATTTGTAAACTTTTTGTTGTAAATTTTGCAGTAACTATGAATTGGTTATTTTTTATTTTTTATTTTAATGATATGAAATATATTTATTTTCTTATAATTGTTTATTTATTTTGTTATTATTGTCAATTAATATTTTTTAGATTAATTTCACTTTAAATGTTGTTTTTTAATTTTGCCCCCTCTAAACCAAAATCCTGGCTTCGCCACTGCTTGGAATTAAGGTATATTAGAATTGAGACTCCAATTCCTGCATAAGACTATTAAGAATTAATTCATCATATATATATACATATATATATATATATATATAATACTTGTGGACGACTAAATTTCTCGGTTCGAAATAAAGTCAAACAAGTAAAATAGTGTCACAAATGTGAATTTGTATTGATGAATGTGTGGTACAATTCTCTGTAATTAAAAGAGTTATCCTCTGATTCGATCTCCTTGAAAGATTTGTTAATTGGATTTGTGGTAATGTGATTTTGACTTGAACACAAAGTATCCTTCAATTTGGTAGAAGGATGGATCGAAGATTGTTGAAAACGGAATTACAATGAATCTCTGGCTATGAGCTTGTTAGAAATCCTTTGTTCTTCACGTTCTTTCAAAACTCTAACGCCTCCCCGCCCCCGAAGAACTTCCACCACAAACCTTCGAAGACGAAGAACACACCAAGAACACGAAGAACACGAAGAACACGAAGAACAAAGGATTTCTAACAAGCTCATAGCCAGAGATTCATTGTAATTCCGTTTTCAACAATCTTCGATCCATCCTTCTACCAAATTGAAGGATACTTTGTGTTCAAGTCAAAATCACATTACCACAAATCCAATTAACAAATCTTTCAAGGAGATCGAATCAGAGGAT